>NC_055684.1:35755103-36085103 GCF_017639745.1 Melanotaenia boesemani
TGGTTTTAAGAAACATCTGCAAATGGCAGTCGTTCTGTGGTGTATGGTTATTCTGATATGTGAAAGCAGGGTGTTATGAGACAGAAACTTACAGTCCAGTGAGCAGTTCTGTTATAATTTGAATAAAGTTTAAGAAAATGTGTATACTGATAATGACTCTCTAGAAGCACAAAAGGGATTATTTGAAGTTCACCTCCAACTCACTCCACGTGGCGATCTGGGCCTGAGGACAGATTCTGTTGGCAGTGGGAAAAAAACATCTGCTCCAGTTTAATCCTCCCATAAAAACACAGCACACAAGCAGGAACAAGCAATGTGTGAATGTGGGGTTTGCGTTTGTAGGAGAAAGTAAATCAGACAACGTAACAACCAGAATCAGGTCATTTGGGTTTATCTTTTATTTTAGCTTATTATAAATGACATAAAAAAATTTCAAAGAATTTAAACATGTACAACCTGGAGAAACAGCATCCGTTGGATCTGTTTTCACCCACCTGGCCTTTAAAGACCTAGAGACGGCAGCTCTTCCAGTTAATGATTGGCCACTGTGGGGAAAGTGTGCACTTACAATGTTGACTCTTATCGCTGCTGACCACAAAGGCACTGGACAAGTATCTCTGAGGCTGACATTAATGGAGACAACAGTGCTTCGTTTAAAGAGACAGGTCAATTTATTTCTCTTTTTTATCAGCTGGGTCAGAGATAACAAGCATACAAAGGTGCTGTTGACACAAACATGTTTAATTCAGTGCAAATTGTGCAGTTTGACTGCAGACTGCAGACTCTGTTTATTGACCAACAAAACAGAAAATCAAATAAAATTCAGATTTTATTAAGATGACAGTATTATGAGCTAATTTATTGTTATCTGCTGTCTGGATATAACACCACTTGGTAATGTTTTACCAGTTATTCTTCACATAGGAGTTCAATCTGTATCTCTAGCTGAGTGGATATGATTTCAGCAACTGTGTTGCTCTCTCTTCTGAAAATTATTAGCTGCACATTGCCTTCCTAAGGAAACTAGCCTCCGTGCAGGCACACGGGCAGCCAGGGGTGAGTCCCACCAGCTGTATTCTGGTGACAGCACACAGGTCGGCCTGTGGTCAATCAGATAGCGGTTCAGGTAGCTTTCCTCGAGCCTTCTGGCAGTCACTCTGTTAGCCTGATCTTGAAGGATAAGTAAAGAACAGGTTCGAGCCAGATTGTACATCTCAGATACCAACCCGCCATAAAACTCTGATGTGTAATAGTAGTCCCCTTCATCTTCCTCCACATAAGCTGATGAGACTTCTTCAATTTCATAAGGAAATACATTTCTTGGTTTTCCATACATTTCTGGATGTAATGTAGCCACTAGTTCTCCTAGGATTTCCTCCTCTACTGGGGCCACAAACTCCTGGTCAACATCAGCACAGAAGATGTAGTCAACCTCACTGCCAATTGGATCTTTGATGGCATCAGCAAGCAGCACCATTCGACGGTAAGCTAACCTGTCCCACCCCGGCAGCTCTGTGACTTGAACCACCTTCATCTGCCGTTCTGGCCCCAGCTGTGGACGTGGATCCATTGAACGTGGATTGTCCGTGAGAATGTAATATGTGACCAACTGACCAGGGAGAAAGTGGGTTTCAGCTGAAGAGAGGAAATGTCGGACAAACTGGGCATAAGTTCCCACCACAAGGACCAACAGACCTACGCGAATTTCCCGTTCTGGAATTTTGGCTCTGCGCCACACTGAGTAGCGGGTGTCACCCCAAACTAAAGGAGCGCCCCATGATGTCTCCACTTGAGACCGTGGTCTTGCTGCCTTGACCACTGTCATGTTTGTCAGTATTCTCCCCTTTTCCTTTCCCAAGACATGATGGATGCGTTGAGTTGTTTCCAGACTGATGGGAACTTTACGTCCATTAAGGAAGTCTAAGGAGATAAAAAATAGTTCACAATTTCAAACACCAAAACTCTGAGATGAAGAGACATTGAGACAAATATTTCAAGTAATCTGTTACGTGTAAGAGAAAATGAATTAAAGCCAATTCTAAACAGGACTGGAAATGTTCTCAGAACATTAGTTAAGGTCACTTTAAAAGCAGACAGCACAAATTTTTTTTTGTGCTTGCAGTGTCCTGATACAAAATGTTAGTACAGAACGTATTCTTCTGTATACTCACATATGATAAGAAACAGAAGAAAACAGCACAGAAATAGTTGTATCCTGGTTGTTCTGATTGGGCCTGTTTGAAGGACAAACACACAGATGCACACATCAGACATCTACAAATGTCCCCTTAAGACATCTCACAGAAAATTTTGAGAATTCACATCTTAAGAGAAATCTCTGGGAGGTTGGCAAATTCCTCACACATTGTAGTCTTTAAATATCTTTCTACTAATGTCGCTGGCTCCTAATGCAAACCACATTTCATAACCACATCTATGCTGTCAAGAACTGGGCATGTGATGCTGTAGGGCAGGGGTGTCCAAAGTCGGTCCTCGAGGGCTGCTGTCCTGCAGGTTTTCAATGTTTCCTGCTTCAACACACCTGACTCAAATGAAATGGATCCAACAGCCAATTAAGTTTTGCACAATTACTGATTAATTTGAGTCAGGTGGTTTTGGAGCAGGGACACATCAAAAACCTGCAGGATTGTAGCCCGCGAGGACCGGAGCTTGACACCCATGCTGTAGGGAAATGACATCCATCAATCTATGACAACCAAAGATCTTTCAGTATCATAGAGCTACTCCTTTTCAGGAACTGATTGTTACCTTCTTTGGTGTTTCATTTATTTATTGGCTGGATCAATCCAAATGTCCTTGTTTTTAAAGCAACTTTAAACCTATACAGCAGTCACTGGTCAGTGAGAAGTAACAAAACACAAAACAGCAGAAGAGGTGGAGCAGAAGGTGAAGAGATTATACTAACCTGTAGCTGTCTTGCAGAACGGGAACAGTGCCATACCAGGACCGACTGGTGGATAAACACACAAACCTTGTTTTAAAGGCTCTGTTTTTTGCCTCTTTTTACGTGCTTGTTTGTCTTTTCCTGGAACTGTGTTGTTAAAGTTGCTGTTTCTGCCATTGATTTTCCTAACTTGCATCCACTTTCTATCTCCTCTCACTGCTGTTATAACATTTTCCACTCCTTTTTTTTTACTATTCTTTTTTGCCACTTTCCTTGCTCACATTCCTTCTCCGGCTTTTGCAACATTCACTTTTGGAGCAAAACCAAAGCAGCCAGATGTGTGGGGAAACAGGAGATGTGTGGGGAGGAGCTGACTGAGTGCAGAATAAGTTTAAACTGGAAGTACAAACTTTAGGCAATAAAATTGTGTATTCAACAATTTTACTTTCCTTGTAAACAATTACATCTTTTACAGTATGGCACAGATGAGAGTCGAAAGAAAGTAAATAACCACAGTTTTACAAACAAGAAATAATTCCCGGTGTTGAATCCATTTTGTCCACAAGGTGGGGATATTCAATTGATAATAGACAAAAGAAAAGGAAAGAAAGCCCTTGAAACAGAGGCTCTTGATCAAGAGATTGTAGCTTTTATAAAAAAAAAAGATATCAAAATGATGTGTTGTAAAGTCATTAAATTACCTCTAAAAAAACTCACCAATGCATAAATCTGCAGTAGTGTGAGGGGTAGTAAATTTAAAATAAAATGTTGAATTCAGACACTACAACTCTGATATTTTAGCTCGTTTCAGATCATTTTTCTCAGTATAGTGTAGTTATAGTGCAAAGTTTCTTGTAAATTAATGTAAAGTAAGTGAGGTAAGGTAAATTTATGTAAACTGAATCAACACAGTCTTTTTGTAGGACATCAACACAACAGCTTAATGCGCAATCCAAGTAAATTCAACGGAGCATCATTTTTAAAATAGAATATACAGCATTACTTATTTTAATACAAGTTCCAATTACTGAAACACAAAGAAAAATAATGAATAGCATACAACACAGTATAGCTAATTATAACCAACAGTCTAATATACACACACACACATATATATAAATATATCTATATATATATAGATTTATATATATCTATATCTATATCTATAGATATAGATATAGATATAGATATAAATATAGTAAAGCTCATGAAAAGCTTGAAGGTGGTAATTTTAATACACTGTCGAGAAGTAGGCTATAACTACATAACTTATTGTTTAATTCTAACCAAAGTCTTGGATAAATTTAAACCATGAGCTGCTGACACAGTCTTTACATTTACTTTTATTTGTAAGCTGTCACTGTGGCCACAATTTCAGAAAAGTTGTTTTCCAGTATGATCAACTGATAAAAATCTCCAAAATCACTGCAATAATGGACAAAAATCCCACATTAGTTGAAGAATTAACAAAGAGAATTCAGGACAGGATTAAGGCAGAGAGAAAAGAAGAGGAAATTTAAGTTTTTTTTTCCTGCCGCTCTGATGGGAAATGTGATCTTAAATGTGAGCTTTAATCACTAAGAAGGACACAGAAGGAATACAGAGAATGCAGTTTCATATGTTTTATGAGACATGGCTGCAGAAACAAATCCTATATATGTCTATATGCTGCTTTAAGCTAACAGAGGAAGTCCTGCAGTGCTTTTCAACATGGACACACCAGGGTAAAGGGAAAAAAAACAAAACAAAACATAAAAAATAACCTTACTTACCTTAATTTCCCCTTTAGGGGACTGAAAAGTACTTTTCATTTAATTTTTAATTTATTTCCATAATATATTGTTTACTATCAAAGACCCAAAAGACTCAAGTTGTTACTTTGCAATTTATTTTGATAAATCTTATACTTTTTATACATCCATACAGAAATGGCAACATTATATTGGATTTATGTAAACAACTTTGGACTGAAGATGTCAGTCAAAACAAAAAACAGCACAGGCTACTCTAAATGATGGATAAATTACAGGGAGAATGGAAAGCTTTGTTTTCCCAAACATCATCTATTTCCTTTCACTTTGTTGGCAGAGAAGTGGGGGCAGGCAGCTCCAAGTTGGAGAATAGAGACTGGTCGAGGCTTCATAGCAATTCATGTCCTAAACAATTAAACTAGCATCTGTAACTCGATCTTCACCATGTGGAGATGAGTATGCACATCAGTTACAGCATAAAATAAGGTGTTCAACATTAATGTGTTTGAACGTTGCAGAGCTGAGCCCCTGTTCTCACAAACTTGTGGTTATCTTCTGACTGTGACAGCTTTATTAACACCAAATGTTTAGTACTAGAATATGAACTTGTCAAAGATTCACAGAAGTGTTTTTAGCTGGCATGTTACAGGTGATAAACACATTTTAGCTATTTGTACAGTCATTGATACACAGGAGCTTTTTGACAACAAGGTTTTGGCAGTGTTTGTGTGTAGTTAGAACTACACTGTACATTGAGAACCGTGCCACAGTAAAATAAAACGCTAAAAGGGTTTTATATATTTTATATATTATTTCATGAGTTATAATGAATCCTTAGAAAAATATTTCCTCTAATGCGGCATTGCGCTTGTACAAAATTAAACAAATTGCACAAGAAAATGAATCTTGTATTTGGGTTCTTGTTATGTATTTTTATATTACCAATGTCGAGTTTTTAAGGTTTATTCTTAGTCTGTAGTACTAGTGAATTGTCTTATCTGTATACTGGGGTAGTTAATAGTAACTCATAATAAATATATTGTTTTTTAGTACTTTATAAAGTACAGAAAATAACTCTTTTACTCTCTTGAGCTTTGTCGATGCCTGGAGGATAAATCTTTTGCCAACAGATTTAACATTATCTGTCACACTATTGCTTTCAATTGCAATTAATTTAAATCTTTTTAAAAAAATCAATTTATTTATTTCAATTTAGTTTATTTTTTTAGGACAATAAATTTCATGTTATGGTGTGAAATGGAATTTTTAAAGCCATAATTACAATCATTGTCTGAATAACAGATATAGATATAGGTACGATTACAAAACTTATATCCTAAAGGTGGCATGCTTGAGTTGGCAGTAAAGAGAAGAGAGACAAGGCCACCATAACTCCCTTTTCGTCTGATCAAATAATTTGATGTTCACCACATGAAGATACTTTTTACAGCAGAGAGGTTTTAAATATAATATCATATGTTGAAATGCTTAAGGAAACTTTGGATGACTAAATGAAGGAATTAAAAATTTGATTAAAAGAAGGTAATTGGCAAATAGATCAGAAATGCAGCATTTTGGGTATTTCTTATCTTCCCCTCCAGACCCAGTAGCATTTGTTTGCTTACTTTCACCCCTTCCCCTTGTTCCTCTGCTCCCAAACCAACACCATCCTTCATCTCCTCTCTGCACCTCCTGGCTGTCACTTCCGATCATCATCTAGCATCTCAAACAGAGCCTGTAGGAGTCGGTCATCTCTGTGCCTGTAAGGCTTGTTGTTGTAGAAGCCATCGCTGTAGTCACTGTAGATGCTGTCCTCTGGACCCCGGTACTTGTTGATCAAGTCCAGAGCCTGGAACAGCTTTTCTGGTGGAAGTCTTGTGGCAGGAGGGGAGAGACTCTGGCTCAGCTGCTGCTTCCTCCAAGCAGAGGGCCTCAGTGCTGGCCGGGGCGGCTGCAACGCAGGGATCTGTCGGTTAAAGGCTGTCTGCAGGAGACGCAACAAGGCCAGAGAGGAGTTTGAGGGCTTTTCAGGCTCCTTCTCCAGATTTGAATCAGAGGATTGGGCAACTTCAGCCTTCTGTGGCGAGTGGGCCTGTGTAGGCTCCTGTATGACCAGACAAAAGAAAAGGAGACATGCCATTGGGTTATTTCACAAACTGTGAGACATGAATAAGCCTTGCAAAGGGCATATGGATTGTATTGAGTTTATTTGGTTCTGTTTTATAAATACGACACACACACACACACACAAAAGAAAGACACACATAAAAGGAAATCAAAAAGAAAACATTGAACTCAAAATTAAACCAGGACAACCAGTAACTTCTTTTGCTTTTAAAACTATAAGGAAAAATGAAAAATAAAAACACCCTCAAATTTAATACAATCACAAAAATAGAGCCTTTCCAGAAAAAGTGTGATGGGCTGTTGGTATAACTTCTACATGTGTTCACTCATGTTGCTGAAGACTGACGAGTATTAGCATAGCTTTGCATGTTATTAGTTAAGAAGGTACCAAAATAGTCAAGTGAGTTGTCTTCCATGTCTCCTAAGCTAATTCACTACGAAACCTCCTGATGCAATTGATCATTCAATCTTGGTCTTTTTTTTAGAATTTTATTTGAACAAGTGAATACAACACAAAACATTATTTTGTTTTGTGTTGAGTGACACAGAATCCTGATAAAAAATAATCCTTGTGCCATATCCATCAAAAAAGGAAAAAGACAAGCTAGCGTGCACCATGAAAAGTTTAACTTGAAGTCTTAAACACTATGTGTAACACATTTGTTACAGTTCAGACCCAAATAACATTTATTGTGCAGCCTTCGTTTTTTTTACACCACCTGCAACATTTCACAGGATTATGTCTCTATGTGACGACTGACTTCACCCTGAGGGTAAGAAAGTTTTGTGCAAACTTGTTTACCATCTTATTAGCCAGCATTGTCACTGTTGTATCTCCTAAATTGTACTCTCTATGTGTTATCATGAGTCAGTTCAGTCATCACATTAAGTCTTAAGTATCAGGGGCCCGCACTCCTACTTATCTCTTTCCTGCAACATAAAGGCCATTGTCTCCTTCTGCACTCACCTCCATCATGTCATCCATATGCTCCACACCCCGACGGTCATTCTGCACAGCATTATAAGGAATGTACACTCGAGGTTTCTTCATGTGCTCTGGTTTCTCTGATGTTCCATGGAGAATCAACTTCCAGCTCAAGATCCTTCCCTTGTTCTCCATGCGTCCTGACTGTGAAAAGGAGTAGCACCAATTTAATCTTAAGCTCAAGAATTCCACAGATGATGTGTTATTTTTTGTCACAGCAACAAGCTTTTTATTTGGAAGAAACTTAACGTAAAAATATTATTTTGTATACCTGACTACTTAATTTAGGTGTCCATATACCTTTTGAGTGCAATATTGGAATTTTTGTTTGACCAACATGTAAAAATATTGACACTGGTTTCAAATAACAGATGGTCTTTTTGCAACAGATATGTGTGGAAACTCACAGTGTCTGTGATCTTTAGGGTCCAAGTACCAGCAGGATCTTCTCCCCATGTGTGGACAGACATGAAGTCCCAGTTTCTGAAGCCATTAGATGACGTGTCCCTTTCTCTCTCTGCCAGAAGCACTGTGGCGGTGCCTGAGGAAAAACCCACAGAAATGGATCATTTAAGGACTTCGTTATATTTTTCTCATATGTCCACATGTTTATATAAACTTGAGTGCATGTGTCTAACCTGCTGGGGAGGTAAGAGTGATGTGCAGGTCCCCTCTCCTGGTGTATTCAATGCTGGCCTCTACCTGCACATGCTCCAGTGAGCGAATTGCGTTCTCTTGGCCTGCACAGGCTTTGGTTGGAATCTCTATAGTGATCTCCCCAGCTGCTTTAAGTTCCCTGTGGGATGATTTATTATAGCAGTGAATGAAGCACAAACAGCTCTCCAAGACATAAGAAGTCTGTCATATGTGCCTTGGTTTAATTTCATTATTACAACATGCAAGATTTCATAAAAAGCACCAATCTATGTTTTCCTTAACCATAACTCCATTATCCTAACAATCACAATATACATATATATATATATATATATATATATATGCAGATTTTAAGGCAGTTTATCATTTATTTTAAAAAAGAGCTAATCCCCATCTCTCCTAGACATGAATAAAAGGATTTTTATGTTCAAGCTGGTCTAAAACTGCAGGGGGTTTGAAGACCATTAAGCACTGATGGAAATTTAGACCCAAATCCTTGGGATTAAACAGGGGTATAGTAAGGTAATAGGGAAACTAGGTTTCTCAGCAGTGTAAGTATCATGGCAGCAGCAGTTTTCTTTTAATCTACTCTAAGAAAAGGAGGGCACTCATTTCTCCTGGTAGCATTTGGATTCGGTTTTTAATCTCAGTGTTTAACAATTACAAAGATTTGCTTTGTTGGACCCAAGAAGTCAGGACAGAAGGAAATAAAGTATTGTCTCTGCCAAGTTGTATTATTCAGGTATGTCTATCATTTCTAATTGACTATTAGTTCATAAGTAATATTCTAACAGGCAGAATAATGGGACAGACTAAAAAGCAGCTGCTGCAAAATCCTCACACACCTTGGCTGGAAGGAATCATCCCTGATGATACACTGCTTCTTTTCTGGCACATGCTTCCAGGTGGCTGGGTCAGCAAGGTCCACCAGGGCTTTCGCATTGAGGAGTCCAAAGCCAAAGCGGCTGTTGACCATCAGTCCTGCTCCGTTCCTCTTCCAGCCTGGGTTGTTGGCCAAAGGATCAAACTCTGAAGTCCAGACCACAATATGCTGCAGGTCTCTCCAGGTAAGATCAGGACTAAGTTAGCAAAGATGTACAAAGAAGCAGGTCAGTGAGAATCGTTATATCACATCATTACATTGTAAATTGTTGTTTACAGTATATTATAGTACACATATGTTAGGGACAATTGCTTGGATTGCAGATTGCTTACTTTTGCTCCAGCGCCAGGGCAAATATTCCAGCAGCCAGCGGGGCTGAAGCAGAAGTTCCTGTGTGAGTCTGAGTGCACTCGTTGTGCAGATCAGCGCTTGTCTGAAAACCAAAAAACAAAAAATGACTAAATAAATCAATTTCTTATCAAAACTACCATGACATGATACAACAGAACATAAACAAGTACAGCTACGTACAATCCTCTGGTCAGTGTAGTCTCCACTACTGTATGCTGTAGCCAGAGTGGAGGAGCACTTCTCAGCATACCATGGAGACAAGCCCTGCTGGGAAGCACTGCTGATTGAGATAGTGTAGATGCTGTCTGTGTAACCATCGCAGTCACAGTTATCGCCCTGTCGGCCACCGTTACCCGATGCCCAGACAAAGATAGAGCCTTTCCCACCACGACCCTACACAAGGCAAGAAAAAGACAAGTAAACGCTGGATATGTTGTATCGCTTACGGCTACTCTCTATAATATATATAATAAAGTATATACATAATACAAAAGTATATAATACAAAAAAATATGTATATAATTAAAGTAATTTAATGCAGGGAAATGTAATGTTTTGCAAATTATTTAGAGGTAATAGATTAAATAATTCTACTGATAGTTTCAAACAATGTTGATACAGGAGCAATTTAATAATCTATGCAAACAACTACAGATGGTGACATCTTGTCAATAAAGCCTAATTCTTAGCAGCTAACTCCATTATCTGTATTAATTCTCTTCTAGTTAATTTCACTCACTTCTGTATGTACTGTATTAGGAGATTACATCAATAGAAATACCCCATTTCATCAATTTACCTTCTGAATCCCGTATTCGAAAGCCTTTTGGGCCAGACGGCCAGGGCCCTCCACTGTTTTGCCGTCATCGTTTGGTCCCCAGCTGGCACTGTAGATATCCACATGGTTTGGATTGAATCCAATTGAGCTTGCCTCAATGGCATCGGTCACAATCCCATCCAGCATACGAATCCCTGAGCAGAGAAGGATGGGAATATTAGATCACAGGATAGGACTGGTTTTTATATACAGTACAAGTCCAAAATATTCCTTAGAGTTGAAAACTGAAAATAACAATAATAAAAAAAAATGGTTGTACATATTGAGGATGAGGTGCTTCTGCAACTTGAAGGGCTAGCTTCCACTTAAGAGCAGCCCTTACATGTTTATAAATCCTTTCTAGGTGGACAGAAGTCCACTCAGTTATTTAATAAGTGATTTATGTTTCTGCAGGCCTCTCTCAGTAATATTTGCCTACAATAAAAGCTCTGTATGAGGAAACTGTAAAAGCAGTGTTTATAGCACTGCATGCAATGAATGCTGTTTGTGTCCTGTTGAAGAATAATTCCTCATTAAATTTAGATTCCATCAGCTGTTTAAAAGACACATTAAAATACACAATGAAAGGTATCTTGAAACGATGCACTCTGTTGTCATGTTTTCTGTTTTGTTGTATCAGGTCAGCATCGCTTTAACCAGTGTTGTGTTTTGTCCTCAGGGCTTTCACACCCAAGAGATAAACTGGAACAACTCCTGCATCAGTCACAGTATCTGTTTCATAATTCACAATGTGTGCTGTGTCACGGTTAAGCTGTGTCACATGGGAAGCAGGATGGAGGAGAGATAAAAATAAGTTTTATTAAGTGATCAAGGGGAAAAAAATCATCAGGAAACAAAAATGATTCTGTAAGAATACAAAACAAAAGGCAAAGAAGCAGGAGAGTGTACATAACAAAGGAGGATATGGTGATAATGATTAAAATACTGATGAGGCTGATTCAACAAATGAATGGTAATTCTTAACAGAAAGCTGGTGGTGAGTAGTAAGCTGAGGCACAAGATTAATGAGAAATTGGGATTTCTTGTAGAATAAAAAAAAAAAAAACAATAACCACGTTATTACATCACCAAGAACCTAACATGTAGGGGAATAATGTATGTAGGAAACATAGACGCCTCCATGTTTAAGCTCTTACCTCCAACCTTTGAGTTGTATGCCACTCCAACTCCACATTTATTGTTGTCTGCCTGCATTGCGATCTCCCCTGCACATCTAGTGCCATGCCTGAAAAGAAATCCTCAATTAATATGGTTGTTTGTTCCTGGAAACAGAAGTCAATTTTGTTTTAATCCACCAGGAAAACTCTGACAATAGTGCAGCACAGGGTTATTTTAAGGGACATTATAAAAGTAGGTGTGTTGTTTTAAAGAAAATATATACATTTGAAAAAAGAAAGGTGTCAATCTTTTTCAAATTTGCCACTAAATATTGATGATCAGGGTGTCATCAAGGCAAAACTGGCTTGTGCACTGGAGATTATGATCTTTTATTACACTGGAATACACAATCAAAGTAAAGCAATGAGACTGCTCGACAGATAAATTCTCGATAAAAAAACTGTCGAAAAAATATCTTTACAAAAATCTTTTACAGCTCTACATCAGAAGTAGAGGCATGTTAAACATGAAAAGCAAACAAGTAAATAAAACAAAACGCTCACTTGTTTTCATTGGTGGAGTCATATCTGGGAAATGGGTCGGGGTCATTGTCGTTGAAGTCGTAACTGGCTGCTGCATCCTTTAGGAAACATAAAGGAAACCAGTTCAGTCTTTTTAAAAGCTGGGATTATGTCAGAGGTCATCGGCGATAAAAGCAGCAAAGCAGATTTGTATGGGCCAACCTGTCACCATGGCGATGCCTACAGTATGACTGATGATGTGGGAAGAGTTGTGACAAAACAATGAGTCCACATATAGTGGTCGACTATGATGATGATGAGGTACCTGTCAGTGGCCATCAGCACTGAGACTAATTTAAAATACTGGTTTTGCCTGAGAAATGGATCATAGCTTGACAAACTAACATATATTATATGTATTAAATGGCAGGTACTTTGGCATCTATGTCTGTTTTTTTATTTTTTTGTTGTTTATTGTTTTTTGTTTTTTTTTATGCTAGTTGTACCACTGGGATATGAAATAGAATAAAATCTACAAATGCTCATATTAGTTAGACAGTTAGTCCTGTCAGGTTCTGTTTAACAATGAGGGCTTTCATATTAAATGAAATCAGTGACTATCATTTTACTGATACTAAGTTATGCAAATGCATGCTGATCATATGCCTTGATTATTAAGGATGAGCGTCTCAGTTGATTGATCCCTGGATTAATCAGCATTAACTTAATTACAGAGGGAATTATTGTCATCTGTTATTTCTCTTCTTTCGTCCCTCTTTCTCATCTGATTTTTTTTTTTTTTTTTTTTTGCTCTGGTGATGTAGCAGAGGCTTGCTGTTGAGAGCATTGCTTTTTGAAACCACACCACAGATCAGGCTTTTAGAGTTCCTCTAAACAATAGAAACTTTGTCAACATGGAACCTTGTTGAGCTTCCATTCATTCACGCTTGTAATGGTCTACATTTGCTTTCAGACTGTCAAAACATTGTGGGTAGAATGAGAAATAGTACAAATTACAATCACTGAGAGTAATGGGTGCAGTTGTTTTCATAAATATGTTTTTTTCTTTTAAATGATTAAAAACCACAAAGTTTCTTCAGAGGCAGGTGTTATCATAAAGCAGATTCATTACTGTCTTTATGAATCGCCTTCTAAGGTGTCACTAGCGGCGTTGCTATGGTAACGGCAGACCCAGACGACAGAGGCTGTCTCCATGGAAACGGTGTCTTACGTAGTTGGAGTAGATGTCTGTGTGGTTCCACTCCAGTCCGTCATCGAGAACCGTGATGACCACCCCTTTTCCAGTGATGCCTTTCTGCCACACGGGGATCACGTGCAGGTCCAGCTTCGGCAGCGAGGACGATGTCCGTGTGTCTTGCTGGAAGATCGACAAAAAACCATAATCTAATCACACATATGTAGTTATCTCTGACATGTTCACGCTTTTATAAGTGTTCAGCTGAAGTGGGGTCTTCCAGCCCACTGAGTCTGCCAGTGACCTTTATAGAAATTCATTACTGGATTTTCAGCGTTTCCTTTGTTGCAGCTTGAGTGCACTCTTACTGCATGGTCTCTTGCAGGATGATGCTTGAAGGTCATAATAATTCAGGCTTTTGTGTTGTGCACTAGAACAAATCTAAAAGTGAATTTAAACCCTAAGATGTCTTACAGTGACTAGACATGTATGGTCATGCCTGTTGTTTCATCTCAACTCGCAGTCAGTACCCCTGTCACATTATGTAGAAATCCAACCATGAAGCTATCTAGATAACATGCAGCATGGGGTGGGGCAGGCCTGTTTTAAGAGTAGAATCAGGCAGTGAAGGAAAACAAGCAGTGTTGATGCTTGCTTGCCTGCAGCCTGCAGATTCAGAGCAGGAGACAGTTAAGACTATAAAAAGAACTCAGCTTTTTCACTCTGTGCATTATGCACAGACACTGCAGAACGCCACTCCAAGATGTGACTCATCCCTGTGATTTATTGGCCTCCACTTTTATTGCTTTTTTTTCACTATCCTCTCACATATCTCACATTTAACCCATCTTTCTTATTGGTATTGGGCAGTCAGCAGTTCTAACAACATATGCCACACTTTCAATTGAAAGGCTTTAACCCCCGGCTAGCTCATAACTGCTGTTCGCCAGTTATCTGTCAAGCCAGATAGTGCACTTGTTGATGCTGGTAGCAGCTGAGGGGGTCTCAATGATCTGGCTTGCACTGATTTTAATGATGTACACCAAACACACAGCAGTGTATATGACTCTCCCTGCACTGACTACATAATGAGTGAGTGGAAACTCACAGCAGAGCACAGCAAGATCCTTCAATGCAAAATTAACACAAACTGACACCCATACAGTCATGGATACGCACACACCCCCATACACACATATCACCATGCAAACAGGAGGAATTTCAGATGTATGAGTCACTCCCTGATTAAATTCAGATGGTCACCCACTCGTAATAGATCAAGATCCCAGTCTAGCCCCAGCTTGCCACCTCTGCTATCATTACTGCCCCCCTGCTCCTGTTACACAGCTCCACCCCAACTCCAATATCTGTATTAATCAGGCCTCCTGACGTCACTGTCTTGTGATCTGTGGCATCTCTTTGCATTCCCTACATACAGTCTCTTTATATCTCTCATTCTCTGTGTTAACTGCTTTAATCCTTCATTATCATGTATGCATTGCATATCGATTTATGCAAAGACTATTAAAACAGCATTTAACCACAGTGACAAGTATAAAGGGAACTACATAGATTTCCCTTTGTCTTTGCCAAATAGAGGAAGACAATAAATTGCACTGCCTGAGATGAGCTATAACGTGGCTCTTTCAGTCAGACAGACATGGGCTGATGTGGAAATACAATAAACGGCACTTTAAGGCCAATTCCATTAGAGTCATCATCCCTCATCGGCAAAATTGATTCATCTCAATTTGTTTTCTTATTCCCGACAAGTGTGACTCATACTCGGTTAGTGCAGGTGCAAAAAAAAGTCAAGCCTGAGAGAACAGATCTCTCTCCTCCCCGCATGCACACTAAGCACTGACGTGCTACACATTACCACTTGCTGCGTACCCTGCTGCTTACCCCTGACTTTTGTCAAGTCAGGGGTAAACATAAAAAAATAAAAAATACAAAGATGTGTTCACTGCAATAATCAATCCGCTTCACTTGATAAACCCTTTAATCCAAAGGCTGTGACACAATATAGCTAATAAAAGAGATCACATTTGGTGCTGAACATGTTGTTTTGCTTAGTTAATTTATTGCTGATCATTAGATGTAGGCTCTAACTGTTGACCACAAAAACAGCAACATGATGCATGGTTGAGTTTTTCTTCACTTATTGTGCACAGAGAGAACAAATTTTCATTTAATCGCTGTTGCAGTGTGGCTACAATATATTTGTTGCTGACAGATTTTAAATTTACAGATTAAAATCTGTAAAGATTTTTGGCTCAGTTTTGTATTCATATAAAGTAAATCTGTTAGTTATGGATGTAAAAGAGGAACATAACACAGCTGTGACAACGCTGTGTCCTACTACTCTGCCTCAGTGGGCTAAAACATCCTATTCTGGGTAAATTGGGCCTTAATGCACAGTGCTTTCTGCTTCATCCTGCTGGATTAGTCTCTCCACCCCTCTCATCTCCACAAGGGACTGTGTAACCAATTAAGCAAATGGATCTTTTGGCTGAAACTGCTTGATAATATTCTATTGCTTCATTTCATTGTTGTCATTTCTTTCCCTCAGTACATATGTTTACTGTCTGTTTCTGCATTCCTGACAGATGCATTAATGCACAAATACATGTGTGCATAAAAACTTTCTGCTACACCTGCTCTAAGTGTGAACGTTTAGGACACATGCACTCAATGATCCTCAGCTTGATGCACACATGGACAGCATGTGGAGTGATCCAGCACTCAAAGAGCATTATGTATGTCTCGGGGGAGGGCAGACAGGCAAACAGAAGACCACACCAGACCCAAATTACACATAGAAAGGCAGATATCAATCTGGATTTGAGGCTTATTGTCTGCAAGTATGTCACATTCAGATAATTTCCACAAATTGGTTGATTTGTCCAACCAGCCATTCCATTTTCTAAACCTGCTTCATCCAATTCCTCCTAGGTGAGAGGTCCAGTACACCCTGGATGTGTTACCAGTGATGCACACAGTCACTCTTAAAGTCAATTTTCATGTATCATGTATTGTTTAAGCTTTCTTGGAGACTTACCAGGTACCACTGTTGGTTCCACATGGGATCATCAAACAGCTTGTCCACGGTACAATCTCGACACTCCCTAAGAGCTGCTCGTTTGCTGCGTCGTTTTTCATACTGCTGCTCTGCCCACAACACCTGCACAAATGAATTAAAACATTTCAGTTCATGTTTAATTCATGTTTAATCTGACTTTTTAAAGGGTTTACATACTTCTGTATGGACTAGGTTAAGATTTTCCTAAAAAACTAAAACAAGAAAAAGACCACCTACCCGATCATCCTCTGATAGCTGCCTGGTGACATGGTGGGCGCTACGTTTCATTCTGCGAGGATGAGCGCGGTGTTTGAACAAAAAGTGGTCTTCCAGGGCCCCAATCTGCAGAAAGGAAGACAGAAGATTCTGGGAAATGACATAACACCAGCCATCTGGTGGCTTAGGCTTGTCACACAAATTCATTTTTGCTTTTTAATTTAACCTGTAATGGAGTTCACAATCTGTTATCATTAAAATACCAACTGTTTATGAACAGATATCAAGCATTTACAGATTTTTATTTCCAAATATTCAAATTAAAACCAAATAAACCAAACTAGATCTATAGCTGTATTGGTTTTCAGGATTTCAAAGCATTCATTTAACCACATTAGTGGTGTGAACAGTAAAATACCGTGAGCAAACTATCAGTGTGGCCTTCTGATTAATGTTTTTAGATCAAACCAAATAAAAGAAAAATTGCAAGGAAAACAAGTGCATTGCATATTTTATGTGCAAGAATAATAATACCCTATGTTGTTTAAAGCCAAAGATATTTATTAATTATTTAGGTCTCGCTGCAATTCAGACTGAAGGTCATATGTTTGGATTAAAGGGGAATGAATGAGTCATTCTGAATTATGGGGAAAGTCAGAGATGTACACAACTGGCCACTTCCAGTTATGGGTTATTAGAAGTAAGTAAACAATGAGTCATATCTCAATTAAATCCATGTCCTATATTTAAACACTGTGCTGAAAATGTAGATGAAAAAGCTGTGACTTTTGTTTTTCCTGCTATTTATTTTTCTGATCTGCTTTAACAGCTCAACACAGCCTTATGTGGGCAACTAGGATTAAAAATTCATTACAAATTCTTTTTTTGTTTTGCGTAACTGCCTGTTAAATAACAACCTTGATGTGAAATAAAGCTCTTGTTTCGATCCCAGCCAGTTAATAAATAACTCATATGAAAGCTGTGAAGACACACCTCAGTTTGGACTCATTTAAGCTTTTTTATTTATTTATTTTATTATTCTGTAGTAGTGTTTTGCTCCAGGGCGTTGGTGCCATACCTGTCGGACCAGTTCGTAATCCAGCTCCTTGGCGATCGCCTCCGCTGCGGACAGCCCGCCAGGGATCTCCACAGCCCACTCGTTCAGGTACTGTCTGTCCCTGAAAGAAGACCCTAGCGACCGGGGGAGCACGGAGCAGAGGACGGCAAAAACACAGCATATCACCGCTGGACGACATCGCACTTCCATGTCAGAGGGAATTCAACCAGATGAGAAAATATCTAAAAGCAGCTTTGTTGTCCCCAAGAAAAGCAGCCAAAAAAAGCCCTGAATATATTTGTCACGTGGTGAGAATAAATAATTTTCTATCAGTATATCCTCTTTTCTTTACGAAGACACCGCTGGCTGTGATGGAGGGAACATGAAATTGCTCCTTATTGGTCCGCCAAGCAGAGGAAATACAGTTGATGGGTAGGTAGGGCTGGTCTGTGCGCTGCGCGTGTGTGCTTGTGGTTTGTGGGGGGTGTTCACACGTCAAATTACTGGTGCTCTGACGTCAGTTTGGCGTCTACCTTTGTTGAGATTGAGTTCTCTTTCCTGAGGGAGAAAGTCTGAGCGGGAGGAGGGAGGAAGATCTAACTAAAAATATCTTACTGTTTATCCCTAAAGGAGGACAATGAGGAGGAGAAGAAGACAAAAACAAAAAACACAACAATAGAACAAATCTTGTTTGATCCCATTCGAATATTTATTTCGGCTTTACGTTGATCATTATGAAGAGGATATTGTGCAGCATCTGTCTCATATCTCCTCCATTTCACACGCGCGCGAAGGCTCGTGAAATAAATAATTTTTCTAAAGCTCTCTGTGTTTCTCTTCGTTTGTTCCGAACAACAGATTATAAAGGAAATCTGTTAGATTTAAGCATCCCCTTATCCGTCTTCAGGCGGGTGTTCGCGAGACGTTTCAGCACTGCGGAGAGCTCCTCGCGCACATCGCGAGATCGAGATGAAACTGATCCGAACACACAGGGAGGTGAGGAGAAGTTGGTCCCTGCAGCAGCTGAGACATTTTGTTCAGATTAAAGCACGATCAGCTGTTGGGATTAGAAAGAAATCAGCAACAAATAAATGCCTCATAAATGAGTCATAATATGAAAGTGATCAAATGAATGTGAATATGCGGCTCTGCAAGTATCTATAGTCCTAATTACACTATAATATAATGTCTAAATAAATTTACTTCATGCTGTTTAGGATCTTTACAAAACTACCTTAGTTTTATTTTCTTTTGCCCCAGAAAAGACTTATGAGTTACATGAGGCACGTACACAACAGCTAGTTTCCTTTACCAAAATTAGAGGGCGTGTGAGCATCATTTCAAGTGCAACGAGGCAGTTGTGATAAAAAACTGCATTTGTCGTGGTGTAGCTGTACCTGGGGAACTATGTGTTCCCTTTCTTTTTTATCTTAATATAATTAATTTAAGCATATTTAAATTTAAATTCTCTTAATTTAAGCATCATTTCCTGCAAGTAATGAGCAAAGGGCGTTAAAACAGTGAGGTGCGTTGCTACTCATTAATAGTGTACAAAATCCATTAAGTTAAGCTTCCACATAAACACAGCGCTGAAAGCTAGCAGCCCAACCTATTATTACTTGGTTTAAAATTATGCAAAATAATTAATTGTTATGGAGGATTTTAACCCAAAATAAGGAATATGAATGAGTAACTAAGCTACACTATGAACTCAACAAAAATAAACAAAACTCAATAACTGTGTTGATGAGTATAATAACTGATATGTGGAATGGCTTATTAGCTCAGGTTTTGTCGTATGTGATCTTATTTAGCCAATGTTTATTTGCCCTTGATGAGAAGCAGTGAAACGCTGAGAATTGTTTTGTATGTCTGATTTTTAAGTGAGCAGAAAATGAGTCTAACAGAACATGCTGGATATCTTAAGCAGTTTTTTTTTATTTATCAATGAAATCAATTAAATTTTATTTTTAAACTGTTTTTCATGCCAAACGCAACACAGAGTGTTTTACATAATAAAAACAATTCATTCATATTAATAAAATAAGCCTCCATACACCGATGTATACAACATAGCAATTTAAAAACACACACCTGATTCTAGTCTCTCTTTTACTCAGTCACACTACAGCCATAGGGCTGCAGTTCAGGACCCCTATCCAGCCAGATGAGGATGATCACCATGGCAACAACCCTGCAGGCAGAGGAGGTAGAGCCTCCAGTGGATGTATAGTGAAAATAAAAGCAGACAAATAGCTTTACAGAACTCACATAAACCGTTTCTTACCAAATTCACTGGGGATTGCTCTGACATCACCTTAAAACAAGAGAAATTAAGAGAGTGAAATAAAATAATTATTTAGACATACTTGATCCACACTGATTAAAAATTATTTGTCTGGTTGAGAAATGTGCACTTCAGTTTATTTGAGGGCTTATGTTTACTGTATAACTTTTATGGGCTATTTCAATTTTACATATTAGATGTGACATTTATGAATTAAAACATGTCAAAGCAGAATTGTTTCCACTGCAAACCTTTACACATACAGTTGTTAAGGGTAAAATTAAAGTTAATGATTTAATCATTTTAAACTAAAATGTTCACTGTGTGAAACATCAAAGTGATGGGAATGTCACCATTCTGTTGTTTCTTATAGAGGAACATTTGCTGGTAGTAATGACTAAGCTAATGTGGCTTCAGACCAATAGATGGATTATGAATCTTTCCATCATTAAGCTACAACATGTTCTCTCTTCTTGCCCAGTCAAACAATAACTGAGGCAGGTATTGATGGAAATGACAATGGTCCAGCAGCTCAGGTGCTGCTCAGGTTGTTAACTAGTGGAAAATGTCTTTTTTTGTGTGTACAGTGATACAGAGATAGTAACACTGACATATTGAGGGTTATTTTTCCCCTTTTGGACACAGTAAACAACACACAGTTCCAATAATGACAACCAAACCATAAATAAGAACAAAGAAACAGCAATGAGAGCACTAGTGAAGTGAAGGACTCTTCAGTTCTCATTCCGATGAGCAGTGGTTTTCTATAGAGTGCGTTGTTAGTCATTACCTTTGGTCATCAGGCTGTGTGTAAACAGGTCTGCGCCACATCTATTGTATAATCCATCTCTACCTAGCAACAACTGTTTGCTCTGACCCAGGGACTCACTCACACAGAAACACAAAGCGGAGGAGCTGCAGAAATATTAGGAAGCTGGAAGTCAGGAGATCCTGCTCACTTTAAAGACACCAAATCTTTTACTTTTACTCTTCAGTGTCCTCCATCCTTACCTCTGAGCTGTCTGCTGAAAGCATGCACAGTAAAATGATCCCTTATTCCACAAAATAACACTCACACCTACTCACAAAACCAACACAAACGCGCAAACATCCTTTCCATTAAATGAGTTCAGAGGTCTGACTGTGCTTCGTCATCTAATTACTTTTCCAGTTGCACAGACCCACGGTGTGTAGGGAAAGCTTTTAGCTGGAGGGTGACGCAGATGAAGATGTGGTGGCTGGGGAGTCACCTCAATACATAAAAATTTAACTAAAATCAATTAAGTGTGGCAAATAGATGGGGAGACTTGGACCACACTTCCTGCTCATCTCGCGGTTCATTAGAAACTACAATAGTCTGTATTTTCCAGTCATAGCCAGTTTTTTCCATTTTACTTGCCTAAAATAAGCTTTTGTAAATCACAGACCTATTTCAAATTTCAAAACAACTTCAGCTGATTTATTTATATGTAATAATGCTGATAAATAAATGGGATGAAACAGAAGTGTGTCATCAAACACACACTGCTGTCCATCAAGATCAGAAAACAAACCACTGTAAAGAAAAAAAGGACCCATTACACCATGAAAAGGGTCAATGTTCTCGCATGTCACTCTTCAGATATGTGTCCGCATTGACCCCTAACAAGAACTCATGGTTGCCATGCCAACACCTCCTTTTGGCATCTGCATTTTAACTGAGGTCATTGGAGTACAAACATGCAAGAAAAGTTTCCACATAGATTTGACATAAATATATTGTTTTATTAAATCATATTTACACTAAACTGTCACACAAACACATTTCAATGGTGGTCAAAGAACACAATTTAAATCTCATCTCTCCAGAGCACTCGATTCTGCTTGATAGATGTTGCTTTGCGTAAATACATCAGCTTTTTGGAGAACCTTTGTGACCTGTGATGATACAGAAGCTAAAATGGTGCTTTGTCTATTTAGGAACTCCTACAACAAAGGGACAAAAGCAAAGGTTAAGAAACTGTTTCAGTCATTCATGTCTCCAAAGTTCACGCAGCATTGTAGAAATGTCATCTGTTATCAGAGGACGCTGCGAAAATGTTGCTCTGGTGTCAGAGAGATTGACTTCACTTCGCAGATGATGGACTGAGGAAACTGTTAATTGATCGGAGGATATGTGGGGATCAGCACTCGTATCAGGAAGCACAAAGGTCTGGTGTTATCCAGACATGCATGTCATCAGCTCGTTAGTTCTGTGTGGCTGACATCAGAGTGGTCAGAATAAAACCCACAGAAAATAAAAGGTCTGATGCGCACAGGAAGCAGATTAGAAAGGAAGTACACATCAGAGCTGATTTCATTTGGATTTACTGTCTTCTTTAGAACCGTTTTATTCTTAAGTTTGTTTCCAGCCAAAGTACAATACAATCCCCCTTTTATACCTTCTGTATATGTCAATCAAACCCTGTTCTCTAACATTTTCTAAATGACTTACAATAAAACACCTCCACATTCTCTGGTAGTACTTATGAATGATTACCAAGTCCATAGATGGTAATTAAGTAATAAATGTTTCCACTTAGTTCTTAATAATCATATGTAAAGTATACTTAACATTTCATAACATCTGTACAGAAACACTTGCATGTCATAGTGTGACAGAGAGGCATAAACATGAGAGTATGTAAAAATTCAAACAGTATGTTTCAGTAAATTACTGAGAGTTTAGTTGAAATTGAACCTTTTGCAATTTCTATACACATAAAGATTTGCAGAAATTTCTTTTCCATTTAAAAGTTTGAGGTTTGTTAACAATTTATTAGATGCTCCAAGGGCTGCGCTCTTCTGGACAGAGATCTTTTTAAATATTTCTCCACAAAACCAAACTGGGAAAATTCAAATGCTCTGATTCCCACTTTTACTTCCCACATCTTTTCACTTTCCTCTTGGTATTTTTCAAACTTCTCCGGCTCCATCTTTTTATATTAATCTTGCTTGTGATTGTTACATCTGTGACTGTAACTTCCGTAGTTTGTTGATCACCGTGTCTGATTGGCTGTTGTTGCAGCACCTTGAACAGAAAATGGTGCAACCTTAGAATAACATGAGTGAGACACAGAAAAGAAACTCTATCATCTCAGATGGTGCCTGGATCTTAAAAAAGCCTGTATCAGATGTTGGTGGACCAAGACAGTATGTATAACCACCCTTAAAAATGTTGTTATAAAAGCTGTTTACTAAATAATAATATAAAGTTAAATTTGTCCATTTGGCTTTATCTACTTAAAAGGTGGTCTGTGAGTTTCTGAGTGTTTTTGGTAGAAGTACCTACAATAATGAAGAACTGATGTAGGCGAGTTTTAAAAATGGTGAAAAGGTTTGCTGTATTCTCCTATGGTGAAGTAACTGTGGGATAATAAATCCTTTCAAATGTAACGTCTAACTCTGAGAGGGGAGCATTGTCCGTCTAAAGAAAAAACAATGTATTGAAAATATTAATAGGCATGTGGTGCAATTCAGTTGATGGGTGTATTTGCTGGATCAGAAACAAACACAACAAACAAACAAACAAACAAAAAAACTGTACCTTTAGGGGTAAAAAGACTTGCCACTGGGATGGTATTGTACCTTCAACAGTAGGTACTTATTTGCACTCTTGTAGATTTGACCTTTTATTCACCAGAACAGTACCTGGTGGTTGTCTTCTACCCTTTGAAATATTTGAAATAAGAAAAATGTCTGTCTCCCTCCACAGGTCAAAAGAAAGATAACCGTTTTTCTATCAAACACACATTTACATGCCAGTGAACACATTGTAGGGTACGTAGGGGTCAGTGTCTCGTCCAAGGACACTTTGATATGTGGTCTGGAGAAAGCTGGTCTCAGACCAACAACCTCCTCACTGGCAGACAACTGTTCCTTCAGAGCCACCGACATCCCAACAACAAGCAAAGATCATGTAAACAAGAAAAATGATTAGTGAAGAGTGTGTTGTAGCACACTGATAAAAATCTAAATGCACATGTAAACCTTTTTTCTTTCTTCAAATTATTTAAAATCTGATTTTTATGTATGAGGGAACTTTAAAGCCTTTAAATTATTAAAACTTTTTAAATCTTTCTTTCTTTCTTTCTTTCTTTCTTTCTTTCTTTCTTTCTTTCTTTCTTTCTTTCTTTCTTTCTTTCTTTCTTTCTTTCTTTCACAAGACAGTCTCCCAAAATTTAGAATAAACAGCACATATACAGTATTTATAATTTATTAGGTATGAGCCAATATGTACCTTAAGGTCTTCAGAAAGGTACATATAGTTACCCTGAAGTCCAATTATGAGCCCTAGTAGGTTCATAAGTTGAGGTTGTATCTAGGGGGCACTAATGTATTCCTACTATACCCCTTTTCCTGACAGTGTAAATTCTCCTTTCTTAGGGGATAGTGTGTCCTGTTCAAATGCCTGCTTCTGAGAAAGAATGTGCCCTCTTTTGAGAACGAGAACTTCAAGGCATAGCTCTTCTTTTGCAAATGAAGTTTGGGACAAATAAGATATGTAGAGGTGGTCACCCACGAGTATATTAGTAGAAAACAGCACCAGCAATTTCTGTACACACTATGAGCTTTTACATGCACGAATAAACCTGACAGAAGCACAGCTTTTTGTGTTTTCCGTTTGAAGAACACCACAAGCGTCCCAGTCCTACAGCTGTGTACAAGCAAGCTGCTGCTTTTGACTGACTTGGTCAGTTCTGATTGTGACCAGCAGAGGGCAGCATTGTGCTTCTAAGCGAGCGCTCGTGATTCCGATGGAGAACGAGTGAGTCAATTCTTCCCCAAACTATGGGGTGTGTCTTCAGGGAGGGGTAAAAAGTAAAAGAATAACATGTTTGTTTCAAATACGGAAATCATAAAAAATACATTAGAATATCAGGCCAGGTTTTATGGTTCCACTTTATGAATTTGTCTTTATCAATATGCTCAAAATTTGAGTAGAATGTGCTAAAGGTAACCACAATGTTAAAATAATAATAATAATAAAAATAAACTCATGTAACCCACAAAGAAACGGCTGAATAAGACCTTAAACGCTGCTACACGTCATATTTAGACTATCTTTTATATTTTCGGGATTAAATCCACTTTGATCCTTTACAAGTTTTTCACAGCGGGAGGGGCATCATAACTGAGTCAGAGAAGGAGAACACTTAAACTCTGGTTTCCAAAAGCTGGCAGAGCGCGCAGAGGGAGCTTGAAAAGTTTATCCATTAAGGTTTTAAAGATGCCACATAAGAGGAGAAGCCATGGCAAACACAAGAACACAAAGGAGGTAGGTTTTCCTCATTACTGCATGACAAATGGTGCAATGGTTGTCAGAAGAAGACATGACTGGATCGGATAATATTGTTACGCACTCACTGTTCATGCATTAGAAACATTTTATTGATCATATTTCAGAGCGTTTGTGACACACAGTTATGATTTATAGGTTGATGCTCTGGACTTTACACAACATTTACAGTTAATTTCTTCAGTTCCACTCTGCTTGAGAGTTGATTATTCATATGGACAATTTACTTTGCATAATCAGTGGTGTTGGGAAGTTGCTTGATGGTGCAAACAGAATCCTCATTTTGCAACAAGTGAAGCATCATCGTGCGTCCACATATTCTGCTGCGTGACGTTTTCGGAAACAAACAGTTACTTGGAATTAAGGGTGAGTTTGTGCCTGTGTTGAAAGCGGGCAAAGAGAGAAACATCAGCAATTACACCGAGTCAGAACAAGAAGCAACAGAACAGACCGCTGCATGACAATAGTCTGAGTTGTGAGGGGAGTGGCACTCCGCTTGGACAGGCATGAGAAAAAGGATCGGGGTTTAAGGACAGGAGACAGTGGCACAAGGCGAAAACCACATCTGGTTCATCATGGCGTATGCTGCGTATTGGACGAGTCTTGTAAGTACATCTGTTTCTCTCTCTTTTTTTATTACCCCCTCCCTTTCTCTTGACCCCTCTGGCAAAACGCTGAATAGTTCACTTTTAAGTCCAACTTGGCACCAGTGTAGACGCCATATTATTGCACAAACCCAGCGCAACTAGTCTGAAACGGGTTGAGCTCTGCGAGGAGCTTAAAAAACTTGGCAGTCTACACAAGATAAACTTAAAAATTAAATAAAGTATTGTAAGACTCTCCTGTAGTCACACTGTTTATACAGGAGGGTGTGTGACTGTTTAAACTGAGCTACAGGCTTCAGCTCACACACCTCATTTTTGTATTAGTCCCAGTGTCTTGTGTTGTGGTGTTATTAATGATCGCTTACTGAGTCACCCACAGGCATTCTGCTCACAATGAAGCCTGAATAATATTAAAAAATAAACATTTAAACCTGATCATAACTGCTTTTAGTTCATTCAACTGGGTAGCATTACACACCCAAAAACTGAGAAAACAACGCTAATCTTATGTAAAATGAATAACCCACAAAAACAATAAGCTGAAATCACTGCATCCTGTTCAGAGGTTCCATTGAATGGTGTGCTAAAGAATAATTAAGCATTTAAAATGTACTTAAAATAGCAAGCTGCTTTGGGTTATGAATGTGTGTGTTTGTAGCAGGGAAGAGCACATTCCCCCCTTGCATTCCATCATGGTAGCGAATCTTCAGTCTGCTATCCGACTGTATGGTCTCATTATGGAAAGGTACGACATGTACATCCACTGAATTATTTTCCACCACACAGGAAGGAGGAATCTTATGGTACAGATTTCTGATTAAATGCTATACCTATTTATAAAAGCACACAGAAATGCTCATTTTTATTGACTGTGTCAACTGCAGTAAATGAAAAAATGTGACAATGCACAAAAAATTTACTTTTTGCTGTTTTTGTGAGATTTTTAGAATTAAAAGACGAGGCTAAGTAAAAGGAGAAATCTGAGAAACTTAATGCAGTCAGTGTATGTTGTTCTGAGGTAGATGGAGCTGGAGCACAAACAGGAAGGAAACTACTTCATTGTGTTTGTCTCCCTCTGCTGGATGTAGTAACAATAAGCGCATTAAAGCTGATACCCAAGATAAGAGCTGCACATCTGTACACCACCACCTCTTCTGTGCCTTCTTTGTTAAGCATCTAAAGATCATTTTCCAGAACAAACCTGTCCGATTCACCACTGGAACCAATTCTCAAGAGACTCATAAATTCTTTAAGAAATAATACAGCCTTTAGTTGTTCTTCATACAGCTGACCGACGACAGGTAGACAAGTACACCTGATGTGTTTTGTGACTGTGTGTGTGAGATGATGATTGACATTTGTAAATCTAGGAGAGCGAGTGGTAGAGACAGTAATGATTTAACTCTAGCATGGCTCTAAATATAAGTTTAGGAGGGGGAGTCCAGTTACATATAGCACAACATAGATATGTCTAAATGCAGACGTGTTGATGACAGCATCTTTTAGATAAATGTGTTGAGTATGTTTTCATGAGCTGTTTCTTGAAAAATAGTTGAATACAAACACGTACTCAAGTAATTTGCATTCAGATTGCTCTTTGGGCGGTTACAGCTGAAGACATGTAATTTCCCATGGTGCACCAGCTAGTTTTACAGGCTTGGTCAGCCAGCAGTTCACCTCGCCCAAGGTGTGTCTGTCTGAAAGGGATTGTGCCATGTTTTGAGTTATGTGGACAACCTGTGTGTACATCTGTGAACACATAAGCATGCATGACCATCATGATCATGATCAAGGGGGGTCATGCTCTTTGTGTTTGCTTTTTCATTAGTATGATGACTAAAATGTATTGCCCCGCGTAGCCTCCTGTCCCTATGTGTGTGTTGGCTGGCAGAATGGGAGCAGGGTAGGTTGCGCCCAGTAAACTACCCTCCTAATAAAAGATAACAATTCACCACAAGTTTTAGTGGGAGCAAACAAGAAGTTTGGCAAATGTTATGGGTTTAGTGAGTGAGGTGTGTGTTAAAAATGCATATTCATTTGGCAAATTGGCACATGTAGAAGTATGCAGAATTATGCAGAATTAGCTATCATCGGGGCTTTATGATTTACCCATAGATATGAACAATACCTTCACTGAAATATTTTAATGCTAAATACAGAATAAAAACATGAATATTCTCAGTTAAGTCCCGCCTTTACAAACATGCCATTATCTGTAGGAGGTTTTATTTAGGATATATTGTTGGAGATAATTTTCTCATTAACTGTCCATCAGACAAAATGCACCATATCTGTGTGGTGAGATTTGAAAAGCATCTACTGTATATGATGCCACTATGTTCTTATCAGGGCTGTGCTCTGTATCATTATATGTGTTATAGATTAAGGACAAATGTGTTCTGGGAGTAGAACTTGCATATCGAAAGCATTCAGAGTCTTGGTGGTATTTGATTTAATAAGCAACTATCACTTGCATGGCTGTTGTTGTCATGGCTTGTGTTGGTGCAAAACAGGATCCCTTTGTTAATTTTGCAGGTTTTTAATCCAATAAAGATTTTATTTTTTCCCCTTTCTATCATGAGAAGTACTTTATTGTCTCTGCTTTATTGCTTCACGTTGTAAAGTGAATTGCTCTTCAGTCTCTCTTCTGCTCTTTCCAGGGGTGGCTCACCTGAATGCAGCCCTGATGATTCATGTTTGTGCTGCTTGTTGCACAAACAGGAGTTTCACATCAGACTGGTTGAAACATATTAGGTGTCAAGTGAATTATATCCGCTTTGTGATCTATTTCTAAAACACCTAAAAATAAAAGACAGCTCAGCTGTAAGACAGATTTTTTTAAGTCATGCAAAGGTCTTTGCTGGCTCCACCTATGATCTATCCAAAGGTACTCATAAAGTCACAAAGTTAAGCAACAGAGATATGGTTATGTTGCACTTTGCACCTTCAATGACTTTGAACGACATACAATCAGCAGAAGCAACGAAATTGTTCTTAGATGACTTTATGTTCCAACATAGTGTTAATAAATATTAGAAGGTACTACAGAAACTCAAATATAGACATTTTTCTCACTTTTGTGTATAGTTAGGCACATTTAAATAAAGTTTGAAGTAAAACATCCAAAGGAGAAAGGTTTATGCATGGTTAAATCTCAGAGCCAACACCCATGCCTTAAGCTTCAGCAACCAGCTACGTTTCAGTGAAACACTCCCTAGTCTTCCGTTTGTTAAAGGCATTTTAGTCGGTTTGATTAAATGTACTCCATTCCTATCAGATTAGATTTCTTTAGCTCAGCCCGATGCTGATAAAACTCATTTCCTGCTATTATCTTAAAGAGTTTATATTACTGTAGTAGAGAACAGGGTTAGAAGTTTTCAGCTCAGCCATATCGCTTTGTTTACTGTCAGTGGTAATTAGGGAGCCAGGACAAATGCACAAGCCTTTTATGAGTGGCCGTACATAGGAAGTGTGTCCACATGCATGTGTACGTCGAGAGTCTTGCCATGACATAGAGCATGTTTATAAACTACCACAAATCTCTGCATGTTGTTGCTGATAAAGAACTGGAGCTATTGAGTCAGATAAACCTGATGGTATTCTGTAAATATTGTTTTACACATGCACATGTGTGCTTGTTTTCATGCATGTGTGCCCTTGTGTGTGTGCGTCAAAGCCATATCTGTTTCCCTGAGAACGAGCTCAGATGTGACCCCTCATCAGGCGGGTGTCAGTCCATGGTCAGCTAACTTCCCTTTTTAGCCCAGTGAGTGACGGCCTGGCCCACTGAAACTTCCACACGCCCCTCCCTCCCTCCCTGTCCGCCTCCCCTTCAGTCCCTCTGCCCTCCCTCTTTTCTCCTTCCCTGTCTACTGGAAGCATGCAGCAATTCGGCAGATAAGGCAGAGGCTGACAGACATACATAGACACACAGACGTATACTCAGAGGCACATTAAGCTGAAATGGGCCAGTTACTGAGTTGGATCCGAGGCCCTCGGGATGCCCCAGCCCTGCAGGATGTAGCTGTGGAGGAGCAGGTCTGTGCTAAATCTGTTTATGTTTGGGTGCTTATTCCATGGTGTGTGTTGAGTAATTGATCCATAAAGTGTCCACGTGTGTTTTGTTTTGTTAGTTCACATCAGTCTGCAAATATAAGAATACATGGTTGTTTTGTTAGTCCTTTTAGTCTAGTTTGTACTGGTTTGTTTAACAGAGGACTTATAGGGGAAAATCAATCCAAGCCAGATGTCTTTCTCTCTCTCTCTCTGCTGGAATGTGTGAGGCACCCGGTCTGAGAGTTCAGTTCAGAGTGAGATATTAAACCGACGCAGAGACAAGGCCTGCAGTGTTTGCCAGGAGTAGCTACAAGTATCAAACCCGAATGAAAATCTACATTCCTGCTTGTCATGGTTATTTTAAAGTGTGTTTTTATGCTGATAATTTCCTGATTTGCTGTTAATAGAAAAAGAACATTTAGTTCTATTTGGGATATTACATAAATGGCTTGATTTCTCTCTCTCTCACCCCAAATAGCATTCCCCTTTGATAATCGGCAGCAACAGATGAAGCAATCTGAAAGGGTGTGTTTCTGGAATAAACTTGTTCAAATTAGAATCGCATGTAACTTGGGTCATATCCTGCAACCTCATCATTGTCTTCTTCTCTGTTTTTGGATGTCATCCAGAGAACATGATTGTGTGGTGATATGTGCCAGGTCTACACAGACTTTCTTGATGTCACTATTTTCTTATCAGGGCTGTGCTAGTTTGCTCTGTGTCATTATACGTGTTAAAGGTTAAAGACTAATGTGTCTTGGGAGTATGGCTTGCACAGAGAAAGCATTCAGAGTTGTGGTGGGAGGATTTCTGTTGTGTTTTTCAGATAAAGTTTCCCAGCTCTGGTCTTGCAGCACTCTTCCTCCTCTGCAGTTCACACTCATCTATCATGGCTAATTCCACTGAAAGCAAACATATCTCATACACAAAACCGTTGCAGTGAAGTGACACAATGATCAAAAACAAACATGGACCTAACAGACACATATTTTACTGTAGGTCTTATGGAAGTTGCACAAGTCAATTTTGACATTGACATTCCTGCTGTTTTCATGTCGTGTTAAAGTTGAGAGCTTTTTAAGTTAATTTCTTAAATAGCTTTAACTGTCGGGGTCAGTAATGTGTTGTTTTGCTTCACTCTCACAACTCTCATAAGCCCCTTTTTCCAAACCCCTTTGATACCATTAATCTGGTGGCAGCTGAGCATGTTGATGTCACGTCTAAAAGAGCAAAGATTTACTGGGTCTGACTTAGTAGCGTTTATGTATGCAGTCACATAAACAGAGATTTAAACAGTAGCATTGTGCTTAATTTAACCAGTTATATTATTCAATCTATAGATAATAATGCTGCTCAAACTCTCCTACTCTGTTAATGTCATTGCTAATATTTGGAGCAGCAAGTGATTTTATCATAGTGCTTGGGTGAAATGAATGTGGAAGAAGAAATAAATCAGATTTTAGGTTGTGCTACAACTCCGTCACACACTCAACAGGCATCACAGAGATCACATAAAAGCTGCATAAATGAAAGCTGATAAAAATGCAGTCGTTATCACAGATTGCTAAAAGCTCAAATTTCTTCAAAACATCAATGACTGAAGAAGAAAAGAGCAACATTCTTGGTTAAACCCATCCATCATGCTTGCACGCTCATATGAGTTGTCACGGCGATATGACATGATCTTTTGAGAAAAACCTGTAAGGTTAATGTACTGTTCAACCTCAAGCGAGTGGCAAGTATTAAGTGAATGTGTAGGGCACTTCTCAGTCTCTGTTAAAGGAACATCTGAATGAATCTGTGGGGGAAGATTAATATAAATGTTGAATGTGTTTTAATAAATGGCTGCTGATGCTTCCACAGAAGAGGAATTCATTTAAACAGCACAACTAAAAAAGACTATAAAGCTGCTTTCACTGGAACATCTACATCCCACTGTACTTCACCTGCTCAGCACCAAACAGCAGACAAAGTTAGAAGTTGGTGAGCATATTGAAGTATTTAACAATTAAAAAATAATGTGTTTCCATTAAGACAGGGTGGAGTCCAAAGCAGACATAACATTTAGAAGCATGCAGTCTTCCTTGAATATTATCACCACCTGCTGAACAGTGAAATCATGTGACCTTGTACATGTGCTTCAGATAAACAAAAACAAGAACCACTCAGAAAAATCCCTAAATGGAGAAATGTTCAACACATTGAAATTTTAAAAATAATATATTTACAGCAAAACAGCCTCATGTTGTTACAGCAAGTTTAGGGAAAACTTTTGTACTGTTGGATTATCAAATGATTTATTAGTTAAACCTTAATTTCCAAAAGAAGTCATTGTTTTTCAGTATCCCGAGATAAAAAAAGCTCATGCAAAGTGCTTACATATTGTACCTAAGCATGGTGCATGAGCAAGGTGACTCTTTCTGTTGTAGAGAACCCTAGAATAGCATTGAACAAAGGTATAAACTGTGTCCACTAATATTAGATGGTGCTGACACATCCTGCTTAAATCAGTCTGATGTCAGGCATGTGCTCTTCACCACTGGCAGGAAATTAAAACTTGAATTTCCCTCTTTTATGCTTTGAAATAAATCACTGCAGCCCTGCTGGGTTGGCAGCTAGAGCCGGTGTCACGTGGACTTTTCTGACATCACATCATGTGGTGTCTGGATACTCAAGTTCAGATATCATAAGCTGTCCTAGCCCCTTTGCAAAGCCACTTATTGAGTGTTCTGAATATTAAAAACAAAACAAAATATTAAATCTGCTGTGAGAATGGCTGGGAATAGGCATTATTGATGAGATGCTTCAGCCCATGGAACACTGCACCGAACCCTTAGGCTGTGTGTGTGCTTGTGCAAGAGTGGAATGGCACGTTGTGTGCACGTGACCATAAATATGTAGGCACTTTTGTTGACACAAATCTTGCTCAAACATTATCTTTCTATTTGTTGTTAAATGTGTTACCAAATATTGCTGTTTATCTCATGGATAGGCTGTAATATTTCCCTGCACTCATCAGAATTCTCACATCCCTGTTATTTTGCCTTGAGCTTCACTTTCGAACCAAACATTTTCAGTTATATAAAAGCTACTGTGGGATCTCTTCCAGGTTTTAATGCACACTGCACCTGACTAAAAGGCTTCAGCGAAGTGCTGTTGCTCTGTTTGTGCATTTCCATTCCTGTTTACATTTGCCATGCTTGAGGAAAAGCTTATGCTTGTAGCCACATTATGTTTTTCCTGGAGAGCAAGATGAGTTATGAAGACTCTGTAGCTGCAGACTTACTGGATATGATACAGTGATTGAGGTTCTTGGTATTTCTCTTAATGAAAGGGACAAGCTGAAGTTAGTGATGATTATTATTTCTTTTAACTATCTAAATAATTCTTGCGACTGAGTTTGGTGCTCTTGCTCTGTATTTTGTCACATAGCTAATGGCTTTTATTAGCACATGGCATACAGTTTGCATGAGTTAACATGTCCAGACAGGGAATGCTGGGAAAAAGGTGAATACATTTTTATTTGTATGTCTCTGGTTTTGGTGTGTGGGTCAATGAACCAGAGGAAACACAGAGTGCTAAATTTAAAGGCAGTATAGCAAAGGGCATCTATAGCTTACAGCTTACACAACGCCACTATTTCTGTTTGTCCTCGTGTACCAAAATAACTAAAACACTTTCATGGTTTCACCAGTCTGTCTGTCTGGTTGAATGGGATACTGGAACCCTGAGGTTAGTGTTCATCAAACCTCTGAGTGACATGACTTGTTTTTTTTTTTTTTTTTTTTTTTATAGGCATCAAGCAAACTCTTATTTTTCAAATTTACAAGCATTTAGTAAAAATCTTAATACACCAACTTGTGAGATGCAGCGTTATCATGATACTGCACTTTAAGATGCTGTATCATGGAATGACATGATATAAACAGACATAGTTTTCATACTTTTGGTGAAAGAAAGTGACCCATATACCAAGATTTATTTATTCATTTCATATATATATATATATATATATATATATATATCCATCCATCCATCCATCCATCCATCTTCTGCCGCTTATCCAGAGTCGGGTCGCAGGGGCAGCTGCCTAAGGAAACCCAGAATGCCCTCTCCCCGGCCACATTCACCAGCTCATTCGGGAGGATCCCGACGCGTTCATAGGCTAGCCGCGAGATATAGTCCATCCAGCATGTCCTGGGTCTTCCCCGAGGCCTTTTTCCGATGGGACGTGCCCGAAACACCTCACCATGGAGGCGTCCAGGAGGCATCCTGACCAGATGCCCGAGCCACCTCATCTGGCTCCTCTCGATGCGGAGGAGCAGCGACTCTACTCTGAGCCCCTCCCAGATCACCGAGCTTCTCACCCTATCTCTAAGGGAGAGCCCGGCCACCTTGCGGAGAAATTTCATTTTGGCCGCTTGTATTCGCATTCTTTCGGTCACTACCCACAGCTTGTGACCATAGGTGAGTGTAGGAACATAGATCAACCGGTAAAGCTAGAGACTTGCCTTTTGGCTCAGCTCCCTCGTCACCACGACAGATTGATGCAGAGTCCACATCACTGCAGACGCCGCACCGATTTGCCTGTCGATCTTACGCTCCATCCTTCCCTCACTCGTGAACAAGTTCCCGAGATACGTGAACTCCTCCACTTGGAGCAGGACCTTATTGCCGACCCGGGGAAGGCACTCCACCCTTTTCCAGCTGAGGACCATGGTCTCGGATTTGGAGGTGCTGATTCTCATCCCAGCTGCTTCACACTCAGCTGCGAATCTCTTCAGTGAGAGTTGCAGATCACGGCGCGATGAAGCCAACCGAACCACATCCTCTGCAAAGAGCAGAGACCCAATCCTGAGGCCACCAAACTGGATCCCCTCAACACCTCGGCTGTGCCTAAAAAATTCTGTCTATAAAAGTTATGAACAGAATCAGTGACAAAGGGCAGCCTTGGCGGAGTCCAACCCTCACCGGAAACGACTCTGATTTACTGTCGGCAATGCAAACCAAGCTCTGACACCGGTCGTACAGGGACCGGACAGCTCGTACAAGGGGGTCCGGCACTCCATACTCCCGGAGTACCCCCCACAGGAGTCCCCGGGGGACACAGTTGAACGCCTTCTCGAAGTCCACAAAGCACATGTAGATTGGTTCAGCGAACTCCCATGCCCCCTCCAAGACCCTGAAGAGAGTGTAGAGCTGGTCCACTGTTCCACGACCGGGACGAAAACCGGACCCTCTTCTCCAGCACCTTTGAATAGACCTTACCAGGGAGACTGAGGAGTGTGATCCCCCTGTAGTTGGAGCCCACCCTCTGGTCCCCCTTTTTGAAAAAGGGGACCACCACCCCAGTCTGCCAGTCCAGGGGACCTGTCCCCGATGTCCACGCGATGCTGCAGAGGCGTGTCAGCCAAGACAGTCCTACAGCATCCAGAGCCTTAAGGAACTCTGAGCGGACCTCATCCACCCCTGGGGCCCTGCAACCGAGGAGCTTTTTAACCACCTCAGCGACCTCAGCTCCAGTAATGGGAGAGCCAACACCAGGATCCCCAGACTCTGCTTCCTCATCGGAAGATGTGTTGGTGGGATTGAGAAGGTCTTCAAAGTATTCCTTCCACCGCCTCACAACGTCCCAAGTCGAGGTCAGCAGCCCCCCATCCCCACTGTACACAGTGTTGATGGAGCACTGCTTTCCCCTCCCGAGCCGCAGGATGGTGGACCGGAATCTTTTCAAAGCCGTCCGGAAGTCATTCTCCATGGTCTCTCCAAACTCCTCCCATGCCTGAGGTTTTGCCTTAGTGACCGCCGAAGCTGCGCTCTGCTTAGCCCGCCGATACCAATCAGCTGCCTCTGGAGCCCCACAGGCCAAAAAGGCCCGATAGGACTCCTTCTTCAGCTTTACGGCATCCCTCACTGCCGGTGTCCACCAACGAGTTGGGGGGTTACCGCCACGACAGGCACCGACGACCTCACGGCCACTGCTGCGGCTGGCCGCCTCAACAATAGAGACACAGAAGACAGCCCACTCGGACTCAATGTCCCCTGCCTCACCCGGGACATGGTTGAAGCTCAGCCAGAGAGAGAGTTGAAACTCTTTCTGACAGGTGACTCTGCCAGACGTTCCTAGCAGACCCTCACAACACGCTTGGGTCTGCCAGGCCTGACCGGCATCCTCCCCCACCGTCTGAGCCAACTTACCACCAGGTGGTGGTCAGTTGACAGCTCCGCCCCTCTCTTCACCGGAGTGTCCAAGACATGCGGCCGCAAGTCGGATGATACGACTATAAAGTCGATCATCGAACTGCGGCCTAGAGTGTCGTGATGCCAAGTGCACATGTGGACACTCTTATGCCGGAACAAGGTGTTCGTTATGGACAATCCATGACGAGCACAGAAGTCCAACAAAAAAACCCCACTCGGATTCAGATCAGGGGGGCCATTCCTCCTAATCACGCCCCTCCAGGTCTCGCTGTCATTGCCCACGGGGGCATTGAAGTCCCCCAGCAGAACGAGGGAGTCCCCGGAGGGAGTGCTCTGAACTGCTGTTTGGTGTATAAGCACAAACAACAGTCAGGACCCGTCCCCCCACCTGAAGGCGGAGGGAGGCTACCCTTTCGTTCACCAGGGTAAACCCCAACGCACAGGCGCCAAGTCGGGGGGCAATGAGCATGCCCACACCTGCTTGGCGCCTCTCACCGGGAGCAATACCAGAATGGAAGAAGGTCCTCTTCATTTTAACATTAAACCAGGAGCAGTGGGCTGCCAGACCAGATTCTGGTGCCCAGGGAGCAGTTCGGGGTTAAGGGCCTTGCTCAGGGACCCACAGTGGTTCACCTCAGTTGCTAATCTGGGGACTTAAACCCAGGTCCTCCAGACCCAAGCCCACCTCTGTAACCACTAGGCCACTACTATCCCCTAAGATCACACTCATTAAGATTTATGGCCCTATACATAGATGACAGAGGAGTATGAGGTGTCCTAATTTGATTTAAGTTATTTTGTGCCTCTTCCTGTTCTTATTTAAGTCACTTGAGCTCCACAACAAGCTCACATATTGTTAAATATTTCAAAAAATAATTAAACAACACTAAGTTAAAGTCATGTTGCTAAGAAACCAACAATGAATACTAAGAATTATTTTGAAAAAAACCCCAACTCATTAGTTCCTTTAGCGATTGTTTGGTTTAGCTCTACCAACTCTTGAGAGAAATATTTTGATTGTTATCAAAGAATAAATATGCATGTAGTGCATGTAGTTTCCAAGCAAGCAGTTTGTCCACTTCTCGAGGTGCAGGCTGGGAGTAACAGGCGTGTCTGCTCAACCACTTAGTAACATTAAAAAAATGCACTAAAAGAGGCTAACAAGCTCTGCAGTCCATGTTAGGTTACAACACAAAATGAGTTCTATTCTACAGTCATTTAGCAGACGCTTTTATCCAAAGCGACTTACATTTGAGAGTTCATTACAACCAGTGACAATTTCTGTTGCAGTTTTTGATTCATATTTTTAAGATATAATTATGAAAAGGTGAATAGAATGGGCTAAAAAAAACAGAGAAAAACTTTTACTAAAGTGCACAAATAAATTCTTACGCCAGTTTGAGGTACTTTGAAACAGTTTTAAAAGAGACTTTATGTATATTTGGTAGAATGGAAATCCAATTGAGTCTGATTCACTTTTATTTATTTATTTATTTAGCATTTTACACATCACTTCAGATTTGATTTTCTGGTGAATGGAAACCCAGCTATTGTTCCACAGCAAATGCAGCGTTGATTGAAACCTAAAAGCATTCCTTTAAAATTCCCTCCAGTGCAGATTTAATCTATGTATAGCTATCCCTTAAACAGTTACTATTCTGGTTTGTCAAGTTATAAAAATTGCCCCCTTATCTTCATTTTTTGTGAGTGTTTCAGCTCAGTCAAGTCAACAATGGCTGCAGAGTTTTCCTCCTTTCTCTACATGATGACAAAAGTAAGAAAATATATTCATCCTGGCAGCTGGTGTTCATTTTCAGACTGAATGTTATTCACACTCTTGTAAACTCTTGAGAATTTTTGGGCAAAGCGTGGGTTGCCAGTTTAGCTTTTTTGTTTTGTAAAGTAATTATTTCAGCTCTTATTTCCTCTCAGTGGATGTTTCTAGCTTAACTCAGAACTTGCCTGATAACATAAAGACAAATATATTTAATTTTACAAACTTATATATCAGACTAGTAACCCCCTGTTTTACAGCTGCAATGCTGTTGGTGTTGATCCCCTCCGAATGGGTGGGTCTGCTGTAGCTCACTGGTTGTCGTGAAAGATAAGTGTTACCAAGGACTACTTGGTTAGGCATGATGACTTTTAGAAACACACACACACTGTCTTGCTCTCACCCATAAAACCTCACAGACTGCTTGTTGTGCTATGAGCATTTTTAGACAGAAGGGGGTGTTGTTTAAAAAGCCCCGCCCTTCTCTAAGAGTTTGATCGGTTTTTTTGTTGGAAATTATTTGATCTGCAAGGAGGGTTAAATTCTCAGGATCAGCTAAAGCTAATACTACAGAATCAAACAGTGTGTGCTGTGTGTCTGTGCAGAGGGAAAGGGCTGTGTGTTTCTTAAATTCTTCTGCAACCCTTGGCTGCTGTCCAGAAGCTGTTTCCTGCCTGTTCCTTTGTCCAGGATCTACTTTAAAGACCAGAAAGAACTTGTCTGAAAAATGTGCGGAAGCTCTTTATGTTCACTTAGGTGTAACATTTTCCATCTCAGATATAGCTTGTAATTTTCTCTGCTCTGGGTGGTTTGGACGACGTGTCATGTGATCCCCCTCCCTCAGCTTTTTTTTTTTTTTTTTTTTTGGCACACATACATGCGCTCTTTCGCTGTCTTTGCTGTTCAAGCAGCTCTGCAGTCTAGATTCCTAAGGAGTGAGTCTACCTGACACACCCAAACTCTGCCAAATAACACTGCTACAGCAAATCCACATCTGCCACATCCCTGCTTCAATCTTCAGCTCTTCTTCTGCTTTAACTCTTCCTGCTTGGTGTCATGGCTGTTATCAGACCACAACATCCCTCCTTACAGAGCCTGCCCTGACCCAACCCAAAGTTTCCCTGTAGCTGGCTAATGTAGTCCTCCTTATAGGCAGCAAGCAGTGGGTGGGTCATTGTGTGTCTGACTGTCCAATCTGACTGAGCCTGCGCTGCTGTCTTGTGGATGATGAGGTGGAGCCTGTGCACATTTTAAGAGGGCGGAGCAGCAAGTTTTTCTACCACTGGGTGTGTATGCTTGTGTGTTTGGGTGTGTTTGCATGTGTGTATACGTGTGCATGGGTGTTTGCTCGCCTTACTTTTTGGACTGAAGTATTTCCCAAGTAAGTGTCTGTCAGCTTTCAGAGGGAATCTTGGTAGAATACACAACACATTGAGGATAATCACTCTCAGTCAAACCTATGGTACGTATCTGGATTGTGTTTCCTTTTCTGCCGGTTCTTTTGTGAATGCCTGTGTGGAAAAGCTTCCTCTTAGACTGATACCTGTCAAATTTGTTATGGCTCTTGCCTCAGTGAATATTTTGTTCAGATCAGAGTTTTAGCAAGTTATTGTTGATCTAACAGCATGTAGCATCTATCTTCTAAAGTTTCTTGGCTTGTCGAGTTAAGGAAAGTTGGCAACAAACTAGGCTACCATGTTTGTTATTGTTGCTTTTATGGAGCCAGGGGGCAGTTGTTGCTAAGGTAGCAACAATATGGGATCCAAATAAAAAGTAAACTCCTTAATGTGCACTGAAGGACACCGGACTTGTGTTTTACTGTTTCTCACAATGACTATCAAAGCACCTTTTGGACAAAATCTTAACTCTGCTTCTGCTAGTCACCATGAACTCCTCATACTGTGCAGTGCATAGACAAATGTAGCAAGAATATGTAAAAATATAAGGTCAGTGTGTCAGTCTTTCCTTAATGAATGAGAAGCAATTATCTAATGTAAAGTGTTAAATTGCAAAACGAGGCAGAAATAAAACAGAAACCATGATGCATTTTCTCTGTCTTTCTCCTGAATTTAATTAATTTGACAAAAAAGTGAATTAACAGCGCCACATCAGCATAGCCTGTAACTGTTTGCTCATCAAATCTTCCTTAGAGCAATAACAATAAATCTACACTGCAGCTTGCATCATTGGCACTGTTTGGGTGATGTACATCATCACTGCTGACCATTTAGAAAGTCACCAGTGCTATTTTAGAGCAGAGAGCGAACTGAGGAGTGATTTCCAGCAATGTGCCTTCTAGTGGTGTCGGGTGGGGCGCAGCATTAGTCATCAGTTTTCATTAGAGGGCCAGGCCTTTATCACAGTTGTTGGGTAAGGCCTGTATACATATTGCATTGTCTGTTCTCTTTAGACAAACAAATATGTTATGCAGAACATGGCTTAAGAATCATATTTAAAAAGGTTTTAAATGACACGATGACATTATATCCACATTGTTTTACTCCACTGCCATGGTCATGTGATGGGTGCCTAATGGCCCTTCCAGAATGACCGAGACGTTAATAGGAGTGCTTTATCTATCATCAGTGTCATTTAGTCTCCTTATTGTTTAATGATATAATACCAAAAAACTGTACATGTGATAGCATACAGTTTGTATCGTGCGCAATGCAGCCCCCACTCAAATAGTTTGTTGCATATTTGTGGCCTCCAGTGATTTTTACACAAATAGTGAACTTAAAAAGTAATAAAAAAAACATGCTTTTGGATATCTGTGTTAGGTTCCAAATGGACTTTTAATGCCATGCAGCTACAGGTATATTGAATTAAATTACAATGTTAAGCGTTTGCATATACTATGTATATGTATTTATACTTAAGCTTATCCCAGTGTGTGGATGCTGTTGTAGTTTAGTCTTAATTTGCATTATTTTATAGTCCACTGCATCTAAGCAGTTTCCTTACCAACTTTGATTTTGTCTGTATAAGCATACATCACAAAAATAACTGCTCTGATTTAAAGGATAAAAGCAAATAATAAAAATAGCATAAGATTTTCACATAGGAAACATTTCAATGTATTTCTGTTAGCTCTGTCCTATCTAAGTGTTACAGTCATGGCATTTGGTGAGAAAAATCTTGTGAAAATTCTGACATACTGCGCTAACATCAACCACTTGCAGTTAGCTTGTGTTTCATTAGCATCTGCTGCACAGTGTGGTGTCTGTTTTTTTGTGATCTGTTCATATCTGTGAGATTTTCTCTCCTAATTCCCATGTTCAGTTGTTATTTGTCAGCACTGATAAACGCACCACATTTATTCGACGAGTTAAAGCTAATGCTTAACAGTTTGATAGCATTTGAGCCATTTGGTTAAAAATATAATGACGTGGGTCTAGTGATCAGTACCAAAAGCAAGAATTCATGCTACAGTGACTGTAGTATATATATATATATATATATAATTTTTTTTTTTTTTTTAATATATATATTTTTATCCGGCAAAGATTTTATAAAAGTTGTCACTTAGTATTTTTGGAATTGAAAAAATTAAAAATTGACATGTGGAAATGTGGAAAATATTTTACAGTTTGGCTATCACTGCATTTATCTTGTGCTGCACTGTTGTGTCTATGGATGTAAAGCCTAGTGTTGACAAGCTGCTGCCCAACAAGAGACAAGAGGAGTGTAGGAATGCAGCATTTTTGAGTCACAGCTGACAGAAAACTCTAATAGCTTGGTTGGATCTTAGGTTGAGCCCAGTGAGCTCAGTGCAAAACAAACCTCTACTTTAACTTTTAAAACAGCTGAAAATCAGGGTCAAGTTAAAGCAACAGGCAGTTTTACTACTAATAGCTCAGTGGTTTGTTTCAGGTTCTTCCTGAATAAATTCTTTCTTTTTTTTCACCCTTGTGGGTCTTTAGTATTCGTCCCTGTGGGCTGTTTTTCCAGTGTGAGCAACCACTGTTCAGATTTTTAAAAATGTGGCTTTTTTAATTCCATATCTTTTGACATGAAAAACAGGTTTTTTGTGAAATAAGAGATTTTGCTTCAGTGCAGAGTTGAGGAGAAGAAGACTGACTTAAAACTAACATGTACTAACGGTTTGTATGATTTCTAACAGAATGAGTTGTGCTGGATATGATAATGTGTCATATTATCATTTCGTTGCATGCAACGCTGTTCCTTGGTTCTCATAATGGACTGTGGAAGAAATGGGTAGCTTAGCTGGTTTCTTGCTGCAGCAGTGGTTCGATTTAAGTTCAGACTTGCCCGATCAATCAGTGCTTTTGATTTCAGACTGAGTCTCGAACAAAGGCCACGTTGTTTATATGTGTAGATTAAAGCTTTTTTCCAAGATTAAATCCTTGTGATAAAATGATAAATGTGAAAATGCACATTGATGAGTGTGTTCTGTTGTTTAAGAGTGGAATTTAAAAAATGTATGTGAGGGGTCAGAGGGTGATAGTTATATTGAGACGAAAACCACCCTTCTGTCAAGCTTTGGTTAGTACTTTATGGACTCCTCCATCGTGTTTCATTGTGTCTCCATTTATTAGATGTCTGTATTTAAAATTTTGTGCTTGGATACACATATTTCCAGCATGCAGAACAACTCTTCCTTTTTCTTCGTCTATTAATGATTTTATGGTGACTTGGTAACGTTCAGTGTTTACAGTGACTACAGAGGCAGCTTGACTTCCCCTGTGTCGGGGGGATGGCCTGGGTCCCTGTGACCTCTCCTCCTTTATGCAACTTCCACCTCATTTGCTTTTTGAACAATATTCTGTTCACTTTTCCTCCAATTTATATCAATTGAATTTCTAGAAGAGCATAGCAAAAGAGAAAAAAGTTGTAGCTGAGAAGAAAGTTTGTTTTTATAACACTGATTGTACAAATATTGATTTTATTTTATCTGTTTTGGATGATTTTGATCATTCCTTTTTGGAATTTAATATTTTTTAATGCACTTTTAGTCAGGTAATTCCCCCCAAAACATGGGGAAAACTCAACCATTTATTTGCCCTTGAAGCGAAGCTGCTCACAGTGTACGATGTTACATTTGTGAGTGCGGTTGTGGCTTCATTTGTGTTAAATGTAACAGCAGCGTGTGAGGCAATCACAGGCTGTGTTGAGGTGCAATCATTTCTAAACCAGAGGTCCCAAATTGCAGATGGCTCATATGGTGAAATACATTGTGTTCTATGTCTCATCTATGAACTTCTGTCCCTTTCTGTTGTTCATGCTTCTCTTTACTCACTGGTCAGTCATACAGATACAGCCTGGATTCACTGAGGATGCACAGCTGATGCAGAGCTGGTTTAACAGGTTAACTCACTTAAAGCTTGATAATGTATTCACTGGATCTAATAGCTCTGTTAAATTAAATGTTAAATGTTAAATCTTTTGGATTTATAAATACTGAGTTCATACATTGGTCAGTCATAACTTGTTTGACAACTGGATGACTTTCTTCCTTTGTCTTTATATCCAGATGAACTTTAAAACATGTAATAAACAAATACACAGTTGTGTGTAATGTTCACCAACAGGCTAAGCTTGGTCTGACTGAACAATGATACAATGCCACACCATGTGTTGGGTGGGATGTGAACTAACAGCAGTAAATCCTGCCCTCACATCAGAGGGGTGGAGGCTCTTTTCTCCAAATGGGCTGGGCTGTGCAGCATATTCAGCTCCACCTGAAAACTGTTGCATGCTTCCTCATGTCAGCATTAAGCCTGATATTGGGGATTGGTTTGTCTGTGGGGTATGGTATTAATGTTGGGTTGGTAGGGTGTGCTTTACCTGTGAGGGTGTGTGAGAGAAAGTGACTGGATGTGTGTTTTTGTTTTTAATTTGGTTGAGTTATATGCTTGGGTATGTGAAAGCTTCTTTCTAGTCTGTTTTGCTCCTGATATTTAGTTGTTATTGTTGTGTAAATCACTTTGTGCTGCCTTTATGTATGAACAGTGCTACACAAATACACTTTTGATTGATTGATTGAAGTGTGTTCACAGTTTGGTTATATTGTACAGAGTTGATTTACATCTGTAAACTTTAGAGCTAATATTTGAGCAGAGTAATTTCGAGCTTTTAATGGCAGCCACTGAATGTTTACAGTTTCTGTAACCAACAGGGATAACTTTAAGATAAATGTATATTGCATATACAAATTGTTAAGGGCACCAATTTATGGGACTTACTATTTCTTCAGTAATATTATCCTTTTTTTTCTATATAGCATCCAATTTTTATTGAGCCTGCTTGAAATTATGCAAAAAGGTAAAGCTACTGTACGTGGTATTTGCAGGACTTGTCATATATCTTTAAAATATGGAAACAGGATAATGATTGCATGAGTAGCACAAAGTGCTCAACACAATCAAAGAATTTAGAAAACAAAGAAACAAACAATTAAAACACACTTATTATTTCTCTCTCTCTCTCTCGCTCTCTCTCTCTCTCTCTCTCTCTCATACACAAACACTCAGAATAAAAGAATATAATCTGACGCTGTTGTGAGGAAACAATATCTTGGGGATCCACGCACACCAGGAGTCACTCTGACCACAGACTCCTGGTCACAGAAACAGCCCAGACCACAATCAAATATACCTAAAAACATATATATAGGTATAAATATATAGGTAGATGAAGACGTGTGCTTTGGTAAAACAAAAGCATAAAAAACAGAATTGAAAAAGTTACAAAAATAGGCGGTTTTTAAATAAGGACAAGATTAAATAAGTAAAATAAATATGTAAACTACATCAGGCTAAGACCCTTTTGCATGGCAGATATGTTCTCTAAACGTTGTCTCACTGATCAGATTCTGAGTCTAAAGCATTTGGCTTGCAGTGACACCAGCCATTAGCATACTTTTGCTTTCTGGTCTGAATAAGATTATATTAATTCCAGGAGTTAAGCTACTTCCAACTCACTTAACTGGTTTTGAGGTATTAGCCTTGTCAAAAAGCCAACAAACTGTCAGCTTCACAGAGAACATCTCATAGAAAATGTTGTCGTTGCTGTGTTTGGCTTCATTGTATTCCACCTTTTTATAAGGATATAACACCTGTTTGAGCCAATTTGAATAATGCTCAATACTCTGACCACATATGAACATAATACCAATAAATGTACCAACAGCTCTATTAACTAAATATTACTTTGCTGCTTTTCTTTTTAAATGTCTGTTTTGTCATGAGCTGACGTAACACTGCTTGTTGTCTGGAGATCTTATCAAGACACAGATCACAGCAGCTCTGACACAGTTTGACTTTTTGTAAGAGGAAATGCAGCGTGGTGCATGTGTTAGCTTAAAAAATGTCTTCATCTGACCTTTCTGTGTCAGTTTAAAGACAAACGTGAACTATGTTAGCGGTTCATTTTAAAACTGTGACCTCAGCTAAACAGTGGCTAACTTGAGAATCCTACATTTACTGTTACTGCTGCCAGTTGCCAAGGAGGTGACCGACAACAATAATACTGGGTCTCTTTGCACTATGCTGTCAAACAACAGCCACACCCTTCAGTCTGGAACGTAGTCAGCCATCTCTGACTGTAGTATGAAGTCTGTGTTAGCGTCCGGGTGTTGCACACTCTGTGCTCTAAATAAGCTTTATGGAATGTGTTGTTTTTCCACAAATGTTGCTCTTGTGAAATTGAGCTGTTCTCTGTTTGGATTGTTATACAATTAGAACATTTTCTTGCGCTTGCAGCACATGTGTGACATTTCTCTCTCTTTCCTTTTGTCTGTCTCTGCAGTCACAGCCAAGCCAGGCACCACCCAAACCGGCAGCTCAGGTCTCCACTGTGAATCCGGCACAGTTTGAGGTATCAAACATTCCTTTGTAATGCTGTTTAACCTCTTTTGCCTCCGCTTCTTTCTCTTAAGAAACTGAACTTCCTGTGTCGGTCTGACCCCTGACCCCGCCATTATCAGAGCTGTGTTGTTGCCTCCTTTCCTGTTTTAGATCTGTGTTGTTTTTAAGAGCTACAACATCAGTGTGGAGTAAAAGGCTTTAGACTGTTTTCAGAAATACACAGAAAATAAAATTTACTTTATATTTCCTTTCAAACACGTGGAAGGCAACACCCAGCCTAAGAGCAGCTCTGAAACAACGGACCAAGTTTTAAGTGTTAACCTGTTTGGAAATTAAATACTTGTGTCTATTCAAGTGTGGCTTCTGCTTCTAGAAAGATTTATTTTCTCATTTGGCATAAAATATTCTTTATTAAATGCAACTCTAACATTTATTTCTTTAAGATCCAATTTGTGAAATAACTGACTGCAGGCTTTGCACCTCCTTTTCTTTCCACCTTAGAGTCTGATTCTCTTGCAGGATTCTGTTACAAGCAGACAGTGTTTGAACAATCCAGCATTGTTAAACAGGAAGGGTTTTTATTTGTCCCTCAACTAGGCTTAGATGTTGTTTATTTGTCTAAGAGGTCGTGTAAAAAAACAAGCAAAACAAAAACAAATAAATTGATGAAAAAAAAAGGAAATTAAATTTATAACATCACATGCTTGACACTATGAGTTATTTATAGACTTTGCTTACATTTTGCGAACCTTTAGCTATAAGAGACTCTTGTTAATTTCCTTCCTTTTTGACCTTCATCACTCATCTTTGCTAACTGTGCCATAGCGGGTTATAAGTGCTCCGGTTTTATTTCCTAGTGTGCGTGTATGTGGAAAGTTTGACATATTTAGCTGTGTGACACTGTATCCAAAACTCGTCAATTAAAATAGTCCTAAAAATGTTTTGATTTTATTTGAAAGTTATGAGAAAAGAAGAAGAAAAAAGGTGAACAATCTGCTGCCCCACTAAGATGTTGATGGCAGTTTTACAATGAGAATACCTTGGGGGGGGGGGGGCTTTTCCATCTATCAAACTGTCCTAAAGGTTGGGTTCTTGCAAAAGATGCACACAAATGTCATTTAAAAAAAAATTGAGGCAGCAGAACTTCCGATCAGGACTTTCAGTAATCGTTATGGACAAAGGAAATAAAAACACTATTAGCCTACAAAGTTGCTCTTGATGATTTAACAAGCAAATCTTTGTGTAAAACTGGCAGTTCAACCTCTTAACAAGTCACTGAGGTGATGCAAAGAGCTGAGGAAATGCAAATATTGACGATCAACTTCTCCAAACTTGATGCTTTGCAGAAAGCATCAGCAGGATCCAGCATGGCTTCAAAGCCTGCGGTGGTTGCCACAGCAACAGGTGGAGCCACAGGGAGTGGTGTTACAGCAGGAGGAAGTGCCACAGTTGGAACAGCAGGGACAGGGTCATCTAAAGCCAAACCAGAGGTAGTTTGACTCTGGATGTCTGAATGAAAGTGGACAAAGGGGGCTTTTGGCTGTTCGGTGTAACAAGAATCTCACAGCTTCCTTCTTTTGGTCTACACACTCGGTGTGTGCTCATCATGAGGCAGCTCTATCCTCTTCTCCTCCAGCTTCGTCTGTGTTTTTCATATTGTGAAACAGCTTTACTTCTCTGTGTGATCCCTCTGTGGCTCAACCAGATCTTGATCTTTTATACTCGTCACACCCTGAACACTCACCATGAGCTCTTGTATCTTCACGCTTGGGATGAATGCTCTTCACATACCGCAGTGCTTAATTTCCCGAATAACTTTACTCATCATTTTCTTTAAACACATCTTCCTTGTTTGAAGACTAACACTGTGCTGGCCGGTGCTATTGTTATTGACATGTCATGAGCAGGGACAAATGTTGGTCCTGGACAGATGTCAGATTTAAGGATGTCATAACCAGGTGGTGTTTTTCATGTTTTCCTGAATCCCAGCTGAGATGAGGGTGAAGTCTGATTTGACCAGTGATCACTGCAGTTTAAAGTCTCAACAAATCTCCTGTTAATGCATCTCATTTCTTTTTGAGCTGCTGTGACTTTTTCATCCTTGTGTTTCTAAATAGTTATTTGGCTAAATGTTTTTAGACTCCGCCTGCCTCCCAAGTCAAAGCCGCGGCTACAGCTCCTTCTAAAGCCTCAGGAACAGCTACCACAGCTGGAACAGCAGCAATCTCAACTGAAAAAACAGTCAAGGTAGACTCTGCTACTACAGGCTGCTCTGACTCTTGAGGTTCATTTTTAAGGGGCTTTCTCCTTTTTTTCTGCTCTTTCCTGTTGCAGAGTTTTATCACATTTCTTTTTAAAATCTCCCCACTTGAAAACACTTTATGAATTGCTCTGGGAGTTTATTTGAAAAAGGTTTTTGCTTCCTTCCTTCCTTCTTCTTACTTTGGAGTGGAACATTTTGGAAATGTTGAAGGACTTTTTGCTCATCGCTCTGCAGCTCTCTGCTCAGCATGCCTCTGCTTGTTGTTCTACAGCACCACACTAATCACAGTGTAAACCTGAGTCAGAAAGGGAAGGACGAGGAGAAGCCTGCAGTTTATTCATTTTTTTTCTTGTTCTAGTCTCCTCACATTGTAGACATCATCAAGTTGGTGGAGGCTGTCTTTCTGCTGATATTGCTTCCTTGTACATCACAGAATTTGCATGTGCACACCCAATCTGTAATTTCACTGGACATGTTCCTGTAATAGATTCCAATTCATTATATTTTAGAGTGCAACTTCTGCAGCAGCAGTCAAAGCTGACGTGTCCAAAGCCGATCCCACTAAAACATCGAAGCCAGCTGCTGCAGCTTTGGCTGGAAATGTATCTGTGCAAGAAAACAAAGGAGATTCTAAAACAACACAAGCAAAGGTAGATGATCCTTTTTAACAACCTGGGTGAAAGCTGGCTGATACGTTTTCTGCCAAATATTGATGGTAGGATTTAATATTGGCATGGTGTGCTAATGGGGCACTTCCAAGGATTCTTTATGGAGGTCAAACTTTTCAGTTTTTTTCAACATATGGAGAAATAAAACAAATCTCCAGGAGAAATCGTCATACCTGGCCTGATATCATTCCTCAAATTGTAATTGCTGTCCAACAAAGAACGACAGTAGTGGTGAAGTTGGAACAAAATTTGAATATTTATTATTTTGCAGGTCCAGGTGGAAGTTCCTCCCTCAGCAGCCAAAGAGGTAAAGTCTTACTTAAGCTGTGAAAGCATGCTGCTTGCTCCAGTGTGCTGAGTTGTGTTGCCTGTGCAGGCACCTGCTGTGGATCCGCTTGACGCCCTAGCCAGCATACTACCATCATCAGATCCTGTCACTCCCTCACAGCCTGCTTACACTGGGCCAGAAGTCATAGAGGTAGAGCTTGCATGCGCTTGTGATTATATTTAGAAAAGTGAAACCTAAGTGATCACACTGAGTTGCATGTATCTGGTGTGTGTGTGTGTGTGTGTGTGAATAACCACGTGACGCATGTATCGCAGCATGGCATCACCTCTGAGAAGGCTCAGAAGTGTGGAGAAAGAGACGACACGTTGCCTCCTGGCTACAGATTTAAAGATATGGTCAGTTTATCGCACTTTCTGCTTGCATTTCTATTCTTTCTTTTATTCTTTTTTTATGTAGTTGTTTAAGATTTCATTGTTGGGATGGTTCACAACCTGAATGTTTCACATAAGCAAACTACCAAAATGTCTGATTTTATAGAAGGACTCACATTTGCTGGCAAGCAATTAATCAAGTGCATTTGAAAAGCATCACCTGGCTGCTGCTTAACCTCTTAATTCTTATTGAAGTGATGAGAGTGTACCAAGTATTTCACACTCTTTTTCTGTATTTAATCTTAGTTTTGCTAAATAAATTATTCCAGGGTGTAAGATGTTAAATGTTGTTCACTTGAGGTTTTTCAAAGTTGTTCGTTTTGGACCTCACCTTTTCTTTGTTCACATTTTAACTAAGCCTTCCTGTTAGTGTTTAGTTCTTGATATATTTCACCTTTGTTATTTTTCTCTTACCAAATAAATATGCATTGTTTTTCTAGACTCCAGTCCCTGCAGAGGTCAAACCTAAGGATGTGCCTGTAAGTAAAATTTTCACAGCTGGCCTTTAGTGGAGTCACAACCTCGTACACTCACCTCAGTTTATCTAGATAATCCTCAAAGACACACTTCTCATAAACATTTTCCAGCGTTTATAAGAAAGTGAACTTACAGTAACTAACACCCCCCCACACACACATGCACACACACACACACACACACACACACACATGCAAGAACTCGTTCCCCTCTACGATGAGCTGGTTCCTCTAGAGTGGGGAATGTTGCGTTGCATTGGGGGGTGTTGGCTTAGAAACGGTGCTGAACTTTCCTTCTTGGTTACAGATTATTGATTCATGTCAGAACAATCCACTTACTCAGTGTTCACGAACACATAGAAACATGCACACACAGTGATACATCTGTAGATGAGTATTTACTCACCTTCAACACACCCACATTTGCATCACAGCCCACCCCCAGGTTATCATGGTGTCATGATCTTTCGTTGTCACTTTCCACCCAGATAACATTCTTCCTGAGTGATTTCAGTGTTGAGATAAAGGAACTTGATATTTTGTGTCAATCATGTTTCGTAAGAGCATTTATATGTGAGTTTTTGGTCTCTGTGGAATGTGAAAGGGTGTGCCTGTACTTTTTCCTCACGTTGGTACATTGCAGTCTGTTTTGTGTTATATTATTTTGCCCTTTTGTTTGCCTTGTGACTTGGTTAGTAGTGCCCTCTAGTGGTGGATTATCTATCAAGTTGGATGACTTACTTATTTTAAATAAATGAATTATTAGTTTTAAAAAGGTATTCATCTTATGTTGTTATATAGAGGTGTTTTTTTTTTTTTTTATCTCAGAAACCAATGAGTACAGATGAGGCACTGCATTCCCTCTCAGCTGGCTTCACAACGTCCACTGTTCCACCTGAACCCAAGAAGCAAGAGGTCAGTCTTCGAGCATGTAGTGCTCAGATGCACATCCATCCTCCATCTTTTACATTTACATGTGCCCTCCTGATAACTCTGTGCTGTAAAGAGGGGTTGCCCTGAACGCATACCTACATACTGTAACAGAGGGTGCATTATTTCTTATTTATCCAAATTTATAAAATGTGAAATATTTCTGCATTTTCCACAATGCGGCATTAGGCCGATGAAGCTCTGACTGTCCTGTAACATCGTCTCTGTTGTAGAAAGGTGTAACTCCTGCAGCAGTTCCTCCTGTGGCTGTGTGTCCTGCTCCTCCTGCTGATACAAAAGCTAAGATGAAGAAAGCCTCAGACGATATCTCACATGAGGCTGGACTCTCCGTGGTAATTTCCTATAATGGTTGTTTAGCCAATTGTGTGTTCAACTTAAACTACTCAAAGTAATTATTTTCAGATGATTGGTACACTGTAATTCAACAAAGTAAATTATTTTAAAGATTTTAAAACTATTTCTTATATAATCATGTTTTTTTTTTCTCTCTCTCTTTTAGAAAACAGTCCCTGCTGTTGCTGTGTGTCCTGCTCCTCCTGCTGATAAGAAAGCAAAGATGGATAAAACTGCTGCTGATGTCTCACTAAAGGCTGGACTGGACACCAAGGTAGACACTAAACCCAAGGCTGACAAGGTGAGGTCAAGATTAAGTTGACAAAAAAAAACAAAACTTTGCAGTTTTGGTAATAATAATTTGCTGATCTCATCCATCCTGTTCTCCCCTCAGAGTGGCTCCATGTCTCTGGATGCTCTCAGTGCCCTTGGCGACACACTGCCCACAGATCAACCGAAACCAGAATCCCCCAAACTCAAACCTAAGGACTTTGTCTCGGTAGGGGCACGAAAACAACCACACCGTCTCATCTTAAATAACCTCTAATCAAAAAACAATTTAAATGTAATAAAAAGAGACATTTCGCTTCATCAGAATGTCTCATTTTTCACCTTTCCTCTTTAAAGGAGGACAAGCTGAAGAAGGAGAAGGGTGTGCGTGTAGGAGAGAGGGAGGACACTCTTCCTCCAGGTTACAGGTTTAACAAGGAAGAGCTCAAAAACCTGCCTGCTCCAAAACCAGAAGTAAGACGGGGACCAAATAACATGAAGAATCTTCTTAAGAATTGATACTGGATAAAACATTACATTACTTAAAATATTTAACAGCGTTCTTTTCTTCATATCCACTCTCCTTTAACAGCCCACCATGGGAACTGGTGAGGCTCTGGATATCTTATCTGGAGACTTCATGACTTCGTCAGCAGCTCCTTCTGTCCAGGCTCCCATGGTCTCTTCATCAGCAGCTCCTGCACAGGTACAGATGAGTTATTTCTGGTTACAGCAGATGAAAACAAGCAATTATATAATTTTTGTCTATTTGATCATTTCTCTTGGATGTTTTAGAAAGCTGCGGCTCCTCCTGCTGATAAGAAAGCCAAGATGGAGGCTGGTCTGTCTGCTACTGTTTCCAAGGTGCAGTACAGCAACACCACACCTGCTTTCCTGAATGTGTTGGGTCCTCTGCCGAGGCCAGAGCTGAGGTGGCAGTGTGTCCTATCAGCAAGATTAAGCAAAAAATAAACCTCTGAATTTCATGAATTTTCTCCATGGAGCAGAGGATCACGACTCATTACCTTTAATGTCTGATCATTTCCTGTGCAGAAAAACAGGCCAGAGAAAGCAGCGTTATTCTCTGTGATGCATTTGTGTTCAAAAGTAAAACAAAATGCATAAAAAAAATGTTTCAGATACTTTTCACAAGTTTTAATAAAATTAATTTAATAAAGTTTCATTCATTCATTTCATTTCAAAGTTCATTTCAAACATGTTCTTTGATTTAAAATATTTACAATATTTACATTTCATGTCTGAAAAGAAGCAAGCAGAAGTTTAAACTTATAACGCCCTACTCCATTTCTACAATACACAAACACCTCAACTCTCTTTAAAATATTTGATCTAAAAGTCAAATTTCCTACTTCACAGTAAAAGAAAAAAGAAGTACACACTCCCCTCCCTCCTCCAAAGAAGACATAAATAAATGAAACAAAACACCACCACACTTCTGACACTATCACACCATCATCACTGTCCTTTGTAAAACTTGTTTTTCAAGCTTAAATTATATAATTTTTTGATATTTGCATTTTGTACCTTCTCTTAAACTGGTTTATGTTTTTACTACGACACACAAAGATGTTCTGACACGCTGCATTTTAAAATTCAGCTTCCCTCTTAAAACATAACCCTCTTCTCTTGCTGAAAACAAATTCTCAATATTATTTGGAAGTAAACTATTTCTGGCTCTGAATATTATTTGTGCTGTTTTGTTTTAAACTGAATTAAATCTGGAAATGTTAGAGCTTGTATAATGTCTTGCATGTAAACAGCTTTCTCTCTTATTCACAAATGCTATCTGTGCTGTCTGCTGTAGAAAGTGGAATCATCTGCAGTTCCTCCTGCTGATAAGAAAGCCAAAGCAGAAAAAACTGCTGCTGATGCCAAGACTGATCAGGTGTGATACATATTTCATCTTTTTCTGTATTTCTTCCCCTCTGCTCTGCTTACTGTCATGTTTTACACAGATTAAGATTAAATAATCTCCTCCTTTCTCCTCTCAGGGTGGTTCCATGCCTCTAGATGCTCTCAGTGCTCTTGGTGACTCACTGGCAGCAGATGAACCAAAACCTGAACCTCCCAAACTCAAACCTGAAGACATTGTCTCAGTAAGAGCAAAATTCATCACTATCATGATGTTTCCAGCTTTGATTGCAAAACAAAACCTCAACTGTTAACCTGTCGGTTACATTTATGTCTGAGATTTTCACATAGCTTGTTTCTTTTAACAGGAGGACAAGCTGAAGAAGGAGAAGGGTGTGCGTGTAGGAGAGAGGGAGGACACTCTTCCTCCAGGTTACAGGTTTAACAAGGAGGAGATAAAAACACTGCCTGCTCCAAAACCAGAGGTAAGACAGGGACCATTTAAATTTTAAAGTTTTAAGTATATATTTTGTTTTAGTTTCAAAGACTTGTAAAATGGATTAATTGATAACGTCAGGAAACTGATTCTTCTCTTTGTGTTCCACTGCAGCCCACCATGGGAACTGATGAGGCTATGGACATTTTGTCTGGAGACTTCATGACCTCGTCTACAGCTCCTGCAGTCCAGGCTCCTGTTGTTGCCCCCACAGCTCCTCCTGCACAGGTATGTTGTAGATGTGTAATTAATGAACATATTGTCACAGTAACACATGCACAGTAGTTTCACAGGGAGCTGTGTGCTGTTATGTAGATGAAGCCTGTCTAGATATGTACCAATTTCTGTCTCTTTACAATCTTCACATTTAAAGGTAGTCTTAATTCATGTTATGATGAAGCAATTTTCTTTAAATTTCCTATAAAGTTTCAAAATATTCTACCATAAAGAACTCTTGTGTCAATTTTCCAGGTAAAGGTGGATGATTTGTCAGCGCTGGATGTCCTCTCCGGAGAGTTTGTGGCTTCATCTAAAGCTGCTGGAGTTCAGGCACCTGTTCCTCCTCCTGCCAAGAAGGCACCAGAGGTAAATCCATTAGTGAACACAAATGTGTGCATATTTGTTCACGTTTGTCTCTTTTTCAAGCTAACAGAAGGGATTTACATGTTTCTTTCATCATCAGTGTGCATGTATCTGTATTTCTGCAGCAAAAGTTACATCTCAGAAGTGGTCTTCTAACAGCTTCCTGTCTTCTCACATCCACAGGGTGGCTCCTTGCCTCTGGATGCTCTCAGTGCTCTTGGTGACACGTTAGCAGCAGATGAACCGAAACCTGAATCACCAAAACTCAGACCTGAAGATATTGTCTCTGTAAGGAGAACACAAATGCTCATAACTGTCGTTTTTATTGTGTAAAATGTCAAATTTAATCTGTCTCAAATACTTAACTATGTTCCTCTGTTTATTTCTGTGATGTGCAAGTTTTTATGAGGTTTTTGTGTGATAACAAGAGGGAACTGGACTTAATTGCATGCTTAAATTTGCATAAATGGGCATGCATCCACCCTTCTTTTTTTACAGGAGGACAAACTCAAGGAGGAGAAGGGTGTGCGTGTAGGAGAGAGGGAGGACACTCTTCCTCCAAACTATAGGTTCAATGAGAAGGAGCTCAAAAAACTGCCTGCTCCAAAACCCGAGGTGAGACTCAGAACATGAGCTCAGTGATCCAAGTGCAATCAGCAATTCACCACAGTAAAAAATACCATTTTTAAAATGCTTTGCACTGACATCTTCAATTACAATATTTCTTTCTGCAGCCCACCATGGGAACTGGTGAGGCTCTGGACATTTTGTCTGGAGACTTCATGACTTCATCAGCAGCTCCTGCTGTCCAGGCTCCTGTTGTGCCTCCATCAGCTCTTCCCACACAGGTGCAGATTTGTGGAAGTAAAAAGAATAAATTTTTACTGAAGGTCATATATTTCATACAGTGCACTTTATTCTGTCGCTCCCTCAGCCATCTGGCTTGACTTTGGATGCCAAGTCAAGAGGAGATATTGTTGCCTCAACTGCTGCTCCAGGAGTGAAATCGTCACCTTGTCCTCCAGCTGAATCTGGCCAGGTAAAGACACCAGCACAGCTTAAGTCTGTTTTTAGACTATTTTCCTGCAGATAGATCTAAATCTTTTTTCTTTTTCTGTGGATTCAGCTGGCAGCTGAAGCAGACAATGCCCTCGATGCTCTGTCACACACACTGAAGGATATCACACCTGCTCCTCAGCCTGCCCCAGTTCCTGCTAAAGACATTGTCAAGGTAGCCCATATGCTTCAAATGCACACTTTCACCTGAAATGCCCTCAGAAAACTAAGTTACTTTAGCTGCCCTGTGTTGTGGGTTTGATCATCGTAGGAGAAAAAGGCTGTGGAAGAGAAGGCGATAAAAATGGGCGAAAGAGATGACACCCTGCCACCAGATTACCAACCCACTGAGAAAGTCCTGAAGGTAAACTTACGGCTGCCGAAAGCGGGTGGCGTACATGCATCTATGTGACTAAATTCTTATGCTAAGAAGAGAATAAGGCAACATAAATAAGTCTTTACTGGCACATGTTTATTTCATATGTATATTTCATGTTTTCTCTTCTCCTTGTGTCTAATATTGTTTTTAATGTAACAGAAAATGGCAGAAGATGAAAAAAAATCAGATGCAACATCCAAAAAGGTTGGGTCCTCACATGATACACTATCAATTAAATGAAAGGTATAACAAAAGGATGCTAAGCTCCCATTTTTATTCTTCTGGGCCCAGCAGGACCCTGTGGATGATACAGAAGCCTTGGACCTTCTGTCCAGTGACTTTTCTGCAGCTCCCAAGCCTCCTGCACCGGTCACTAAATCCACAACAAAGCTGGAACCTCCTGTGTTGGACTCAGAGCCCCTGAAGGTAACAAAGGGGACACAGTTCTTCTCCACCTCATCCAGTACAGAGATGATGTCATAGAAATAATAAAATTAATTATTTTAATTCTAGCAACACTGACTTAGAGATCTCCTTAAAAGATGTTTTCTGGGAATTTTCTTGAATGTGTTTGGAGTTAATTATGTTCATGATTTTAAATTCACTAATACTGTATTTGCTTTTCTTTCCTAGCCAATGGCCGGTCCTGTTCTGGACTCCCTGTCTGGTACACTGCTCCCTGACCCCATCAAGTCTAAATCTAAAACAGACAAGCCAAAGGTAAACAGAAGATTTGTATCTCAAGATGTGAGATTACATTATCAGACAACGGAAAGTTAGATCAGATCAAATCTCTTCTCTTACTTTGGGATCTAAAAGTTAATATCTGCTAATGATTACAGACCTTTTCTTCCGTTTAGTATTTTCCATTTTTAAGACGTATTACTTTGAGTTTTCCGTTCTGGCGCTTTAACGTCTTTCTTGGTCAAACTGTGTGTTTCTTTTTTACAGTCCTCCTTTTTTGTTTGTGTGTTTGAAAGTTCCTAACTGTGTTTATTGGGAGTTTTCAAGTTTTTTATTAATCAAGTGATGCATGATTATTTTTATCTACATGTACTAACTTTGACTGATGCAAGTAAACCTGAGGACAGGAAGGTGAGAGTGAGCAGCTTGTGACAACATCCTTCACTTTTGTGTCTTTTTCTATCCTTTGTTTTAATTATTACCTTGTTAATGACAGGATATTTTAAATTATATAGAGGTGACATCATGAAGCAGCACTGTGTGAAGTATCAATATAATTTTTTCCGTAGAGACTAGGTCTGTATTTTCAGTGACGCAGGTCCCCATCGCGGCTCAGTCCGACTGTGACTGGATTCTTACTTCTGCGTGATTTCCGAAGTCCATGAATTTCACCATCTTTGCTAACCTCATGCTGTTTTTAATGAGGCGATTTTTTAGCCATGGCTTGTTAGGAGTCATCCTGCACTGCATTAATTACTGCTACATGGCGCCCCCTGTGAATTACACACTAAAACTTATGCATCACACCTCATAGTTACATGAGTTAAAGGGGTACCTGATGAGCGTCATCATTTGTCAACTTTGTTTCAGGGCAAAAGCAAGTTGAAGTCAAGGTCTAAAGTAAGCAAAATGCTTGCTGCATGAAGTTAAAGATGCACAACGTTTGGCTTTTGTGTGTGTGTGTGTGTGTGTATCATTTAAAAAAAATTCCAGTATAGTAAATTGAAAGCGCTCACATGCCTGCGGTGACATGTGATGAACGCTACACTCTGTTTGATGCAATTATCTATTATTATTATTATTATTTTTATTATTTTCCTTTTATTAATTAATATATTAAACTTCTTCAGACACAACATGCAGCTGAGCCCCACGCCACTGACCTGCTATCAGCTCAGCTAAGCTCTGACGTTGTGCCAAAATCTACAGCTAAGGGAGGCAAGAGCTAGTTCACCTGGTAAGTTTTTTTTTTTTTTTAAATCTTGTAAACACGGCTGGGACCTACATCCCGTGTTTTCACTGACAGCTGAATGTTTGACATGTTGCAGGTCGTGGGTGTAACTCATCCTCCAGGCGACAGGGATGCATCAGTGAGGGAGCTGCTCTTTGGATAATAATTCTATTTTTCTAAATCAAGAATGTATGCTGAATGACCCACAGACCCAAACAAAATCCACAGCACTAGCCCAACACACACACATCAACTTATCTGCGAGTGCCGCCTTTCTTGCAAGGCTGTACATTCAAAGATGAGAAGCTTTCAGTTTCTGTCTTTGGAGAAAATGAACGGAAACTTTTCACAACAGGATGGCTGTAAAGAACAAGCAAAGATACAAAAAGAAGGAGAGAAGGGAAACTATGGGGAAACAGAGGAGTTTAAAACAGAAAAAAAACTTCATGCATTTACATCTCAGCTGACATTCTCCAGTGACACATTAATATCGCAACACAGTAGTTACGTAAGGCAGGTAGTGTTGTGATGTTGGTTGGTTCAGTGATGGCTGTCAGCTTGTGTGGGAGCAGTACAGAGTAGGTGTATTGTATCGGGATGTTTGTGCAATCATGGTATAGACAGAAAAGTCAAATTTATTATCATGCTGTGGTCGGATGCCAATTTAAAACACTAGTGTACAGCTTAGTCTGCATATATTTTGAACGATGCATAGTTTACATTATCAGTAAAGTGGAGGATTTCCAGGAGGTGTTCTGCTTTTTTTTTTTTTTTTTCTGTAGTGGAGAACTTTTTGCAAATGCTTCTTTATTTCTGTGGGGGATTCTATGTCCAGAGATGGCTGCTTTTATCTATTTGGCCTTTCAGGAAAAAGAAATCATTACATTCAGAAGTGCACTTAGTAAACTAAGGTGTTTACAAGCTTCACAAACTGTTGTTTGTATACTGTAAAAGAGATTCGCTCTATTAAAGACAACACTGTATAATTTACAAAGATTTCGACTGGGGTCAAAAGTCCCAAACGCAAAGGTTTTCAGTGGAATGGACTTTGATGTTGGGAAATTAAAACAGAAATAAAGAAAATGTAAAAATTAGAACCAATAGGTCTGGTGTCATTTGTGCCTAAAAGATAAATCTCATATGCACTGCCTTTAAAAAATAAAATGAAATTAACAAACAGGGTCGTGCTTAAGGTGGAAGGAAATGTGTGAGTGTGTGTTTGTATTAAAGAAAGAAAGAACAAATTCTCCTTCGAACGTGTCTTTCTTTTCTCCATGACGCGTGGTTTTTTACCCTGTACGGTTGAAGCAGCCCACTTCCTTTAGACTCAAGAGGGGCTTAAAACAAATGTAATTTGTTTAAATATTGTATTGTTGTGCTGAGACCCTGAATGACTGATGGGGATGCAAATGAGTGGGTGATATGTGTGTAAAATGATTAAATAAATATTACAATTCATTACAGAAACATATATATATATATTACTATAACTATAATTACTATTACTACTATATATATATATATATTACTATTGCAAAATATTTTATATTTAAATAATAATATGTAAATTTATATGAAATATGTATAGCTTTTTTTTTTATTAAGTTTTAATCTTAGAAATGTTTAACTTTATTACAAATGCTTTTTAGGGATTATAATTTAGAGAAGTGAAAAAAAAATCAAGATTTTAGAACCAACAAGAAATAATATCACTTGTTTATTAATTAAAGAAATATAAAGGAAATTACAGAAGGGCAAGGTAAGTTCAATACAGAAAAGTAAATACTTATAATAGAATTTGAATTTGTTATAATGTAAATGTAAAAAAAAACAAAAATAAACAAATATGTACATTTTTTTGCACAAATTCAACTTGAAGAATGAGTATAAACAATAGTTTAAAATTCTCAAGATTATTTTCATTTACTTTCAGCATAAATGGTAATTTAGTAGATGTTTTGTGTCACATTATTTCATTGAAAAACAAAACAATAAACATCAACAAACATAAAACACTGTCAGCCTTCGGTGAAAAACTTTACGGGATATTTGATGCTTTGGAATTTGTTTGTCATGCAAAATTAAGATGTTTTAAGTTGCATATTAGCTGCTTCTACGTTCGTGAGACTTTTGTGTTTTTTTAATTTCAAAAGAAAAAAACAGCGGCTGTAAACAAACAAACAAACAAACAAATAACAGCAATATTAATGTCACTTTGAATAAACGTGAATGAAATTGCAACTTTTACATCAGATGTTGGTCATCATTTTTTCAGGAACCCCCATCCTCGGCCTGCGTGAGACAAAAATTATTATTAAAGACTTGTTTCATCTTAGACATCAAAAGAAAACAAGCAATTTCAGGTTGGGCAAAAAATATTTAATATGAAAAGAGTTCTGGTGAAAACTTTTAAATTTGGTAAAAATTACACGGTAAAAGTTATAGAAAATATTTTAAAAAAAAGGAGGAAATAATAATAAAAATCAGAAAATTACAGAATATATAAAAATGCCTTCACTCCTGTTTTGTTGTTTTACTGTTTCCTGTTGTTGGAGGAGACGTGCATTAAAATAATTCAATTTAAAGTTACATCCACATGTGGAAAGACAAATAAAACAAGCCTTACTTTCTCTTGTAATGGTGTGGGCACCGTCGTGTCCTCATTTCTACAACAAAGACATTTTTTTTACTCACAAATGATCTCTTCAAAACTTCAGCCAACTCCACCAGAATTTGTAATTCAGTGAAACATGTATTGTACATTTTGTTGTAATTTATCAGACAGACTTACTGTTGCAGTAAATGGTGGTGATGATGAGACACAGCAGAAGAAGGCCACAGCCGCCGGCCAGTGGGCCCAGTATGATTGGAGTACAAAACATGGAAACATCAGATGTCCCTGCCACACCTGTGGATGTTTACAGCTTGTGTTCTTATCACAGCATCATTAAGGAGTCATTACCTGATCATGTTCTGGGAAAGTTACCTGTCCATGCCATTTCTTTACAAACGCAGCTCGTGGTAGTCGTGGATGGAGTTGGTAAGGTGGTGCATGGTGGTGTTGTTATTATTTCTTTCTTTTTTTCTTTTAAAACAGGAGATAGCACAAAACATGGTGGTGTTATTCCTCTAGAAATATCCATTGTGTGAGTATTAGACCATAAATAAATCAAACTCACCTTCATACAGCTGGAAGACTTCTCCAAATTGTAGTGAATTTCCACCGATCAGAGAGCCACAGCTGTAGATGCCACTGTCACTACTTCTGTAGGATTTCAGTGTCAAAACATGCACATCCTCATTTTGCTTTTTATAAGTAAACTTTTCCGTAAAATTGGATCCAGGTTTCTTTATCTGGCCAGAGGGGCTGAATGATGCAATGAATTCCATGCCAGATTGGTCCAGCACTCGAAACCAGAAGCCCAGGGTCCCTTTTTCAGTCTTGCACTTGATTTCAACTGACTCCCCTTCTTTTACCACCTTTGCTATAGCAGTTCCTGGGGTGATTTCTAAATGTTGTGACAAAATGAGAGCAATAATCATTCAATTCTCAATGTTTCACACACAAAACAAGGGAGGAAAAAAAGCTGAAAAACATTTAGAGTGAACTTACGCTGATAAAATACCAGAATCACCAGCATCTGAATCCATTTTTGGTCCATTTTAAATCTTAAAGACAACAAACGCTGCTTAAGTCGTCTATGCGGTGTTTATTGGAAGCTGTTAGGAGATGGTTCCGTGAGATATGAAACCACGCCCCAGCTGCAACCTTCTTCTCCGCTGTGTCAAATGGGATCATTGCAGCTGAGCATTTGCAGAGCCCTCCTGCAGCGTGATCGTGGTCTGTATGATGTTTTGAAGTGGAGCCCACCAGAGCTGAACTTCGCTTCTCTGTCTTTGGTTTGAAACATTGACAAGTGCAACGTGATCCAAAACCAATTGACACACAAGAGCAGAAGTGTGCAGTGTGTGGGCTGAAATAGATGGGGTAGGAAGTCTAAAAACATGGGGAACCAGCTATCAGTCTGCGTGGCAGCCTACTTTACACAACTTCACTCTGTTTTTGCACAAATCAAATGAAGAATTTCATCTTTATACAAGATGTAGACAAAATCTGCCCTGACGAAGTTTCCATTGAAAAATGTAGTCTTTGCATGACCTTTGACCTCCCCTTTGCACGGGACCCCAGTTGTTCTTGCAAAACTTTTTATTTTTCAGAGAAAATAAGAACAAAATCATCTCAGTGGCCTCTGGTTCCTCATGTTGACTCCAGGCAACTTCAGCAGATTGATCTGAGATGCAGAAAAAAGGCTTTATATCTATAAGTTCTAATAGTGTCTTCAGAATAACACGCGTAGAAGCAAAGCGGTGTTCCTGCTTGTCTGCTGCTGTATGGCTGTCTGGTTCAATGGACAAAGAGCAGGGTGGGTGAGGATATCAGGAAACATTGAACAGTTTTTACCTTGTATTTTTATCAGTACATACACAACTGATTATCAGTATGAATACACAATACCCATACACTTCCTGTAATACCTGTGATACACCTGTAATTCTGAAGCTAAACCCATTTGCAACTTATCATATTTACCAGAGGCCAGTTCTTGACTGTGTTTTCTTATTTTTGTGTAAATGTTATGTTAATTAATATTATTGCCTAAAATTTGGCATTATAACAACAACTTTCTGTAATAAAAAAACATAAATAAAAAGTTGTAAAGTCCAAATTTGCCCTTGTGCGTGATGAAAACTTAAACCAGCAGATGGCAACAGAAGCAGGGTGCACCTCCGTGCTGTTGTTTGAACAGTTAAATGACTAAATCATGAATCACTTTGGTGATATTAGTGTGGATCTGAGTGATTAAATGTTTCACAAGTGTGTCATCTTATAGGCAACACTTCATCCTGCCTCCACAGGTGCTTCAACATTTAAAAAAAGCTGAGGAAGAAAACACCTGCTCTGACATCCGTGGTCGGGCTGTGGGCTGTGGCTACACACTCTTACTGTATGTTTGGACCAACAAAGAACAGAATTTTATCTCATGTGTTTTCTAGTCAGATAAGTCAAGGTTGAAAATGACCATGGTTATGAGGTTTTATTAGCTGGAATTTAAAAGCTATAGGCATTTAAAGTCTAATTAAAACAAAATGTTTGGGCAGCTTTAACAACACTTGAAACTAAAAGTCAGGTTTATTTTAGGCTCTGCTGGTTCAACTTTGTTTTTTTGTTCTTTTAAAGATAAAAACTAACTTGAGCATTACTTTAATGGTTTGGCAAGTTAGCACCTGATTCCCAGTATTAGACATTAAACAGTAAGTGAATAACAAAGGATTATAACTTGAAATCTATCAGCATGAATTAATATTTTCTTTCTCTTCTTGTGAAAGCTGGTCTAAGAGTTGTGGGGAAGTGAAACTTTCTATGAGCTTCAGCTCGTCACATTTCCTGTTTCCTGGAAAATAAATGCGCAGATTTGGTGATGGGCAACAACTGCTGACATTTCACTCTTCTGTGGGCGATTTGTCTTTTCCATGGGTGGGAGGAGATAGACACAAATAGAAGGTGGGAATGAAATAACAAAGAGAAAGAGGCAATTACTACATCTTATTAAATGGGCAGTAGAGATTTTCCTTCACCCTGACACAGTATTCCGTTAAAACGCAGGTGCCGGTTAGCAACAATAATGCTTTTTATTTTAATAAATCCCTTTGACATTTATTTAAAGTTAAATCTAGACAGAAACCAGGTTGGTTTCGGTCTTAGCAGCGTTTTCAGTAAGCAGGGGATTCTGTTGTTGCTTTGTCAGAGGGAAGACCCAGTCAAAACGCACTCGATTAGCCCACTTCACCTTTCCATATCTCTGTTTCAGGGATGAGTCACTCACAAACACACCTGCATGGGCTTCCCTATCTTAGTCACACAGGGGGTCTCCAACCTGAAACTTGCATATGTGTGTGTGTTTATGTGGTGGGTGACCAGGGGGAAGCCAGTGAGAAAAGGAGCACATCCTGCACATGAACACTGAAAATGTAGTCAGAAGACTGGTCCTTACGTTCTGAAAAATGGCAGCATCCTCAGTGTCAGAGGACGAACACTGTTCACCAGCTTCACCAGTTTGGCTTCATCGGTCACTGCTCTGCTGCTGTCATATGGAAACCGAGAGCTCCAAGAGGAGTAAATAGAGATGGAAAGCTCTCAGAGGAAGGAATCGACCACATGCAGGTAGATGATCGTCCAGGACTTCCTGTTAGGTCTGTAAATGCAGAGGCATCATCAACCCCAGTGGAAAGAAATCAGTATTTACTGATATTTGTTTTGGAATTTGTTTGATGAACTCATTCAAAAAAAAAAAAATGTTCGATTGGATTTGCATTCAATATAAGATATGAAAAAATGTGTGTTATGTAGAAACATGTTCCAGTATGTGCCTATTGTGTGTGTCACATCCGTTTTTACTCAGTTTAGGACTTTTTTGTTAAAATATTATTTACAAAACATTAGAAATATTCAGCTTTCAGCTGAAATTTATAAAAACAAGTAAAAAGTTGATGCTACTTTGATCTTATTGGGTATTTAAGTCGAATCATGCAACAGTAATTCCTTCATCTCAAGCATTTTAAACAAAAGCTAACAACAGTGGTGGGAATACCACAACATAAAAATGTCAACGTTTCATCAGCTCATCATGTGTTAGATGTCGAGTCGTCTTGCAGCCAGAACATTTAGTGGTCTGTTCATGGTTCAGACACTTCTTTTGGCTTTTTTTTTTTTGCTGTTAGAGAACAGCATGTTATGCAGTAATTGTATTAGCACTGAACAGTTGTACGTATAAATTTAGAAGTTTAAAGAAGGTCAAATTAAGATCACCTGTAAGGGCTATAATGCATTTTAGGTTCATTCTGACATGAAAAAAGCTGAATATCCATAGCTTTTTGTGAATAGTATGTGTGCACACAGATGAAAGAAAATCTTTCCTTTTTTCATCCATTATACAATATCATAAATGTATTTACAACATTTGCTGTAAGAACTGACTATTTTAAATTAAAAAAAGGGGGGTTGGTTTGAATATTTGAGGTTTTGTGCTTAACACTTGTTTCATTACAGGCTAATGGACTGGAGTGGCTGAATTTCCACCTACAGGTTTAGATAAATGTGTGATAAATTAAGCACTTTTAACATTTACATCATCCTGTACCTGCAGACGGATTAACATTTAAAGCAGACATGTCTTATACTGTTTCGTGTGTGTCCTGTCAATGCAGCTCATTAGCATAGTTTTCATGGTTTGACGCATCAGTAGGGACTACTTTTTTATACGATCATATTTTGTCCTCTTTAAACATTTAGAGATCTTTTGTTTAACAGCTTGTTATGTATATTTTCTGCAGATTTTCCCATAAATTGCTGATGTTGCTTTAGATGTTTACATATTAAGGTCTGACGTCTTCATCTTGTAGTGTCGTTAACTCCATTAAAGTTCATGCTAAGAAAAACAAAAGAAAATGTTTCGTTGCATGTTTTATTTTCCTTTGGACAATAATAAGATTTTTTTTAACAAATAGCTGAGATGACAGTTATTATTAAGATAAAAATAGTAAAAGTGACAGAAACAGTAATGAGAACACTTTAGTTTATCATTACATACTCAAACCAGGTAGTAAAGATAGCTCAGGCAGGTTTATTTCTGTACTTATTGTAATAAAATTATATTTACTAAAATTTTGCACAATTTCAATTAGCTTTAAAACTTCTCTGTTGAAGGAAAATAAAGAGACATTAATGTGATTAAAAGAGCTCAAATTTCAAGTCTAAACATACATCTAAAGGCAAATTGACACAAAAGACATTTGTCAGTTCTTCACAGAAAACACAACTTAATTTTATTTCTTTGGAAACTTACAGAATCCTAATATATGAATACATATAAATAAGAAAGGCAACAACTTCCTTCATTAACACTGATATTGTATTTCAGGTTGAACTATATTTGTATTATGTTTGATTTAAAAGAAAAAGTACAAATTGCTTTGGAAATATTTTATTTTTTTAATATAATTTTTATTGTGTCTTAAGACTACTGAAAAAAATAATCTTGTAATATTAAAAAGAAGCAAAAAGCAGGAATAATGACTCTCTAACAGTCATCTTTTTGATTTACAGCTGCCATCTTTATACGTTCATTTCCTGGAACTGATGAAAGCAAATAGATTATTTCCTCAAACGTCTACAGAGAGTGATAACACGCAGCAGTAAAGGCTGCTTGCAGGCTGATCAGGTACATAAGATGTTTTACATGCTGCAGCAACTTTTACACTCTTAATGGCTAAATTAGAATATTTTGCAATGTTAAATCAAACTGGACATTTTGGAGGCTTTTTTGTGACGAGCTTGAACTGTATTGTTTTATATTGTTTATGATATCCAGTAAATGAGGCTAGTTTTCCACTTTTCCCTGTTGGGAATTACAGTATTGTATAGTTTTTAATCAGATTTTTGTTTAACCTGACAAATGAATGTGACTCATTTTACCTTCATTTACAGGCACTCACCAAATGTCTGTCTGTTGTTATCACAGTAATTTATGAATGTTTGAACATATAACAGTATAATCCCACTTTACTCAGATACACATATTTCCCCAGTTATGTGTAAATGCATTTTGTTGTAGATTTGTATTATCTTATTTGAAATTAATCCAATAAAAGCTGATGCAACAAGAATCTACAGGTTTTCCTTGATTATTGTTATTATTTTGTTTTAACATTGTTCACATGTCTTAAAACTTTTTGAGTCTTTCTTTTACTGACTCTGTTAGTGCTTGTGGTTCGGTCTGCGGTATTTTTTGTGGTCTTTTTGTTTCAGAGTCGAGATGAGCTCAAAGCTGAGCGAAGCGATAGCATCTCAGTGAACATGGCTCCGTCTATCCTCTCTCTCCAGCACACAGGAAAGAGTTGCGCACACTCCCTGAGACCCGGACAACCACTAACTCAGCGGAGCCTTTGCACTACTCAGTCACACAGGTGTGAACATGCTTTTGTGTGTGTATGTGTGTGTGTGTGTGTGTGTGTGTGTGTGTGAGGGAGAGAGAAACTTACATTTTACAAAAATGGCTCTGTAGGCTGTATTTTAAGATTAAAACAGTAAAGCCTCTTTGCGCATTAGGGAGGTAATTTCAACAGAAACTGAATATGATGTGAGTTTAAACATCAAAAGTAAAAGAAGAAACCAAACTCTGTCACTCTCCTACTCAACTTCCGCTAAACACAATATTGACAATGGAAGTACAACACCCACTTCCAAACCTCTCCTTACACACTCACACTACAACTCAACATGCATCTTAAAGCAGAGACCTTCTCAGGTCCTCAGTTATTTACGCTTCAGCCATTTGTGTCAGTGGAAACGTGAGTTTGGCCACGTTGTACCTGTGTTGTTTTTATCTTTGCAAATGTAAATGTCATCAGTCTGCAGGAGCGCTTGTTTGTATTGAAAGGGACAGATTTGTAAACGATTAGACATGTACAACTTTATTGGTTAAACAAAATTTCTCTGAGACAGATGTGTGAATTCACAATTCTACAGTTCTTTGAAAAAAAAGGTGCAGGAAAACAGGATGACAATTAAAGAGAGAAAGAAAAAGTATTTCAATTTACCTGCTCTGTAGTTTTTGTATGTATATAAATAAACTTATTCGTGCTTCACGTTTAATGAATTGACATTAAAACTATTATGGATGGACTGAACTGGAATAAACTGAGTTCAGTTTATTCTGTAAAGTTCCATTATATTACTTGTTGCTGTATAAAGAAACTGAATCGTATAAACTGCTTTTATTTAACTGCTCAGGAAAGAAACACATCAGGATATCTTAATTAACCTGATGCCTGTCTAACAAGCAAACAGTTCTTTACCATTTTATATCTGTTCAACAATAATCTGAAAAAGCCAAACAATATCTGTTGAAGTGAAAACAGTCCGTTTATAAATGATGGCATCATCTGCATAATGTTCAATGACAAAAATAATATAGGTGAAAGGTGACGGCACAGAGCTCTGAACATACCAGCGTTCTGTCTAGTCAAATATACAACAAAACATCAATATATCACAATATGTTACATCATTCCTGCTCTTTTCTGACTGACTCATTTCACTGTATTTAACATGACATGTTGTCAGCAGCGGAGCAAATCTTGAAGATGCTTCAGGTCAGACGGTTCCAGCTCAGCGCCTGCAATCACACAAGCCGGCTTCATTAGCTTTAATGAAGTTCATTAGTCTAACATCACATGACACATATAGAGTGCTTACTTTAAGTCTGATAAAAGCTGCAGATGCATGGCTTTAGGTCATCATTCTCTTCCTTCATAGAGAAAAATAAAAAGGCAGAATTTACAGCATCTTCAGAACAAACTGTTTCGGAAGTGAAATGAAATGTTTTCTAAAGCTTTTTAATATTATTATTGTAATGGGAAAGAAAGGGAAAGAAAATACAGCCAAGCCAGCTTTATTTATAAAACACTTTAAAACAGTAAGTACTGATCAAAGTGCTGAACAGGAAGAATGCATACAATGTTTAAAAGACATAAAATAATACAGCCATTATTCAGGATCCGGACTTACTTCACAAAGTGGTGCTGACACTTTTTGGGAAGTCCTATCGGAAGGAATGATTAAAAGAAAGAAAAACATCAGACAAGCACATGAAAAACACATTTTTTAAATTGAAATGTTTATATTTCAAATCTGTGACAAGAATATTTTCATTTGATGGCAAAATTAGTTGCATCACCCAACATAAACCTCTCCCAACTGGTGTACTTTTCTCTGCCTGACTTCATGTGAGCGCAATGAACAGGAATACTACTCACGGCTGTAGTAATACAATATGCAGAGAACAGCGAGAGCCAGGGCTGCTAGAAGTCCAACCAGTGTCCACAGAACATAGTACTCACAGAAAACTGCAACAGTAAACACAGCTCATGATTTTTTAGACTGGTTATAGTTATGTTGATTTCGTTAGAGATTTGGAGATGGTTACGTATTTTATGCAGCCTGTACATCATTGCAAATGACTTAAAGACCTTGGACACAATATGTTTTTACATGAGATACATATGAAGTGTTGAAAAATCCCGAAAAACTTACCCGGTGGATATTTGAGATTGCAGCGACAGCCCTGTGGTATGGGTTTCCTATTGGAGTTTTGGGATTTCGTGGTTGGGGGTATTGTTGGAGGGGTCGCTGTTGGATAAAGACCAAAAAACCATGAAGACAAAGCGAGAAAAAGCACCCGGACATAACAAAATAATTTAATAAGGATTAACAAGGCAAACTGCCATGATGAACATAATAAACAGGTCCAACCAGACTCTTTTGGACAGTTTTATTCTGCAGGCATGAGATGTTTGCAGCATGCGGTTCTCCAGCTGGCTAAGCGGACAGGTTTTTTTTTTTCTTTTTTATATTTTCACTGTTTTGCTCAAAAGGATTTACATTCTTGTCATTTGTTTAGTACCGCAGCACCAGTGAGCCTAAATACGTGCTGACCCATAAACCAAAGTAACAGTCAAACAATAATTCCTCTAATACATACTGATGCATTTTCGTCCCTTAATAAAAACTTAATCAGTCACTGAGCTGAGTCCATGAACTCTACAACAAGCAACACAAACTTAAGGTTTGAGAAGTAAGACTTTGGTCAGAACCTTAAACTGAAAACAATTATTTATTGTTAATTAATTATTAATTCATTTTATTACATATTTACAATTTCTGCGATTGCAAGATCAGATAACAGTGGAACATTACAGTGTAAAAACAAAATAAAACATAAGATGAGAACTTTAATCAACGTCCTCTGGTGCACTTAAATCTGAAACACTGCAGTTGCACTGCAAACAGTGGGATCTTCATGGGGGAACAGTCTTTATATTAAACTGATTATACACCACAGTTAATCCCTCCTTCCAAAATACTTTTCTCTACCATCTTCCACTTGAAATCAAACATATAAACTAAAACCATTTTTGACAACTGATATTTAATTTGGACATTCGACTGCTGGAAACAAAACCGTCTGCATTTCAGCATACAAACCTCCAGGCCGAAGAAGAGTCCCGGGTCTAAACTTTTCTGTATCAGTTCTCGTGTCCTTCAGGACACAAGAATAAATCCCGGCGTCTGCCTCAGTCACGTTAATGATGCGCAACACAAAGGATGAACTGCCTCTCTTGCTTAATTTATACCGGTTCGTGTCCACTTTCCCATAGATGACACGGTCAGCATTGTTGCTTTTGCCAATAAACTGTATTTTGCCTTTGCTGGGGACCGTGTGGAACCAGAAGACATTGTCGCAGGCCATGTTTTGACAGTCACAGTCAAGAGTCTCACTGCTAGAGATCTTAGGGTAAAGAACATTGACGGGTTCGTGCAGGATCTGGCTTGAACCTGGGGAGAGAAAACAGAGGGATGTTTCTTCTTAGACACTGAAAAACCAAGAGAATACAGTACAGATCAGGACAGTGTTAATAGATTAGGACTGTTTGATTAAACTGGAGCATTAAAATAAGTCAAGGTAAAAAAAACTCAAGGACTGTGTTGACACTCTTAAGAGGGTTACTAAAACTTATTTTAATAAATAAAAGCTGGCATGTTCATCATAAGGCGTTCATAAAGCAAAAAGCCTCAACGGTTTGCAGCAAGACAAAGACTGATTATAAAACAATGAAGGAATCGCGCTTCTCGGAAAGCAGAAAAGAGCCAAAAGTAACAGGTGATTCTAAAAAACACTGCTCTCACCAAAGGTTTTACCAAAGTAGAAATAAAGCTGAACTATGAAGAAATCTTAAACTCTACGATGGTGACATTTTAAAACAGCTTTGAGGAACGACTGCTTAATGTTAAAGAGCGGCCTTCGCTGGAAGTCATTTAATCTCTTATCTCCTGTTAGACATGTACATACATTTGCAGTGTATACCTGTTGCAATACTCTGTTTTGACATATCTAAAGGTGAAAAGATGACTGTGGGAAAGGTTAAAGATTGCTTTTTCTTAAGTTTGTTGGATAATCATAGAATGCACAAACTGTGACACAAAACAAATCACCAAAGTGACTTATTAATATATTTGTTAAGGTGCAATGTGCAGTGTAAATACTTCGTTTTAATGGCATAAACACAAGTAAATAAAAAGCTGATTACTATGTTGACTACCATAGCGACCAATCGTACGGATCGTACGCATAACATCAACTTAACAGCATAACAATGCACACAATGTATACCTGCACTGTAAATCTAAAAAAAAACAAAAAACAAAAACAAACAAAAAAAAACCAACTTTTAAACATCAAATCAAATGATGTGTGAGGTCTGTATAAACACATTCTACCATCGGGACTGTATGTGTGGAGCAAAGACATGAAGTAGAAGTAAAAACAACAGAGCTGCATCAGTTTAGACGAGAACATCCTTCGCTTCAGGCCGCCTGACAGAGAAATGATGTCGACAACACCGGGGGCTTGAAAATGCTGGAGGAACAAAGGGGTCTTACCGTATGTCCAAATCTGTGCTGCCATCAGAGTCCATGCGAGTGGCAGTGGGATCATTTTGTCGGGTCGCCAGTGTGTGTAGAGATGACTGATAGCTGAGAAGGGCTGATACTTTCTTTTCCTGCTATCTATCTGTCAGAGGTGATGGGAGGAACTGTGCTGACGGGGTCCTCAGTCTTTAAGACGACACCCTGATGTGACACAAACAGGGCCTATCAGAAGGGCCCATACTCCAGCTACAGTGCATAGACACACATACCACACACAAACACACAAATGAAAAAAAATGGCATGATTTAAAATGTGAGCAAAATGGATCATTAGCAAAGACAATGTAGCAGAAAAACGAAGGCTTTCCATCACATTATAATGTTTCTCTAACATGTGCCCAACAATCCTCTCATCAGAGGCGAAGAACACACAGTTCAACAAACACAAAATAAAGTGTTTCGTATCGCACATGACAAACAGCTGAAGACATGTAGCACAGTTTTATGAGAGTTGACATGATGCCACATATCAAACAATAAGTTATATTCTCTGAGCAGCAGCTTGCAGGGCTGTGGTCTCTGCCCAGGTGCGTGACCTAGAGCTCAGCGGAGCCCTACATGCATGTATGCACGCTTGTATCATGCCTCACTGCAGAGCGACGGGGAAATACCAGTGTATGCAGCATAAACTGCACACTGAAATATTACCCGGCAATGAGGGGTTACTAGTACAAACTTTAATCCTCATTGTTACACATTACTTCTAAATACTCACTATACCAGCATGTAAAGAGCTTTTTAAGTTCAGTCTTGTGGAAAACGTGTTTAGAGGCTTGTTAAGGAAGCTTTTAGACCAGGAGTCAAACTCATTTCAGTTCAGGGGCCACATACAGCACAACTTCTTTTAACAGTGATGCAAGGCTGAATCAGTCACATGAAAGCAAAATAACGTAAATAATTTAAACGTCACATTTTTCTCTTTGTTTTAGTGCAAAAGACTACAAGTACATTATCGAGATGTTTACATTTCATGAACTAATAAGTGTAGAAAAAATACGATTACCCTGAAATTGATGAAACAGCAGTTTCAATTTTTTTTTTTTTTTTTTTTTTTTTGCATCATTTACACATTAATTACAAGGTTTAATCACAGGTTTCTGGAAAAAATAAAACATGTCACATTATAACCAGAGTAAGTCTTCCAGATCTAGAAGTTATTTTAAATGTCGACGTGTACGTTTCCATATCTGTGTAGTAACGAAGGCCACCTGAACTGACTCACCTTTTACAAACTGAAGTGAGATTAAGAAAAATATAAAATAAATAAAGTTGTCTGTCTTGTAAATGTTTTATATTTAAACATAAAAAAATGCAACCTCACATGGACTTACGGTTACTTTTATTATAAAACTGCTGTTAATTTCTTTTACCTCATTTTCATATAGACCTAATTCACCCCGTGGGCCAAATTGGATCCTCTAGAGGGCCAGTTTTGGCCCTCAGACCATATGTTTGACACCCCTGATTTAAACAGAGGCCTGTGAAGATTTTGCACATGAATAAGTTTTTGCTAAATATGTTTTCAGCAAAAACTTTAATAAGATAAATGAATGGTAAAATCATCTTCTTAGGAATGTCGTGTCGGCTTTGATGGTTAGAAATGGACGTTGCTTTCATATTCTGTATCTTTGTTTAATTTGGATTATAAATAAATTGATATTGAACTTTCACAACCCAAGTTCCAGCTTTAAAAAGTGTCTGTCTTCATTACATGGCAGTGAAAAAGAAGACGTGTTTCAGGTAAACTTCATCCTGCAGTTCAACGCAAAGCTTGAAAAGACATGAGAAATAATCTGCAATGAATCAATTATGAATGGTTTTTAGTTTGTTTGATTTTTTTTCTTTTTCTTAACTAAATATACACTTTAATAAAAAAAAACAATCTATTTGTCATGTAAGTCTGTGTCACAGGATCATAGGTCTGAGGCAAATACAAGCAAAAAAGACTTAAATACATGATTGTCCAACACTTAAAAACAAACTACTTAGATAATAACAAGTAAAAAAACTGGTATGATAATAATTATAATACTATGTTTAAAAATTTAAATCTTCACGTTGGTATAACTTTTGAATGATCCAAAGTTCCATCAATTTACTGAGAAAAAAAAACAAAAAGAAAAATAATTTAAAAAATCCAGCAATAAACAGCTAATCTGTACATAATCAAATCTCAAATTAGTGCACAACTGATCCGTTCTGACATAACTGAGAATCAAACCAACTGTTTTAATACCAAATTTATGTATGCGGCATTCACAGGACAAACTGAGACACTGGACGTTCGTTTAACGCAGTTTTCCCAAAATGAAAAGGGACATCTCCATCGAACCTCCTTCGTTTTAGGATCGCCTCGCTGATCATCCACAGAGTTCCTTGATCAGACTGAAGATCCTTTAAATATCAAATAAATGTTGTTTTTGGATTCTTCTGTGTCTGCATGACAGGTTAGGGTAAGAACGGTCTGGCGGGGGCCTTAAATTGAGAGGATGTGGCAGCAGACAGCTCTACGGGGGTCGAAGATCCGAGCGAGAAAGGGAACGAGACCACAGGATTCTTTGAAAACAGGAGATCTCAGGGGGCTTCAGAGATGCTCTTTACACATCGCAGAGCGACGAAGCCTTTGATGGTCTCTGCTTCAACGCTTCAAGCAAAAGCCGAGATGTTTGCCTCTCATTTCATTTCTCTACTCATTTTCTTACTTCTAACACTCCATCTGTACATCCAGTTCACAGAACTTTGTGTCAGAGATATAGGACCTTGTTTGGTTCCCATCAGCAGTTTGTTTAAACTCAGGTCCAGACCTGGCTTACCGAGAATCTGACTTTAACACCTCTAAGACATCTGTAGCAGACAACACATCCACTTTCTTATTTAGATTTAGCATCACTCTCTGTAATTAGGATGTAAGCTTTTGAATAATTATTAAACACAATGGCAAACTCTTTTGTGCAAATCCCTGCTTTATAATCCTTCTTCCGTTCACAGCTTAGAAAAATGTAGAATATTTTATCAAGTTTGTCCAGTATTCACTATGCAAATCAGGCACATTAAGATAATTCATTATATACATATATATATTTAAAATAAAAGAAAATGTGTAAAGGCTTTCCTAGGAGCAGCTTTGATGTGCACAAAAGAACAAACAGATTGGCCTGTTACACTGCTGCACCATTCAAATGCCCAGAGCTGCATGTAAAACTCTTCTGAGGGGATTCTTGGGAGTCAAAAAAAGAATTTACATTTAAATTAAAAACACATTTTTTCTGCTGCAAACGTAGCTGATTAAATATTGACTTTCCTTTTCTGCAGGTACTGTGAACTAGCTTTGTTCAACTTGTCATGCTAAACTTGTTTTCTGAGGTTTCTGAGGATCTGTACTCACTTCAACCTGTGCACCTGTATGACCCCAAACATCACATGTGTTGTTTGGATGTGCAACTACATCCACAACATATTGGCATGCACACTCTTCATTGCAGAATAAGGAAATGCCTCAGCACTCTACAATCTTTCTCATCTTTTGTGCTTGTGATATGCTGCTCTGTGTGCAACACACCCATAATTTATCCATCAAGTATTCTCTAAATCCGGCATATGTTGACCCTTTAAACATCTCTTACAGCCTTCTTTCAGACTTTGGACCTGTGAGTGAAAGCACCCAGAAGTCCAGAAGGAATGAAATGACTAAGCTTCCAGCATCTATGAACTTTTTTTTTTACTGATGTTCTGAATGAAGCTCAACAGCGCCAACCACAGACCGCAGTAAGGATTACACTTGATCAAATTCTTGGCAGAAGCAGAAATTCTTCATTGACAGTTAATCAGTGATGCGATAAGACTAAAGCATAATTTGACAAGAACAGGTATAAACGCCGCAGCCAACAGTTCGCTGTGCAAAAGGATTGCATTATATTACTTAACATTATAGTAAAAAGTAAAATAATTTAACTTGATTCTTTAATAATTTTATATTTGCAAAAAGTGGAAAGTTCAGAGGACAGGGGTCAGCTGCTCCTGCCAGTTCAACAACCCAGAATAGAGTCGTCCCACAGCTTCTCCTCCTCTGTCCTAGTGTCTACTCTCTCTTTTGTTTTCTTCTTCTCTTTCCTGTATTTGGGTTTGGTTGGCTTGTCGTGTCCACTGTCACTTTGCTCAATGTTAAAGTCAGACTGTAAATGTACTTCCGTCTCATTTCTATCCTCCGCTGTATGTTCTGGCTGTAAAGTTTCCATCTGCCTTTCGGCTTTAACTGCTTCAAAGTTCTCCTGCTTGTGTTTTCTTTCTTGTCGTCTCCACTTGCCATGAATTTTTAGCTTTTTTCTCCTTGCCTCCTCCTCTGAATCCACAGACTGCTCTCTTCCCTTCTCCTCTGAGTCATAATCACTCTCTTGCCTCCGGCGTTTCTTCCTCCTTTCCCCCTTCTCTGAGACTTCATCTCCTCCCTTCCTGCCTCTGTCCCTCTTGGTTCTTAGAACCCTCCTCTTTTCTCTGGGCCTATGCTCACTTGCTTCACTGTCACTTGTGAGAGTGCTGTCGGAGGAATGGGTTGTGGATGAGGAGGTGGTGTATGTGGAGGAACTAGAAAGTCTTCTTTGCCGTCTGCTGTTTGTGGGCCAGCTGGTGGACTGTGAGGAAACTGAGCATTGGAGGAGGGGAGGAGGGCAGTTGAAGTCCCGTCCATGAGGTGGCCAGGGTGGACCCGGATAAGGAGGATGCCACATTCCCGGGTGGGACATATGAGAAGGGTTGGAATTGGAAGGGATAGCTTGATTTGTTTCTATCATATCCCACTCTGCTAATTCTTCTTGATTTTCTTCTTCTTTGTTTGCATCCTCCTTTTGTGTGCCATCTTGAGGAAGAACTTGATTGGCCTTTGGGGTGATTCCACGAGCCTTCTGAACCTGGATGTAATCTGCCAGTTCATCTGCAAATGTGCTGTAGACTTTTGGTTGGGATTTAAAGAGGTCACTAATCTTCTTCTCCCTGCTCAGGAACACAGAAACAGAATTACTATTTAGTGAGTTGAAAGTCAAAGTCATGTTAAATGTTAGCAAGTAAACAAAAAACAAACAATTTGGTTCCTATTTGCATATCCATCCATCCATCCACATCCATCCATCCATCCATCCCAGCCACGAGATGTAGTCCGTCCAGCGTGTCCTGGGTCTTCCCCGGGGCCTCTTTCCGGTGGGACGTGCCCGGAACACCTCACCAGGAAGGCGTCCAGGAGGCATCCTGACCAGATGCCCGAGTCACCTCATCTGGCTGCTCTCGATGCAGAGGAGCAGTAACTCTACTCTGCATAAACTGGCTGAAATTATTTTTAGATTTCAAACAATATTTCAAAGCGTTTCTATTTTGTACATCCAGCAGACAGAAAAAAATATGACCATCCACTTAAACTGTGTGTACAGTAAAAATCAGAGGAACTTTCAATACTGAAAGCTGCTAATACTGTACCTTCATTCGAAAATTAAAAACCAAAACAGGAGCGGGGAAAGCGTAAAAAGTGTAAGAAAATATCCTTGAATTAAATTAAAAACTATTTCAAATGATTAGTTTAGTAAGTCTGAAACACATCATGTCCTGCCCCTGGTAGGGTTACCTTGTTGTACAGTGATCAGGTGCAGCAGCACAGTGGTATGATGCTGATATTCTATCAACACAATCGACGTGGACTAAATGCTGCAGCTTAAAACGGGTTTGGCTCCTATTCACTGATTATTAAACCGTAAAAAGGCCTTTCAAGCAGGGACTGACGTGGCTTTGCCACACACCATGTCATATGTCAAAGCACAGAGGCTGGACAGGGAGTTGAAGCTAATCTGCTGCTGATACCTTTGAGCTGGAAAGGAAGGTAATAACAGAGGTAACATGTTCCCTCCATGGCATGTGCTTACACACATCAAGCCAGAATCACAGAGTGGACTATATTAAACAAATGGTGCTGTCGTCACTCACCTGATTCAGCAGTGTCAGCTTGATGTGTAAAGAGCCACCTCAAGTTTCATTTTGATCTTTATTAACTGCACAATGTAAGCTAATGCTTTGAAATTAAGAATATGACTTAGGACCGCTCCCCTTGTCACTGGGTTGTCACTTTACATTAATCAGAGGCATAAAACATTATTTTACTGTTAATGCTGCATAACCTACTTTTTTTTTTGCTAGGGTACACCTTCCCCTTAGTCCAGCTTAGCAGATGGACAACAGAAAGCTGGAGCCATCTGACAAGATACTTGCAATTCCCCTGTAATCATACCGTGCTAATAGCAGTCTGATTACCAGCAAAGAGTTGCCAACCTGTGTCAAACACCTGGTCTGGAGGTTTATGAAGTGATGTGTAAATGTTCTGCAAAGGCTGGGTGAATTGTAGTGAAAAATCACATGATGACAGCAAACATGGAATGTGTGTGAGAAAAGTTTTCTCTTACCTGATCTGGTGTTTGTTACCCTGCATGTGAGCCTGATACGTCTCCACAGAGTGTAAGAGCACACCACACATATGACACATTAGGTAGCTGGCTGGAGATAAAAGGTGCAGAAAAAACGTATAATGGCATAAAACATCAAATTTCCTTTATTGTATTTTAGTTTTATTTCTAGCTGTTTCCTAACCTGTTTCCAAGTCTTCTCAACGAAGACATGCAAAATCATTTTTGTGCAAATCAACTACAGTCACTCACTGAAACTCTAAGCTGTTATTTATCTGTTATTTATCTGCAGCCTCTGCTCGGACAAAGTCTCCATGGTTAAGGGGGTTACCCAGATCAAATATCGGATTATATTTGAGATAGCTTGGTGGTTTTTGGACATTTTTTTTGCTGTTGTTTTCCTTTATGTTTATGTTCATATAATGTGTTAACATATTTAAGATAAAATGTACTTTTATTGCTGAAGTGCAGGATCCCGTGATACCTTGTTGCACATCTTCTCCGAGCTCTTTGAGCAAGTCCTGTCTCGCCTGAATCCTCTGGTGTTTGCGTCCATTGTAGTGCTGGAAGGCCATCTGGGGATTGTTGAAGGAGGCAGCACAAAGGGAGCAGTACTTTTTAGGATCCGTGAGAGCAACATCTGTGCTAGGGGAAGCAGAGTCATCTGTTGGGTCCACACAAAGCTCCGTGTCACCCTCTGGGGAGGATTTCTGGTCAAATTTGTCCGGATCCTGAGTGAGACTTGGTGAAGTACATGCTTCTGGGTCTCTGTCTGTAAATTTAGTGATAAATGATGAATGTCTACTTTATTTCTGTTCACTCTCTGGACATTAAACAGAGCTGAAAGCACAGTGGAATCATCATGCTGTCAACAAAATATATTGCTATTCTGTAAATATTAAAATCCACATCACCGCCGTACTTATTAGTCACACAACGAGCACTTGCCTGGTGGATGAAGACTTTGTTTACGAAGATTTTTTGCATGGACTTTGCCTTCATAGTGTGATTTCGCCACGACATGGGAACTAAACACCATGTTACACAGCTCACAGAAACGGTTTTTATCATTAGGCATAGTCTGCTGTAAAAAAGAATAGACGTCAGACTGGAGACAGACAGTTCTTTTTTAACTAAATAAATAAGCAGAGAACAATAAAGTATTTACTTAAAAAAAAAAGATTATACATTTTTACAAGGTTTCTTTATGTCCCACATATGCTTTTAAAAAATATATTATGGAAGGAACTAGTTGCTTAATTAAACCGTGTCATATTTTAAGAAAATGATTGTTCCCAAAGTAAGAAGTAAAATCTCCAAATAAGAACTGACCTGGGATCCCTTGGCCTTCTCTGTTCTTACAGCATTTAGGAATACCCTGACTTTCTGAGCATGTTTCTTTCCCTGCAGTTAGAGAACACAGTATGTGAGGCGTTATCACAAAGACTCCAACTTTTGTTGTGTTAACAAAACCAAGAGCCTGGAAAGTGCTGCATACCTTGTAGTGAGACAGGCGGTGAGACTCAAATAGCAGCTCAGAACAACACACATGGCAATAATTGTCAGTGAGGAGACCCTTTAGTAGCTCCTCATCACTCCTTTCCCCTGTGTCACAGAATAGTGAATAAACAGGAAGATTATTTAAGAATTATGAGCAAATAAAAGGACAATGAATTTTGAAACTAAATCCAGATGGTGAGTAAATTTGTGCAAAGAAACACTGATTTTGTCCAAAAAAAAAAAATAATAAAAAGTTTAAACATGTTTTGCTAAGAAGCAACAAGATCAAAAGCTAAAAACTGCTCGTGTCTAATGTGTTTATTATTTCTTGTCTTTCTGGACATTAGTTTTGGAATATAAAAAAGGAAAACAGCTTCTTTAATAAAAGTGTCAAAATAGCTCATTTAAATTTGTAGTTATAAAAAAAAGGCACTAATCCACAACTAGTATATCAAATACTAAAATGATTTATCAGGACAAGATAAACTAAGGTTAGCTTTTTATGTTCACAACTTGTAATAAGCTAAAATTAAATTTAAAAATTCTGTTCACATTGTGGCTTTTAAGTAACAGGACGCTTTAATGGCATGTGAAGCGCAACTAAACAAAACACTGCACTGATAACATGAAATATGGCTCTTTTTTTGGTCTCTTTTCTCCTTGTTCAAGGCTTGATGTGTGTTCATGTTTTGCTAATGCTGCATCCATTTTGTAATTCCTAATAAAGATATTGTACAGTACTCCTGGAATCACAAATGTGCCAGAATTTAATGAAAATAAATAAATAAATAAAGAGGGAATTAGAGAAAACTGTGCTTATTCTCTTTTAATATGTCATACTAACTCTTATCAGGTAGAAATACACATTTTTCCTCTAACAGAAATTTAGGGGAATTCTGATCAGGAGTAAAGTTTTGTAATCACTGTGCTGAGGCTGGCATAAAAATTTGACAACTTTTCCAGACAAAGCCAGGCGCAGTAAATATTCATTATCTAATAAAACACAAACATTAGTATTAAAAAAAACACGTAGTATTGTGTCAGATTACTGTGAATATTAACTACAAACGTTGAGCCAACGGCTTGAAGAGAAAAATGTAAATGTTTATGAGAACAGCAATTTCTCTGAGGTACTTGCAAAAAAACAAACCAGAATGCACTTTTCCACCTGTTCTCAGACGTATTTATATGGCATTGATAAATAAAATGATGATTTATTATTAAATCTGCTGATTCTTGGAGGCAACAAATATACACATATTTAGCTAATTATAGGTTATGACCAGTAGATGCATTTTATTTTTTAGATGGAAATGTCACTGGAGATGTAATTTCTCCATCAAATCACTTTATAACCTTTTTTTCTTCTTAAACTTTAAACCGATTACCTTAAATTGAGTTTCAAAAAATATTTGGTGACTTTGTTTAAATAACTCCTCACCACATAAAAATAACTATGATGGCATATGATAACTAAGAAAATAGGGCAGTAAGTGTACAAATGCCTTAATTTCCTATACATACTTTGCGACATTTAGTCTACGAAGAACTGAAATCTAAAAAAGCTCCACGTAAAACACGATATATCCGTATCTGCCGATACATTTAAAACTGTACTTACCAAATGATAGTCTCATTATAGTAGACAGTGGCAGCAAAAGAAAAAAATTGTGTCTCAAAGTATGTGTTTGTACAATGTGTAGGTACAACTGTTTTAGTCTAATCCTAATGAACATTTGTTTATTTTAAACTTGATTATTAGTAGTATGAGAGAACGCCCTTCACAATAACAGCTTACGTGTACCCTTGCGCACCCAAGTTTGCTAATAGATTGTGTATTGCTTCGCTATCATGTTTTGACCTAATTAATACAAATGGGGAACCTATTTTAAACTATGGTGATAAGCTGAGGTTGTCTTGCCTTTCTGCTACTAAAAGGCAGTACGTTGCTCAGCCAAATAACGCTAACCACTTTCAGGAATTGTTCTTTAAAGGTTTGTCAAAGGCTGTTGTGGACCCAGTTCGCAGACACCAAATAACGAGGCGAACACGAGAAATCTCCCGACTTAGTATGATTTAAATATCAGAATGGCCAGAGTGTAATGAGACAGCTTAGGTGGGATATAACGTCAACACCTTCCTGCACGAGTGTACCTTTAAAACATTAGCTACAGATGACATTAGCGTGTTTAGCTAAGAAGCTACCTAGCTCCCTCGGACGAGCTGGCTAGCCAGTTAGCTAAAACAGCTAATGCTGCCACAGCATTTAAGGGCACACAACGGCTGAATTTTCACGTTCTAGACACAACTCACCTTCAACCTGAGTACTATCAATTTTAGTGTTTATTACTTTGTCAAGATCTACGACAGAAGCCGCGTTAGGGGTACTGGCAGTGTTATTTTGGGGGTCTGACTCCGCAGTTTGCGGAATACAGACGCTAGAATCCTCCATCCTTTTCCCTAGCTGTTTAGCGCATGCGCAATAATGTCAGGGTAATCGGGGCGTTTGCCCCGTCTTCTCTAGCTTTAGATGTGTTCCCTTATCGAAAGCGATGAGGACGGTACCTGTCTTTATCTTAACACTATTCTACAGTTTATTTTTGAAAATGGATGTAATTTATGTGGGGAATTTAATGACAATTAAGAATCACTTTTGCAAGTAAAGCAGAAATGATTACACAACACCAGGTACATAAAACACATTTATATATTGAAAATTAAGTATACATATGGTAAAGCCAACGTACATAATAAAAACAAAAAATATGAACATTTATTACGGACGCACAAAACATCAGAACAGTTAATCGTAATTAATTCAGGGAAAACCAGAGGATTTAGTGATTTTCCAGTGTATTATATTCCTGACAATCTGATTTTTTAAATGTATTTTTGTTGTATTCTTCCACTCTAATTATCCATCTGACAATGTTTGCTGTTCATTTCCTTATTTATTTGCTTCTGCAGCTTGTAAAAGTTAAACCTTTTTATACTCCATCCATACAATCTACACAGCGCCTATGCCTTCAAAACAATTCTGTACACTTAAAAATGAATGAGTAACAAGGTTAATATCAAAATAGACATTTTATTTGGGGCCATCATTTCCATATTTGTTTGCCACAAGGATAAGAAATTCAATGCTGGAAAACAAATTTACAGACAACAAGATGTAAGATGTAACAAAAAGATCACAGAACAATTTCAAGACACAGATATTGAGGAGGATGGTTGCTATGGATAGAAAAGCAGTGAAAGGTGGAAAGTAGTCACTTTCTCTTCTGAAGTTCTCTGGCCAAAGCATCCAACTGTGAAAAGAGTATGGTATACAATTAAATTGGATCACACTCAACTCATAGTTGTTTTGTGGTACTGCCTAAATTATTTTGATGTCAAATGTGGTATACAGCGAGAATAAGGAGTTATATGATATTAAGGTTTGGACTTACAATGATGTTTCTCAGGATATTCCTCCTCTGGGGTCTCAAGTAGCTGCATTCTCCTACCTCACACAATTTAATCTCCTCTGAAATCTAAAAAGAAGAAAAAGCAAAGTGAGGTTCAGACTATGAGGAAACAATAAACAAGTAAAACATATCTTCTGTTTCAAGTGGAACTGCCTGATAAATGACCAAATCATGCTCAGTGAAGCAAACACTAATCCCGACCTCCGATGTTCCAAAGGAGTCTGTCTCCCTCTTGCCTCCAGGGTACCAACCATGAGACCAGTGCTGAGCGTATGAGAGCTGCGCCCCCACATATAAAAGCAGCCCCAGCAGCAAAACCAGCCGAGACATGATATTCTTCCCTAAAAGCAGACACAGAATATTAGTCTGCAGTAGGTTTACATCGTAAGTTTAGTTAATCACTGACCCCACGGACTTATGGGAATTTTGAAAATATAATTTTGATCTTGCTTTTTTTTTTAATATCAGAATATTTGCATTTCAAGACACACAAGCAAAGGGCACAATAATGCTGTAGTTTTTAATATTTGGACTGACATATTTTACTATGTGTTTGCTAAGCATTTTTCTAGTTTGACAAAAATCAAAGTTAAAACACTTGTGTGAAAAGAACCAATTAAACATCCAAAGATTTTATTGCATCTGGAAGAAAGTTACAGCAACATAATTTTAGAGATTTTATCTTGTGTTTGCCTTTAAAAAAGACTGTTTCCCCAATATTACTGCAGTAAATTTAAACTACTTCACATTGAAATATCAGATCTTAAGTCAGATAAAACTGGGAGACAAACAGTTTAATTAAGAGTAAAGATACATGGAAATGTCCTACCTTATTCTCAGCGCTCACAACTTAGTTAAAACAGGAGTTCTTTCAAGTTATTGCTTGAGCTCGAAGTTGATTGTAAAGTTGATCAGGTGCTGAAGCCTTCAAGATCTCACAGTTTCACAACTATTTCTGTAAAGATTCTCTACACTTGCCTCCTCCTCCCTGATATATGTACCAGTCTCCAGAACCCCCTCCCAACACATGTCTCACCCATCATTGACCCCAAGGGTTAAATGAAGCGTCCCTGGTCACAAGAGGTGGAGATACCCAACCATTTCCAATTATCACCTGCAAACAGCATTGACATCCTGGGGTTTCCCATCTTTGGACATAATCCTCCTTTAAATAGTGTTTGAAATGTAAAGAGCTTTTAGTTATGCTGAAGTATACAGGATAAGGAAAACAGAAAAAAAAGGTCCGTGTTGGATAAATTTCTGGATTGTACAGGTTCACCCTCTCAAAAATACATCTAGAAATCTATTTTGACTACACAGACATAAATCATTTTACAGATAAAACTGCTTTCAAAAATTTCTTACAGTAAATTTATGTAAATCCCAAAAGCTTCAATTTCTTAATTTCTTCTTCTCATTTGACCACAATGACGACACATGATCCCTTCTGTTGACTCTTAGTGAGGAGAAATTCTGTAGCCTTGATAACACGAGGAAAAAAAACACAATGAATTCCTGACCAGGTCACAGATGACGACATTATCAATTAGAGCAGTGGTCCCTAACCTGGGGTCTGGGACCCCCCTTTGGGGAGTCCCCCTAAGAGTACAGGGGATCCCTGAGGCATTTGACCATTCAAAGCCATTGTGATTAAAAATCAAGACAATATCCACACAGAGGAGTTGAAGTTTGTCCGTTCAAGTTTTGTTTTTTGTTTTTTTTTAAATAATCTGGTTCACCAAAGTGAATAAAGGGGATGACGGGGACGACGGGTGGGGTTAAGGGGTGGGCGTCATCAAAATCTGCTACAATATTTTAACACATGTATCCTTTGTCAAAAATTTTAAAAAGTAGAAAAAAAATCCATAAGGCTACTTTGTGCATCCAATCTGTTTTTTAATCCATGTACTGGGGTTTTAGGGAGGTCACTGAGCAGATGGAGATACAGTGGTGGACTGCTTCATGTCTATCTCATGGGAAGCTGGACTTTTCCTGCAACAATTTATTAATAAAATGTGTCTGAGAAACACCACAGAGCAGATTTGTTCCTATTAAAAATAGAAAAAGTGAGACCATATGTTGTTAATATTACTTTGACTGTCTCGAAGGACAGGACTCTGCCAGAATAATAATTCACGGTGAGAATCTTGCTTATGAAACTACAGCTTTCTAGTATTTGCTGAAGGGGGTCCTCAAGGGAAACAGGTTGGGAGTCAATGATTTAGAAAATGAAAGGTAATTCCCTTTCAGAGTTCCAGATACTATGGTGGCCCTATACAGAGCTGTTCTTTCCAAAGACGATAATGACAGTGGTGTCTTGCAAGACAAGACAGTTCAAGTGATAAATATTGGCTGAATTTGACATTCGTGGTATGATTCCTGGTTTCATACTTGAAAGAAGAGCAGTCACCATGTTTAAAAAAAAAAAAAAAAAGGGTCTGTCTTGTAGAATTGAAATTTGACCTCATCCACTGACTACATAGCAATGTTTCCATCTCTTCCCCTTAATGACTGACTGGCAGGATCATTGACATGTTAAAAAAATACAGGACACAGTTACACATATGGAGGAGAAGGCTCCTGACAGATACCTTTCACTGGATTCTCTATGTTCCTGCATGGGTTTCCGTCCACAGTCTGAAGGCACATATCTTAGGTGTTAGCACGAGCATGCGTGGCTGTTTTAGTTCTCTGATCCACTAGATACAGTTCACACTGGACTCCATCTCCAGCTGAATGACAACTGGGCTCGTAAAAATAATAATGTATACTTTAATAATCCGAATTGGGAAACTGTTTCTCTCCATTTAACCCTACCTATTTATACCAAGATGCACAAGGAGCAGTAGGGTGTATACTTTGGTACATCCTGGATGTAGGTAGAAGTTAAGCTCATGGGCCCACAATAGTTCATCTTATGCTGCCAGTCCGGGAACTTATAACTGGGTCCTCCAGCTCCAAGGCCAACCTCTAACCACTAGGCTTCCACCCCCCTAATAGATAAATAGACTGGATAACTAGATGAGAGTCCAGGCAGTGCGATTCTCAAGAGGATAAAGCAGATACCCAGATAATTGTTGGGTGTAGAAAACGAAGTATTGTTGCTACACTTAAACAATACTTGGTTTTTATGGCTTAACTGATGAGCAGCTATGTGAGTGATGGACTTCAGTGAATTTTCCAGAGGTTGCAGGGAGGCATCAAGGGTTGCTTGCTGTATTTTAAATCAAGTAAGACATTAATTTAATTTTGAATTCATTATTTAAGTTTAAAGTTATCTTAAATAATAAAACATGGACCTAAATGCATTGGTTTGTTTTTTTCTGTAGTTCTGTCATAAGTATAGGTACCATGATACCGAGACAAACAGTCGAGGAACAAGTTTCTGGGTCCCAGATACCATAAACGTATTTGATTTTGACTTGATGTGTAAAAAATGGCATTTAATTTAAAAATTTGCTAGAATAGCCTGGAGTTATCAAATAAAATGGTCTGTATTTCCTGACTTTTATTCTACAGGAAATATCTAAAAATCCCATCTCAAATTAAATAAAAAAAAGCCCTGAGAACATTGGAGTGTAGCTCCAAATGATCAAACTTCTGTTAACAATGATTCAAATTATTTTTCTGTATTCGGTTGACTTTACACAATAATGAGCTTGAAACACCATTATATTGTATTTGTGACAGAACAGTAATTCTGTGTATTTAAAGAAAACAAATACAAACAAATGTTAAAATCTCAAGCACTTTATTAAGTTTTCAACAGTATCTTGCTTAGAAAGGCCATTTGGCATTATATAATTATATATAATTTCATCATATATATAATTATATATATACATATATTCAAATGTTGAATAACAAAACACTAGAAACCAACTTCAGCAAAAAAGGGGAAAAAAATGAATTTGTGTAAGACAATTATACCAAATTAAAGATGGCCAAAACAAAAACATCTAATACATTTCAAAATGGTCCCGATACACTTCAATATACATCTGTTAAAAAAAAAAAAAAAGAAAAAAGAAAAAATGGGGCAGAATAAGCAAGGCAGCAGGCAGGAATGAAATATAAATAACCTTACATTATGTACAAAGGGAGGCAGGTAGGGGTCGGAAACCACGGCGAAAAATGGTCCAAAGACAAAGTGAAAGAAAGAAACATGTTGACCGCAGTGAATGGAGCTGGAGAGGAAACAAAGGACAAGAAGGACAACAAAGGTGGCAAGAAGACAGACGTTGGATTCTAGTTTTCTGTGGTCTCTCTGTTTAGACTTTGAGAAGATTTTGATTTTTCTGGAGCATTCAAAACACTCCACTGGGACCGAACTCCCAGAAAAAAGGAGACAAATGTTTTTTTTATTGATGATAAAATATGAAACTATTTTTAATTTATACGTTTTCTCGAAATTTAGGAACCCACAACTGATTACTTGTTATGGATTCACATTCGATTGATATGGAATGAAATGAAGCCACTACGTTAATGACACGAGTCTCTGTATTAGTTTCATCTTCTCAATGAAGAGATTCACATATATGCAACTTAACGGAATGTGAATAAAAAAAATGGCTAACCGGTCTTGGTCTTGGCCCCCGATTTGTCTCACACAAAGCATTTATTACTGCTCCTCAGAAGATAGCTGCGGAAATGCACCCAGTTGACAATGGCTGATCCACAAATTCAAGGAAATTTGGAGAAATAATTACTTTCAAAAGCCTATCAATGAGGCACTTTTTTAATATTTTTTTTAGCTTGAATCATAAAGCATTCCACGGATGGCACAGTGTCATGATTGGCTATCAAACTGCAGTGAGACATTGTGACTCAGCACAACAAACCCATGCAGTTTAAGCGCAGGCTGCACACAGCTAAGCTTCTTCACCCGTCAATTAAAGACCAAGCAAGCTGCGATGGAAATGAAAGAAGAGATTGATGGCACTTAACTATGAGTGTGGGCACTTGTGATGCTTTGGAAAGAAGGAAGACCTGACATGAAGACGAGGATGCACAAACAGCCAAGTTTCAGCTCTGAGACCTGGAGGAGCTTCTGAGGAGTTACATACAGCTTCCATGTTCTAAATGCAAAACCATTTCATCATTCTGACCTCAACTCTCATTTGGTTCCGTTTTTTTTCTCTTTCCGTTTTTTTTCTCTTTCCTTTTTTCTTTTTTTTAAGGGCTTTGCTTTTGGTGCAAATAGCGCATGAGTGTTCAAACAATCAACATTGATGCAATTGCCCTTTCTCATTGCTCCACATGTAATCTTTAATAACGGTTGCAATAAATACATTTGATTGTGCTCATTCCTTTAGTAAAAGTTAATAAATATGGGAGTGTTAGAGAAATGTAGATTGTGCATAAGAACAATATGCTTTCAGTTAAAGTCTACATCAAGAATGGTTGAAACCGCTTGAATAAATCCTAAAAATAGATGGCTCTGAAGTTAAATTCCAGCCAAGGGAAATGATCTAAATACCTTCACTTTGGTGGGAGCCACAGTCGCTCATGGAGAGAACCTCATGGTGAATTTGTTCAATTAGTACAGTTAAACATTGCTAGCATCAGTCATTTCCTGAGTTGACTGAGCTGAAATTAGGACCGACCCTGCGGTTAAATGACATCATTTATCTTTCATTACAATCAAAAAGGCCGAGGCCTCTATAATGACCTGGGCTGGAATAAAAACACTGTAGGTCAACAGTCCTCACAGGACTTCCATTAAGATGAAATAATCTGAGCAAACACGGCATAGCAGGCCTCCACTATAAAAGTAACAAGTCATCCATCTTTATGGAATCTGTCAGCAACAGCATCTGGATGAAAAGAAACTCTTGTGCAGCAGTATTCATCTGGAAAAATAAAAAGGGCATTGTTCTCTAAAGGAGTGGCAGATGAAATGATGTGATTCTGATCTTTAAAAAAAAAAGGCAGTTAATCCCAGGAAACACAAAGAAGACCCACACGGAGGAAAAATACTTGACACAGTCCAAAAGAAACACTGACGTACGTCTGTAAACAAGTAAAACATGCTGTGTATTTGGGATTAGCCGATTTCTATAATGAAAAAAATGGAGTTATTAGTGATTGTGTTTCTGGTTTGGCTGGTCAATGAAAAGGACACAGCTACATACTGTAACAGACTAATGGTTTTAGAGAGGTCTTATATTCTCTGATTTATGGGGCACAAAAATCTTTTAAACTATCCTCAATTCCTGTTTTAATCCAGGAATGTGTTCATTCCTGATCCCTGCAGTGTTAAACAGCCTCCTTGTTTTAGGAGTCTAAACACAGCTGCTGGTCTCTCAGGCTGCAGAGCTACATGAACTAGACGAGCGAAAGACTTTTTCAACATTGCAAACTGAAGACAATGATGTGAAAACACAAAGTTTAGTCTGCCAGCTTCTACTCCGGTTCAAACACACACACAGATTCCAGAAAAAAAAAAGACTCCGGATATTAGGCATGTCGTTGTGTGTGTGTGTATGAAAACCTGAGAATATGAGCTACATCACAGATTTTGATTTCCCAAGGTGAGTGACCTGTGAACACCTGAAACAAAGCTAAACTGCAAATGTCTTGAAGATAGTTTTTTTTGTGTGACCAGCGAATGACCAGCAGAGGAAAACAGCCCAGGATTTGTAGGTGAATTAGAAACTTCTGCTACCACACATACTGCTGCAGCGAGGCTCAGGCAAAGTCAAAAATATCTGAAGTCTGTCCCTAAAAAGTTACTTAAAAAAAAAAAAACACGAACGTCCTCATCTTGACTCTTGATGTTGCACATTAGCCACCAAAACATTTTATTTATACTTATATATTTATATTTTTATATATCTTTATATACCAATAAAATACATTACAGGTGCCACTCGAAAATGCAGCCAGACTCAAAACTGTGTCCAAAACCAATGTAATAAAATGCAACACAGTAAGTATATATACATATTGGGGGTGAAAAAGTAAAGCAAATAAAAGGTGAAGGGCTGTATTAACATCATTACAAAATATTCAAGAAGGCATCTCAGTTTTTTTTTTTATGTCCAACTGCACTGCCCTGTCTTTCGGGCGTAGACCTCTGTTCCCTTTTCCTGCGGGCCAGTTCCTCCCATCCACAGATCAAGTAAAATTGAGTCTTTCTGAGAGATCCACCAGATGGGGAATATGCAGCTTTCTGCATGACAATGTACGTGTGTTGTCTGATACGCGCTTATGCATGTAATAAGTGTGTGTGGATGTCCATCCACCCATGGCAGGTCCCTACTTGAAGTTGGCGTAGTCAGAAAAAGCATCGATATATTCTTGGACCACTTTGTAGCAGAACTCATACTGCTCCTGAGGAGGGGATGGAAAAAAGTCAATAATCTGTAAATCCGAGCTTTAAAAACAAACCGCAGTACAATCACAAAGCAACAACGTCTGCCTTGAATATAAATAAAACTAAAGTGCCTGGTATAAGAAAGAACTGTAGTGATTACGTCCTCTACATCTGTAAATAAAATCTGAGCATTTCCTTCTTCCTTCTGCTGAGTGGTAAATCATGAGGAAAGCAAATGTCTCAGTTGCTGTATGTAGGTTATGTAGGTTATCTGCACTCTTACCAGTGTCTGCACCATGTGGGGTCTCTGCAGTCTGAGACTCTTCACTGTCTGGAAGACATCCAAGATGCCCTCTGCCTTCACCCTCTCCAGAACTGTACTCAGTGCGCAGAAAGTCCCAGTCCGGCCAGCACCAGCACTGCAAACGTGCACACGAGGGAAATGTGTTAGCTAAAGTGTTCATACTGTATTAAGTGTGTAGAAATAATCAACAGAGGGTACAAAACAGCCTGAACTAGAGGCTTCACATGTCTATCTCGACAAAAAAAATAAAAAAAAAAAAACTATTAAAAGCTATGACATGGGAGGAAAAAAGGCACAACGAAGAAAAAAAAATACTCGTAAGTATCTTAGTGAGGTAAAAAAAGTGAAAAATGCAGTGAGTGTGTATGCATTTAATGCATCCCACCTGCAATGCACAGTGATGGGGTGGTTGCCGGACTGCTGCTGTTGTTTCTGCACTGCAGCTATTATGTTGATCATGCCTTTGCCATCTGTAGGGATGCCCACCTCTGGCCAGCCATGGAAATGAAACTGACGCACAGCTCGAGCCTTGTTCTCCTGAAAACACATGATGAAGGTTAGTGTGTAAAATAACATTTAGCCTATGTGCCTATTATCAGACAATGTTTCTGTGATCTATTCAACTATTGGGTGTTTGTATTTGCTGGATCTATTAAGATATTTTCAAGGGTACAACTGTTGCCTTGTTTTTAATCATGCAAGATCGCAGTGTGAAAGGGGGATCTTGTTTCAATAAATCTTTTCTCACCCTGTTGTTGGTAACCAGGAGATCACGCACTGTGTAGCTCTCACTCTCCTCCTCCCTTTTAAGCTCGACAGAGACGTCCCCATAGGCCACCACTCCATCACTCGGCCAGTACTGGCCACATTTTTCCTAATGGAAGCAAGAAGGAAACAGATGATTACCCTTCATGACATTTAAATAAGTTCTTGAAATGTAAAAAGTCTGTCATCCTAAATTTGAGGAATTTTGTTTATACATTTAATGTCTACAGCTCAAGCATCTGCATGTCAAACGAGTGTGGGATGCTTACCACAGAGAGAAATGTATTCCAAGACATGAATCATTAATTACATGAGCAAAGAGAGACACTGACACCAAATCCACCATGCTGTCTGGGAAAAGCTTTCTATGCTGTTGATTTAAGATGACTTGCTCATACTAATGATGCGTATGTCAAAGAAGCTTAAATTTACAAACACTGAAAATCAACTATACTGAGATATTCAGATTAGTGACAAGACTGGCGGCATGTGGTTGGTGTTGGCTCTATCTATCTATGGATATTTGTATTTACACACAAACACACACCTGCCCTCTCTCTTCCAGCTCAGTAAGCATGACTATGGAGCAGCTCCTCCACTCCCAGATCATTCTCCAGAAGTCCTCTATAGTGTGCTGTAGGGGGCCCTGGCTTGCCATGTATGCATCTTTCTGCCGGTAGCCCTGTGTCCAGTTGGAGGAGAGAACAGGAAGTGATGTCCGGACAGGGAAGAAGAAAGATTGAATGATGCAAAATAAACAAAAGAAGGGAGAAAAACGGCAGATCGATTGCTTGCATTAATGAAATGGTCCTCTCTAATCCAGGCTTTGTGTTTTTTCAACACTTACATCAATGAAGGAGGCATTGACATAGTCAGTGTTCTCTTCTCCTCGTTTGACTGGAATGATCACCCTGTTGAACTCATCTATGACAAACAGAGAAGAATTTACATTGACTGGAGGGAGTTTTGACATGGGGAGATTTGGAATTTCATTATGTAATCTTGACATTTATCACTGTGTAACAGGAACAAGACAACCAAATATACATGAGACTACATAAGAAAAGCATTAAGGCTCATTTAGGATGAATGTTAAATACACGTGTACGGACAGAGTCTTCTGTCCGTTATTTAGTTATTTTAATACATTTTAAAACAGCCTGAAGTCACATGCAACCATTGAAAATAACGCAGAAGTAGAAAATGAAGTATTTAATGGCTGCACAGACCACCGCTGTTAACTGCACTTCCAATTTTTATGTCACTTTCTGTGAATTAATATGATCTCTTCCATCAGTACCATATTTGTTACTGCAGATTGCTGTTAAAACTGATACAAAACTCTGCACTGCCCTCTAGTGGAGGTATTGCATTACTACTATACCAACACAAAGCATGCATGGGGAGTATGTCGGCTATGTTTTTTTTAAACAGATGTACCTGTCTGTTTGCAGAAAGCGAGCATAAACGAGCCCTTACTCACAGGGAATGATCTGTAGTACTCTGTTCTTCTTCATGTTGACAGGCAGGTTGCCTGTTCTCATCTTGTCATTCTGAATCTTGATGGATGTTAGTTTCTATAGAACATGAGATCAGCTTAGTTAAATTTAAATAAAAAATTGTTGTAAAACTTCCAAAATACATTTACAAAGATATGAAAACTGATGAGTGTGCACACACCTTAAATTCAGCCTCTAGGCCATTGCAGCCAGCTCCAGGTGAAGGGGCATAGAGCTTAGCCAAGTGGGACTCCAGCGAGGTGACCTCCAGCTCTGTGTCTCCATACAAGTAGTGCTCTAACAACGCCTGGAAGATGAAAACGTACTGCATCTGTGGGAGACAAAACATGAATCGCTCTTAGTTTCACATGAAACTGATCACACAGTTGTGTGATTTATGTGAAACTGTTGACATTTCTATACTTTCATCATTAATGTGTGGTGAGAGATGTGTGTCAGCACCAGACTCACATCTGTCTGGACCATCTGACAGCGTTGGGCTCTTATCCTAGTGACAAAACCAAACACGTCCACCTTCCTCTCCGCGTTCATCATGTCTAACATGGCATCGATCACTATAAAGGTACCTGTCCTCCCCACTCCCGCACTGACAGACAGAAACAAGATCTTGTGAGTTGTGTATGGCATGCAGACCAACACATGACAACAGTAAAGTGGGAACTCAAGAGCCACATATGTACCTGCAGTGTACAACAATGGGGCCAGCGTACTGGGGGTTGAAGGTCTTGACTTTCTTGAGGAACTTGAGCATGCCGATGGGAGTGAAGGGCACCCCGAAGTCTGGCCAGCTGGTAAAGTGGAACTGGGTGACGAGCCTTTGAGGCTTCTTCCCAGAGACATCTCCCACCTGAAACAGAATCCAAATCATATCACAGTCCACAGGGTTTCCATTCATACATGTTATTTTCATGGTACAAAATAAATGGCTTTATTACTGCAGCGACAGCATTTAGTCATTCAGAGATTAATGTACACGAATGTTCGATTCCCCAAAATATGACATACAGTACATGAAATCAGTGAGTAAAAGTACATGTAGAGAGAACTCTACATAATGCTAATAAAATAAAGTAGGAAATATAATTAAAAAGTAAACACAGACATAAAGCATATCTAATAAGTTGTTCATGATACCTGCTGGATGCAGAACTTGCGGATTGTGTAGTCCACCAGAACCACCATGTCCTCTACAGACACACGAATGTTCCCATATGTCCAACAGCCCTGGTCCGGCCAGTACTGTGCACACTTACACTAAATAACAGGGAGGAATTTCAGACTGAGCACACAAGTTTACAGCTCTCAGAAATAAAATAATAATAATTACATGCTGCATCTTTGACAAGATGAGTACAGTGAAAAACCAACTAGAGTTGAGAGCACGGTCAGGATTACAAGTCATATTAGGATTTATATAGGAACAAAAAAATGCACCTTTATCCCAATTATAGAGGTAAATGTATTTAAATTTTAACAGTATATTCTTTTATATGTGAAAAAAGTGGTTTAACATCCAAATGAAAGCATCATCATCATCCCTGCTCCTCTAGGTCTCCTACCTCTTTTCTCTCCTTCAGATTAGTCACCATGACGATGGTGGCTGTATTCTGCTCCCAGATCATCCGCCAGAAGTCATTTACAGTTTCCTCCTTTGGCCCTGAAATAACAAGAGATAAAGCAATAAAGAGTATTAATAATCTAGTTTATTAGAGGACATCATAATAGTTTGTTATCCCTCCAGTGCAGATATCAACCTCACCTTGAGCTGCAATAAACTTATTCTTCTCTTGGTAACCCTACAAAAGAAAGAGACAAGACAGGGATAATAGGGTGATGCTGATACAATTAGATTATATCCATTATGTCTGGAGAAGAGTTGTTTCTTATGGAGAAAAGATGTTGTACAAACATTTATAAAGGAGGCATTGATGAAATCAGAGTCAGGAACTCCTTCCAGAGATGAGAGATGCACCCGGGAGTGATCATCTAAGAAAGAGAGAGAGACAGAGAGAGAGAGAGAGAGCGAGAGAGAGAGAGAGAGAGAGAGAGAGAGGGCAGAGGACATAAAGAACAGCAAAGTACAGCCAAAGTACAAAAAGAGCCCACAATTGAAGTTCCAACATGTAAAGCTTTACAACTTTTCCCACCCCGGGTAAATTTTAGACCTCTAAACCAACTCACTGAGGCTGAATACAACTGTGCAGGGAAATATGTGTAAAAGCTTGAATTAACAAATAAACTGTAACCTACATGGCAGTATGTTGACATATCTGTTCTTCTCTTTATTCTCTTCCTTGGAAGCAGCATCACATGATGCCTGAATGGGGCAGACCGGCAGTGCCTAAACAAAAGGAAAAAAAACAAACAAATGTTTGCACCTGGTTGCTTTATTTTAGGCACTTTTAATTACTTTGTCTGAAAAGTGTTATATAGATAGTTTATTTTGATGTTTTGATGGTAAGATTTTTGTTTTGGCCAAGTATAATCATGATGTAATCACCACTGATTTACATTTAAATTTTTTTTTTCTGCAGTAACATTACTAAAGTTGTAAACTTGACTTTTTTTCATCTAAAATTCAGTACATTTAAAATGTCTTCACTTCAGCTGATTTATAAGTAGATGTGGAATTTTTAATGGTACCATATTCAAACTACTGAAAAGCTGCTAGTTCTTAGTTAAAGATGTACTAGAATATCAGTATTGAGCCAATTTGTAAGATTTTTGTGTCTATTTTCTTTATACATACAAATATTTTGGTATGTTTCTTAATTAACTATGAATATTTATTCTGTTAAATTAGTCAAATTTCTGGGAGTCTGTAGGTGGTTCTAGATGACAAAGTGTTCCATACATTAAACTCCTCTCTGAAGAGCTTGTTGTCGTCAGCCATCCGACGGTTCATTTCTTCCTCAAGTTTGTCTATGGGAAGGGGTGGGTACTTCCTGTTTGTGCTGGGTGATCGGGCCAATAGCGGCACACTCTGGAGCTCTGTGCCAACAAGCAGGAAGGGAGGAGGCAAGAGTGAAGAGAGGAGGGAAGGAACGGGAGGGGCCAGACAGGTGGAGATAAAGACATGGGATACTGGGTAAGAACATGAGATTGGAACTGTCCAGCAGCATGTTATATTGACTTCATCATTCATTGGATGTTCTTTAAATGGCCAGCAGAGGGCGATGTGAGCTAACAGTGGAACATAAGGGAGTCAATGGCAAGTCTGTTGATTAGGTAATACAACAAACAAAAGCCTCCTGCAAACAGATGGTGAAATGTTATCAGACGGGGAGGAAAGATCAAGTGAGGCTTATCAGAAAAAAGAACTATGAGCAACAAGTTGGCTGTAAATATTTGCCAATTTTTAATGCCAAAAATGAGACTGAGTATTTAGCATGTTGCAACTTCTGACAAATCCAAAGCACAGATAAACACACACACACACTGGTTGTTTCACCTGTATCATCTGATCTGCCATTGGTCAGTCTGAAGGAGTTTGAATGGCTTCCTGCCTGCTTGTACTTCTTAAATCTGTCAAAGATCAAAGTGCATGTTAATACACAGAAAAACACACAGTCTCTCTCTCACACACACATGCGTGCGCACATGCACACACACACACACACAGAGTGCTGCTGTCTCACAGCAGCATGCCAATCAGTCATTGCCATGGTAACAGCAGCACCTAATGCCTCTGTTGTCTGAAGAACATCGACTAAATTCCACCAACCTGAGCATGTAAAGGATGATGATGATGAAGATGATGACCAGCAGGGAGGAAAGGGCCACCATGACAGCTATGATTGGCATGTCCTCATAATTGTCTACATCAGAGACACACACACAAAAAAAAAGGTGTGCTTAAACTAAAGCAAATATATCCCAATTTTTAAAGTCTCAAAGATGAACAGATTTTAAATTAAACATTTAAATCGGTCATAGTTCCCTCTGGATTGATTTACATTGTACAAAAATATGTAATCATTTCAAAAGGCTTCCCAAAGAAAGTACAGGCACAGATGAGGACCTGCTTTACCTTAAAGAACCTTCTGGAGGTGCTTTTAGGATGTTTGCCCAGAAGCTTTATTAATACCACACTTTATTTCATGACAAGCAGCTGCTTACCTTAGCAGCAAATCTAGAAACAGGAGAAACAGCTAGCCAAAGCTAACACTGCTTACCAGCCAGTTCATATCACTCGTATGAAAGAAGACAAAAGTGATATGTAAACATTAAACATGCTACATATAATGTGTTAATTGGTAAGCTTTTGAAGGGCTGACAGAGGACTGAGATACCTTTGGACTGATTAAACTGAGAGCTCTCCTGTTTCCTGGGGTAACAATCGTTTTATCAGAGTATTTAAAAAGGTCTAAAACAGGGCTACTTAATTCTGGCCCACGAGGGCCACAGCCCTGCAGGTTTCCAATGTGTCCCTGCTCCAACACACCTGACTAGAATTAAATGGATCAACAACCTATTAAGTTCTGCACCACGACTCATTAATTTCAATCAGGTGCGTTGGAGCAGGGACACATTGAAAACCAGCAGGGCTGTGACCCTCGTGGGACTGAACTGAATAGTCCTGGTCTAAAATTACGTGTTTCAGCACCAGATTTTCAAAACTACTGCAATAAATGTGCTTATTCTTATGCATCTTATGCAACTTAAACACTTAGGAATATTTCAAAAGATTCCTGCTCTTACGTTAATCAGTTAGCTGAAACCAGGATGCTCCTGCAATCACTTCTTTCCACTGTGTTCGTCCATCTGAGCTGATCATATATTTATAGAATGAAAAGTAAAATGTTAAGCCACATCTTTGGGTAATATAATATTGCTATTGTGCTTTATTTTTAGGTGTTACAACCTTTTTTGATATGCGTTAAAATTCACAGGAAACAGACTCTTTCTTAAGCTGTCCACAGATTCTTTTTACACCAGCTTTCAGCTCCATAACTGCCAACTTTGTTAATATTTAAGTAGTTTTTTTTTAAGAGACAAAAGAGTTCAACAGTCAGACTCAGGGTGAGCAGATAAATCACATTTTAACCGAGACGGTAAACCTTTTGTTTTAGTAACTAGTTATACCCATGATGACAGCAGACACTGTGAGATGGAACAAAAAACCTGAAAGACGTGAGAAAGTTTGCTGTCAATTTGATAAATGATTTAAACTTGTGATGTTGAATGCTCTCGACGTGTCTGAAGGCCTGACGGCTTACAGCTCTGCTGTTTTGCTTGTGACTGGAGGGAAAGGATTGCAGTCACATAGGCTTACCATTACAAATTAGACATTACACAGAGAAAGTTATCTATTCTTGATGTTTCCCCCTGTAGATTACAATAGCTGACCAATTTGTATAATTTCCACTATATGCATGACTATAACCAGTTGAAGTCAACCCTGTGGTCTTCCTGGTGACCTTTCACTGCAACAGATGGAACAAAAGACATGAGATCTGCCTGAACAACAAGCAGAGTTTTGTGTACAAAAACCCGCCTGCTGTTTGTGTGCCGATGACTGTTCAATAAGACACAGTAGGGTGCAACAAAAGAACTGTTTTTTTCTAGAAAAGTGCATGACAGTGGTGACAATAGAAAGACAAAATCAGCTGTTCCATGGATGTAATTCAAGAAAGTTCTGCACATTACAAAAGTATGCCGCAAAGAATGCATCATTTGACTTCGTGCTCTATATGCACTTTCTGGGAGAAGGGTTTCTGGCCCGCCGCCCAGTAATGTTGCATTTTCACTCACAATTCCCAGGACTTTTCAGCATTCTCCCCAGGACAATATGCACATTTAAAAAGAGCAGGAGCACAACAGGCTAAGGGTGTCATGTGGAAGTGACACGGCCGTGATGGACCAGATGCCATTTAGAGGAAGCTCACAGCTCCTCACGCCACACTCATGATGTCCAGAGGAAGACAAAGGAGCAATTACATAAGACCTATGAACCTAAAGTGATCACATTATATAATGAGAACACTATGTAGTGCTATTCATCTGCATATGCTGCATTTGTTTTGACTGCCAGTTACTGTACCTAACATTTGGAGGCTTCTGGAGGAAATTTCAAAACATGCCTGATGTTATTGCATTCCATAAGAAAAGCATCTTACCACATGAATCAGTGACATAGGCTGGTGATTTGTGCATTTCTCAATTATCATGTATCATAAATAATTAATGCAAAAGAAAGAGGGGGGAATCATGTTTCATGCACATAAATTTCAGGATGCTAGAAAAATATGCTGAATGGCATTTGAGACTTGGAGAATTTCACAAGCTTTAACCACGATGAAGCCACTTTGTTAAAAACACAAACTGCTAAACACAAAAAAGAGGTTACCAGATGTTTCATTAGAAATAATAATTACTAATAATTAATAACTACTACTATAAAATTAACTTTGGCTCTGTATTTGACCCATTTTAAGGTGTACTACAGATCAGTGGGCTTCAATGTTTTGGCACCCAGGTAGGAGTAGGGAGGGAATAAAGGCCTTGGTCAAGGGCCCACAGTGGTTCACCTCTGTTGGCACAGTGGAGACTCAAACTCGGGTTCTCCAGACCCATGTGCACCTCTGTTAACCACTAGTCTACCACTCCCCCCTACAACATATGTAATACTACAATATATAATATGATATAAATAAAATGACAAATATTAAATAATATAGGATATAAGTACCAGAACAAGGTGCATATCTGTCCCATATTACACCTGCTAACCCCCTTCTGATCCACCTTATACATAACCTCAACCTGGCAACTACCGCATAGGAGAAAACTTGTCTATAAATAAGATTCTTAGTATTGTGTGTGTGTGTGTGTGTGTGTGTGTGTGTGGGTCATCTACTGTGGCTGGCATTCTGATTTTTGTGGATGACTGGTTAAATGCAGGCATTTCATGTCAGGATATTTCCAGCGCTGCTACAATGGAGTCTAAAAGCAGAAAAATGTCCAACTATCTAAAATATTAAAGGTTGACTCTTGACCGCGGAGCTCGCACGCCTCAAACTCTTTTTACCCGCCGCTACTGCCTTTCCCACAAAAACCTGATGTTCGCTTTCACACATAAAATGTATTTTAGGTAAAGAGATGACACATAAGAGGCTTTCAAAATGCAGGTATGAACAAGAAGAGAATTCATTTATCAATCAAAACACAGGAGGAAAACACTATCAAGAGAGAAACTACTTGGATATCATTTAAATAATGAACCAGAATCAAAGTACACATAGCTAAGACAAAGTAATCGTTATGTTCATTTTCTGATTATCAGCCAGTGGAGCTTTGCTTGAAAAATAAAAATCAAATGAGGAAACTCCAACCAAAGCAACACAAGAGATCCATGTCAGAGATTAGTCTGGAAACAGAGTCTAAGCAGTCCCTTCATTTTTTCTCATGTTTATCTAAATAACCAAACAGCTGCTGTGAGTGTGAGAGGGTTTATTTCTGACATCCAGTTTTACGTGTTTATTTTTTCTGTTGAAATGAAATGCGTGTAAGCCCTCTGATCACGGTCCAACACATAAAGCCTCATGTCACTGAGCTACTAAGGTCCAGTCTTCCAAAGGCTCTTATACACTGAATCACGATGAAAAACTAGCAGCGACCAAACACCTGCTGCTCTTATCACCTCAGTCTCAACACAAACACCCTTTAAAGGTGACTTCCAACTAAAGGCCAGGACACAAAATCTACACCTGTCCAAAAAGACAGAGCTCGCCAGCACATCAGCGGGTGGCAGTAGATGTATTATTTAACAAGGGATATCAGAAGATCACACTGAAGATAGTTGGTTGAGAAGGTACTTAAATGAATGAATGAATACATAAAAAGCAAACAAGTGTTTGTTTTGTGTGTTTTTTTAATAACACCAGAGAGCTGGCTGTTCTTAAATTGTGTCTTATTATTGGTCTGCAGTATCTTCACTCTACAAGGCCAAGCTGTTGGCACATATAAAGTTGGCAGTTTACTTCCTGTGGTCACTGCTGACTCTTTTTCTGCCGTCATTTGCTACATTAACATCCAATCAGAGTGAAGTCTTTCTCTGACAGTCCCGATGCCAATTCAGCAAGTTGAATCAGCTGAACATCGACAGTCTGACAACATCGACGATGCACAACACGCCGAGAAACGCATGAGAGACAAACGTTCACCGACACTCCAAGTCTGATGACTGTCTGGATAAAGGCCCTAAAAGAGATTTGTTACAATGCAACTGTGAAAAGATGCTGTGCATTAACGCTGGGATTAATAATCCAGGGTGATTAATGGTCAGTTAAAACACGGGGGTCTTTTCTGATGAAGTTTGGAACACGGTAACAAAGCTACAACAAAGTGTTAGTTAACAAAGTTTAACACAACTAGAGGAGAAACCTTGTTGCTCTGTAAACTGTAAATTTCTGGTAGGTTTTTTACAACCTCAAATCTCTGTATGAAACATATAATCTATTCATGGAACAACAAAAACACTATGTAATAATCTGGAATCATCTTTTAAGACTTAAAACTTAATCCATCCGTGAGAGGCGGTTTTCAGTGGGGTGAAATAAAAGTCTGAAAGTCTACAACTCACCATCTGGGGGTTTTTCTGAGGTGGATATTATGGATATGGTGGTGGTGTCGACATCATCAGTGACGCTAGGGTCAGTCTCTGGAGGTGCTGAGCCTGTACTAAAGGCTGTCTCATCCTCTGCCGTAGTAGAAGGAGGTGGGGGCTCTGTGGTTGTTGGTGCCTCAGGGGGATCAGTAGGATTTGGAGTTGGTGGAGGAGGAACTGGTAACACTTGTACAGTGCCATTGGGACCAGAAGGTTGGGGGTCTTCGTTGCCAGCTGGGCTTGCGGTTGTTGTGGTGACTGTTGTTGTTGTCACTGTTGTCGGCACGACTACTAGGGGGGCAAGTGTTGTGGGTGGATCGGGGGCGGCTGGTGCATGTGGGACCGTGTCGTTGAGGAAGGGTGCTGTAGGCGGGTCTGTGGGCTTGGCTGTGGCATTTGGAGGACCTTGTGAAGAAAAAGATGAAACTTGGTCATTTGTTTCCGTGAACTATTCAACATATAAAAAGTGGATGCAGGTCTTACTTGTGATGGGGGCTTGAACCTGGGCTGAGGCCCCCAAGGCTACACCAAGCAGCAAGAGCAGGGGACACACACCCATTCTGCCCTGGGTGGAAAACACACCAGCCAAAAGAAATTAATAAAATAAAATAAATTTAATTATGACATGGAATGAAATTAAAAACAAATACTTTTACCTGAAGAAGCGAAGTTGGCATCAATCACTCATTCGCACAGCGTGGTCCTGGAAAGCAACAGAAAACAGGTGTGAGACGTTTGAGGCGACCCAGAGGTTTACATTTTCTTCATGTTTTTAACTGTACTGCTTTTCAACTAAATCTGGATCCTTGTATTATGCATGCTTCTCTGAAACCTATGTCACAGTGTTCACACATGAATAAATATGAGCACCCCATCAACAGTGATGCTGATTTTTGAGCACTTCACCTCACTGGAACTGTAACACAATGAATGGCTCATAAAATGTCTGTGGTCCAAATGAATGTTTCTCCAGAAAACTCCAGTTAGATAACAAGTACAACAACAACAATAATAATAATAATAATAATAAAAAACACTAACATTTTAATTCACATTTTTAGCAGCTGTCACAATGGGAGCAGGATGTATGCCATTAATATCTGATCACATCCAGATTTTTGCTTGTGCGATCAAAAAATGTGTATAACCCAATTATTACTTTCCTAACACTCACCATTTACCCTCCCAAGCAGGATGAAAAAAAGAACTTGTGCCACTTAAATTCCTTCTGTAACAAAGCATCTATTCAGCTGCTCAGCCACGCATATGTGGATGAGTAAGAGCTGGACAGACTTGAGGAGATCCTGGCGAAAGCCCGGTGGTCGGTCAGACTAACTGTCCGGCGTTTGTATAATCCCAGAGGCTAACTGAGCTGTGATAATCCCTGGACCTAATCCTGCGGTCCTGACCCTGCCATAATTCAGCTTGTCTGCCTTCGCCTACAGCGATACTTGAACAGTAGACTGAGCCAAACACAGCGTGCTGCCCCATGCAGACTGATGGATTACTGCATCAGTGGGCAAACCATAGACTGGGTGCTAAAAGCGCACATAGTGTCAGTTGCCAATCCTCTGATGTTTTGAGTGAAGCTCATTTACGGTGCTACTTACATTTTGTTTTAAGTGCAGGACAATTCTGCTTTGACTGCAGCCAGCTGTTGGGCATGATGAACAAGTTATGTAGTCAATGAGGATGCTATTAACCTACTAATCTAATTGCTGCTCCCTTTTTCTCTCAGTCATCCATCTGTGCACCTACTAAGTCAACAATTCCAGCCATTAAAATTGTAAAAGAAAAAAAAGCCCCAAATATTTTAAATAGTATGTGCACATAAATAATCAATTTTTTTCTACATTTCATGATTCAAAACCAAAAAAAGGTCACGTCATGTCAAATAAATCCAGAGCTTTGTCCCCAGGCTTTCTTTGTTTCTTTCTTTTTTTTCATTTTAAATCTTCCAAACAGAAATATCTAAAATATTAGAGGCACTTACTTTTTCTCAGTAATAAAATAAAAATGCAGGTGAACATCTTATAAAGTATTTTTTTAAGAAATGATTTGATTTATAATGATGCTATAGGAACACATAATTGTGAGGTAGCAGATTTTGTCCCATTTCTAAAACATTCATGAGCTTTTTCTTGAATTTATAACTACATGCACAACTTATCCTCTTAGGAAAAAAAACAAACAATCAAACAAACAAAAAAAGTCCAGAAATCCAAGAGGAGATAATATTGGTCAGTTTTCCAGTTCAGTGGATGGACTTGTGTCGTGTCTTGGTTTGTTTAACATATTCTATTATTTCTGTGTCTACTTGGCTGTGAGGCTTTTGCTACATTAATTTAGTCAAAATTAAGTCTTAATCTGCTCCCGTTGCAGCAGATTGGTGGGAGTTAACATATATGCAACCCCGTGGGCTAAGGGTGCTAATGACATGTAATTCTCTATTGAGAAAAACACACAAGACTAAGATGATGAGGAGCAGAAGAACAACATGGATGTTTGAAGAGAGACTGCAAGAGAATGGTCAGTATCCAGACTTCTACAATGCACTGTAGACTAATTACATGCTTATGTTTGCACAGCTTTGGCACAGCTGAACCATAAGGTAGAATGCAGAAGATTATGAGCCCATCAGGAGAATCCCGATCACTTTGGGTATGTAAACACAAAAACAATGTGTATAATCTGAATAGGTTTTCCTATTCCTTGACATTGGGATTAAACTTTCTCCAGTAAGGTCCCTTTTACCCCTCCTCTCTTCATCTTCACCCCGTTCCTTCAACATTGGTTTTAATGTTTATTTATAAACATTTTAGCTTAAATATTTATCGTCTCCCTATAATAGCTATTCATTTACATTACGACAAACAAACACTGATTGTTTGCTGGTTCAACCCAGAAGAATTTAAACTAAAAATGGCTCCAGTCTGAGAAAATCTAAATGTGCCAAACTACAGAGCTTTCTTGACAAAGTACATATCTGCCCCTGTAAACAAAATCTCATGAATAAATGATGACCTTCCTTTCTCTGTCTGGTCATACAGAAACGTCCCTAGCTCATCCAACTTCCACCTCAAGCCTAAAAACAGCTACTTCTACTGACCGTCCTCTCACTGAATCTCTGTGATACACAGTTAGGATAAATTTGATGTGATGGGCAAAGCTGACTGATGAATATTGTCATGAACAAGTTTTTTTCCCCCCCAGTGACCTTTTTATAGTGAAGTATGACTCATCGTTTTCAGTCTGCCATCCACAGAGACTTGATGATGTGTCACTGTGTTGATGTAAAAGGTAAAAGCTAATCCTGTAGCTAAGCTTTGCCCCACAGATGCTGCATGGACCCTGGAGGTTTTTATGGAGAAATTGTGTAGCACCATGTCTACAGCTCTGGAGATGCATCTTGACGTGTCCTGGCCTCCAGAGAGGCTGTCATCTTCCAGTGTGTGTGTTATAAATGCATGAAATCTTTTTTTCAGCTGACTTATGAGTTGGTGGAAGGCATCTTTAATTTAAGAAGCACTTGGCTGGAGCTTCTATTTGTGCCACTTTGAAGTTCTGTACACTTTCTGCAGATGTGTAATGCACCCTCACGGAGGATGCAGGAGACAAAGCAGGTGTGTGGGTAGTCACATTAGTTAACAGAAAATGATGTTTTGAGTAAATAACTTGTTTAGTTTTCTAGCCAAAGTTTAACAATGTTCTATTAGATTCTGGTGACAATGGTGGAAGATCATAAATGTCAATTATCTTGAAATGGTATAAACAGGTCCTATAATTTGCCCAATTAATCTGCCAACTGACTACAATCTTTCACAAGCTGATAAGGATTTTCAGAACTGACGTTCTACTGTTGACCAGTGTTCAACCGACGTGGGATATGTGCACCTCCAAGGAAGTGTGGGCCTCCATAAATCTAGTAAAATCATTTATTATTTACATTAACAAGATAAACAGCAACATGTTTTCCAAAGGGACCTTATATTACCCCCTAGGTGACAGCATCAGTCCAACATGGGCTCGTCATCTGCAACAGTATAAGTTAAATTAATAAACAGCCTCAATTTTATCAGCCAATTCCAACTTCAAATTTGATCTGTTTCTTTTTTCAAGGTCCTTTTTTAGTCATTTATATTTAATGTAAAATTATATTTTGAATCTTTCAATAACTTGAAACAAAACATTTGGGTTTAAAAAAAGGATTAAAATAAAAAATAAAGTCTCCAAGTCCCCTCTACCAACCACTCACAGCTGACTGGAAACTGATCGATTTACATCATCAGCCAAGTGATCAATGCATCCTCAGTTATTATTTATTCATTTCTATATGTTTACTTTAAATTTCCATCTCTGCCCAAAGCATTTACATCTTCAAAAGCACAAATTCTAAATCCAACCTCTTCGGTGTGTTTATGAAAGACCTTTTTAATTTAATTGGTAAAAGACATTTTACTTCTAGTCTAACTGCTCTTTACTTCAGTTCTCTGCTCTGTACGTCAATACAACCACATATTACAGAAGCAAAAACCTACCAGCTGTTCCCTGCAGAGGAAACACGTACAAATCCATCTGATGGTGAATGAACGCAGTCAAGAAACAGTCATGTAGCTCACACTCGCCTGACTTGGGTTTGTGTTATGCAGCCATGTGAGTATTTTTTTAGACAAGGCGGTGCACTTAGAGCCAGTCTGTTTCAGAAATCACTGCTGGGACTGAGCTGTCCCATGACATAAGTGCAAAACTGTCACAGCTTTCCAAAGACTAAAACAAAAAAAAACAACAGCAGTTTAACTAATGGAAGTAAGAAGCACACACCAGAGACTTGACCGGACGGCTTTTCTCTTTTTGATGGAAATAAAAAGGGACTGATTTCCAGAAGCACATTTAACGGCATCATAACAACAACATAAATATTAAAACCGACTGCAGCGGCTCAACAAGTATCAAATGCTCGGCTGGCTTTGAGTGTTTGGACGGAGTCATTTTTAAATCTTCTTTTGATTTCCTGATGAAAAATGTTTTCTGGTTAACATAAACAAGCAGAGATGCCAGTGAGCGATTTGTAGCCTGACCAGCCATAACCGGTAAAAAACAATCACTCACAGATTTTTCCACATTCACACAGAAGCCCTACGATGCTTTATACCACACACTTGTGTGAGAGAACAAACATCACAACCATATAAACATACAGACGCTGTGTAGATGTTCTTTAAAAAGTTTGCAGTTAGTTCAGATAAGTTATGATTGAGTTGAGTAAACGGCGTGCTGCCCTCATTCATTCCAACCGACAGATTAACAATAGCTTCTAAATGAAAAGTTAAACTCAAACTTTCATAAAACAGGTGATTACTGCTCTTCCAGTTTTCGTAATATCAGTTTTCAAAGCCACTAAAGTATAACTTTATATATGTATACAAACATAAGTCAACTAAACTTTACTGTATATGTTTATTTTAATAAAGTGAAACTACATTGCTGTTCTTATTCATGTATTTATGGATAATTTACAATACAAAGAAAGCTTCATAACTTTATATTGCCTCACAATTTTAAAGTTTGGGAAGCAGTTCTTGTTAAGGTCTGCAAAATGCTTAGGAAGAGATAGAATTTTAAATAAATAAATAGCTGAGAGTGATCACTTGGTTGGTGTTGTGAATCACAAAATTCTGATTGAGCTATAACTGGTAGGGCTGAACAATTAATCCTTTTTAAACTGAAATCGCAATTCAACACGTTGCAATTAGCAAATCAGACAGAGTGTGATTATTTTACAAGCTACACGGCACCTTGTCCAGGTTTCAGCACTGCAGCGCGGTTTTACAAATCCACTCGCCTCAGACGTATTTTCTGTCATCTTTCCGGTGGACAGCAGGGTCCTCTTTTTGAGATTTAAAAAAAATACGTCCGAGTGTGATTCTGCTCTGTCTGAACCTAAAATATGTTAACATCGGATTTATGCTGCTTGTTATCCTCCACTCTCTCACAGCCGGTGAGATGGAGGGGAAGAGGAGGCAGCCGCAGCGCAGAGGACGGAGTAGCTGGATGTTTGTGCAAAATGCAGAGAAAGTGCGAGTTACTCTCACTCCTCACATTCTTGGACGGGCTTCACACCCGTGGGGGATACAAGTCCCATCAGATTTTTCCCCCATGAGAGGGTACAACATCTGAAAAAGACAAAGACATTTTATTGAGTGGAGTCGCTCTAAACACGTTCTCAATCATGTAGAGTGAAAAGATGAGCAGTGCTGTACATCAGATAAATAACATCAGACTGTTTAGTTTTTACAAGGACCAAGTAAAAACCTGTTCTAGAGGAAACTTCTCTGTTTTGGCCACAGTTGCATCATGTAGGTGGCAAGTGAAGCCGTTCATATCTCAGCTTTTTGTCCTTGTTAGAATATGAAGCTGTTCATATTTTGATGCCATGTGATAATCCTCCATCTCAAAAATAAAATATATTTCTGCATGGACACTGAACAGAAGCTGGAATTTGAAGGTTAAATTGGAAGCTAAACTGCAATATTGGTCAGAAAAATCATCAATAAGATTTTTCCCCGTGTCGTTCTGGCCTAGTGGCTGGTTTGTCAAACCTGTAGACTGCTTTATTTCTTAAGTTAAAAACAATAAGGGGAGAGGGCACCTGTCTTGCCAATGTCACACTATATTTTTAAATGTGGTCTTTCACTTCCAAAGTAAATGAAAATGAACCCATAAGAGACCAATGTGACATATTTGTCACATACAGTTTGAAACATTTTGCTTCAATTTATAGAATAAAACTTTGCTTAAAATCCTGTTGAATCCTGTTGAACATAATCTGATACTTGTCTTCTGTCCCATATAGATACCCAGAATTAGAAAACCACATTATAATAATTTTAAACTATCACATGGTAATAAATGGTATATAGTAAGAGGCCTGAGAAGTAAGGTCTAGTTGAACCTTATTACCAACAGTGGGGCGCAGCTCACTGGAAAGTCTCACATAGAAGCTCTGAAACTTGAAGCAATAACTTAAACACAATGAGATAAGATTAACTGACTTTAGCTGATGTCCAGACAGCTGGCAGCTGACTCTCATGTCCACTGTATGGAGTCTATCCAAAGACATGAACCAGTTTCCATACAGTTGTGCTTGTTAGAAACTGTGGTTCAACACTATTTGTAGAATCTAGCATAAAGTCATCCCTATATGTAGTTGTACTTGCAGGCTTGTTCTAGAGAAGGTACTGGTAGTTACTGGACTGGTTCTGATGACACTGATGTCCGCAGAACACTGATGGTCAGTATGTTACAAGAAGAAAGATGGCTATCCCAGTTAATTAAAAACAGCAACAACAACAAATGTTTAAACAAATTAAATTTTGCTGCAAGAACAGCATCATAGTACTGAGCCCTCCTGCTATTAAACTGCACTTTAATTTCTTCTAGAAAAGTTTCACAGTTTTACTTATATCTTTATTGTGATCCTGTTTCGTCCGACTACACGGAGACAAGCCATTCAGCTAAAGGGATTTGAATCTCAGAATTGATGTTTGCATCTGATTTCAGACAAACTGCAGCCAAGCGTTGGGATTTTTGGTACTGACAGATTTGTCTTTTGTTTACAGTTAAGTTAAATACGAGGGGCTAAGTCATGCCTAGAGGAGAACCTCTAGTGAAAACAGATTGAGAAGATTGAGATTGTGAAATCGGATTGAAGCATCCTTAGAAATGGGAGACTCAAAAGTGTAATGCAAAAAAAAGCTAAATCTGAGACTGACATGGAAAGCGGCATCACATTTTATTATCGTGCTGCACTTTTGCCTGCAGCAAGAAGACAGGGCATAGGGCTTACAACATGTCAGAGTTAGCGGCACTGTGCAGAACTCTGCAGCTCATTAATGAAGACGTTCCTCTACCTCAGTGCAGTGCAATCACAGTGTGTGGGCTGGGCTGTTCCCACCACATTTCATTGATACACTGAAAGAAACACTTATAGGCAGCACATAAAGGGAGCCTAATTACATCTCCATGACAACCAAAAGGCCAAGACATAAGATCAGTGAAGGATGGTTATTTAAAATGGTGAGTCACAGCTGAAGTCTGTGGATTTTCAGTGATCTGTGACCTTAGGTGGAGAAATAATAGCCTTTTCTATGCTCACAAGAAATTGTGAATGGTTTAGAATGGATTTAGGGATATTTGAGGGGATTAAAGTACTAAAGCATTAGAAAAGAAGTTTATGTAGCTGCTGATTGTGAATGAGTTTACTATATGCCATTCATGAGAGATTTGGCAGAAACCCAAACACAATGTGGCAAATGGTTACTAATACTACTAAAGCAGCAAGGAACTACATGTTTGATAATATTCTTAGAAGAAATATGATATATGTGCTTAGTAAAACTTTCAAACAGACAACTCGAGGCGAGTGCGTGACCTACAGACCACAGACTTGACTAATAGGACACCATTAGTTGTGCATTCAAAGGGACTCCATCATTCATACAGAGAAATATTTTTCTCTGGCTTTCTAACATGGAATCCTGCTTCACTAGTTGCTGCAGTGCTGGATAATGCTTGTCTGTCTGTCTCCATTCATGGCATATTAATACTGTTTCTATGTCTTCAGAAGGAGGGGGTCTGGGGCAACGGGAATACTGTGAATGCTTCTCTTCATTGGAGACTGAAGTAGGCCTAACTTGGGGCTGTTAGGACTCTTGCTCTGAAACAAACCACAGATTATACATCCCCAGTGCCACATACAACAGCCACAATCCTCTGGACTTCCTTTTCTGAGGAATACTACTCCCTGCTGGTGTGGTTTCTGTTCCTGTTGGCTTCATTCATGAGCTGGTGAGTTGATGAAAAGATGAACAGAAGCATGGGATTATTACTTTGGCTAATCACGAGGGGGAAGAGTGACCGCTGTGTCTGTTATTAAGCCTGTAATGATGATTTGGGCCCATCACACTGCGGGGATGAAGAAAATTTACTCGTTTCAATGGGTGAAAGTGGTGATTCTGTGAAGCTCTGCCCTGTGTCTGCTGCTTTGTGGGGTTTCTCACAGAGGATGCCAGGGGCCTCTCAAGCTTTCCCACATTGGATACAGAGAGGATCTAGAGGCGCAAAGCATGGCCTCCCCACAAAAGCCACTGTGACCTTCAAGTGTAGTGTGGGTCCAAATGGATGGCTCGAGAACCACAATGAACCTCGATTCACTATCACTTCTGCCCTTTGAAACTCAAGCACCATAACCAATTTCTAGATGCAGCATGCAGCTAAGGCTGGACATCAGACCTCAGTACATTTCTGGCAACGAACAAAATGTGTGAGATGCATTAAGTATCAAAACCCACAAAGACCTGAAAGCTGGCACTGAATGCCAACTTAAGATTCTTGATTGTTTGTGATTTCTCTCTAAGACAGATCCTGACTATTTTGAATATTTTCTTTTATTCTTGAGCAGATACTGCTGGTGTTCAACATTTCCTGCTTAAAAAACGGTATTTTTCTGTGAAATTTTTTTTTTACAAAGGATGAACACAACTGATGCCAGAGTTCTGATGCTGATTTAAATACTGGCTAATGTAGCCTTTAATTAAGTGTATCATAGTATACACTAGTAAAGTATACTTACCATATACCATGGTCAGATGGTTCCACTGCCAAGTCAAAATCTGGTTCCACTGTTTAATAACTTTCACCAGAGTGCTCAGTGGTGGAAAAGCTGTATTTTAGATGCATAGCAATGCAGACGTGGATGCTTCTGAATTGATGTACAAATGTTAAAAAATTGATTAACTGTAAATTAATAAAAACAATGTAGAGGAATGCAAAAGGCGGAACTTAAAAATGTGGAAGTGCAGCGCCTGGACCGTCTGTGGTGTGCACATAACAGTAGATGGAGTTTTCTTCGTTTGTCGACAAATATGAGAAACCGTGTTTCAAGTTTTCGAACAGGGGGGAAAAGATGCATCAATAATTGTTTTATAAATCAAATCACAGCCATCTGAATTGTTATCGAATTGAATTTTGGTGTACCTGAAGATTCCTACCCCCAGTCAGCTTGGCTCTGGTACTCTGCCGAATGTCGGAAACGATGGAATTACAGCAACTCGGCTGGACAAAATATACCATCCCTCAATCAATTTACCCTTGAATTCTTTTTACTTACATTATATATTTTGGGGTCCCCAAATGGAACCAACCAGTGAAACTTTTGCAGTTCAGCATTTTTAAACATCTGTAAAGACGCCAGCCAATCAAATCGTACTGTTGAAACAATTCCAAACATCAGATCTGCCCACCATCACACAATAAAGCATTGTTTCCTAGTAAGTGACTAAGCTAAAAGCAACACAGTTCCTTAATGGTCATAACCAGCCATGTCCTTGTCAGCTGTCCTGCTGCTCCTTGTTCATTCTGCAGCTCACTGAGCAGACTGAGCTAGGTGTTACCCTAATTTAGTGGAATTATCTTGCACTAAATTCAGAGTACACCTGTGTTACGACTATTACGTAACATAAAGTGAGTCTCCCACTGTAACTGAAGCAATCAGGGATAGAGAGGGGCTAGCTTACAGATAAACTAATTAAGGTTTGTTAAATACCTTGGCATATGTTTTGTGTTATTTTCTTAATAAAAAAGTAGAGGCTATGAAGGATCTGAAAAATATCTGAAGGTCACCTAATTTAGCTGGTGACAGAATGGCCCATGAGCATTTCTCATATAGATAGTTGTGTAAAGATCTGGTGTGTGTGCATTAAGGGAAGGGTGGGGAGATGAATTATTGTGTGGGGAAGCCTGAATACATCTGTTAAAAAAGTGCAACAAGCAGCCCACTATTTAAAACTGCTGGCAGGCCAAGAAAGGTTTTTGTCAGCGGAAGCCCTGAAAGTTAGCGTAAGCCTGTCATGATAAGACTTGCTTGTGTTCTAGCAAATCTCTGGAGAACTTTTGAAGATAAACCTACACTGCTTTTTGAAAAATGTTAGTCAAGTTCAAGTACACATGGAAGCCCATGTCCATCACTGTGGTCGGCAAAAGGAAAAGAAACAAAAAACAAAACTGTACTAAGTCAAAATTAACAATTATTGTAGCACCCTAAAATATGAAATGATAACTTGATCTTTAGATGACTATTGCTATAAAAATAAAATAAAATAAAGCCCTACAAACAATAACAATTGGTTTCTTGGCATAATTTTTTTTTTTTTTAGTTTTGCTGGAACCCAAAGTGACAGTACTGATATCGGACATGACCATCACACTCTGCTCCTCCTTTTCCTCTGAAAGATAAGAAAACCATCAACCAGGCAATAATCAAAGGTCTAACTTCAGAGCCAGAGTGTTGCCAGAGCCCCAAAATCTCTTTCAACAAAACCAGTTTTAAGGAAAGTACTGGAAAACTTGTCAAGCATCCTTATGATTGGCCCTTTTTTTCCAAACCAGGGCAAACAAAAAGGTCTTGCTGGTTGACAGATGCCAAGGGCAAATATAAATATTTATAACTATGGCTCTTAAAAGTGTTCAAACCCAACCCAAGTTGGCCTTGACTGAGAAGGCATTGTTTAGGAAAGTAAATCAATGTTTTTCCATGGGAGGACTTGTTTCACTATGATATTACGAATAAAAGAACAATTAAAAAATCCTATTAAATGTGCTGTGGACACATTAACAGACATTCTGCATAAGAATTAAATTATTTAAGTTGCCCCAATTATGCCTAAAAGATAAGTAATAAGTTACCTGGATGTGCCAAACCCAGCTGCCCAACAAAGAGCCACTATCCACACACAGTTTATGGCAAAAAAAGCAAATAGTGCCACTCTAAGCTAAACAAATAAACAGGGATGTGGCACTAGATTTTGACTGATATGAACCAACTTTAAGCTCGCAGGATAAAAATAAACTCCTTGCATAACTAAAATACTTAGTGGGAAAAAATTTTATATTCAAATCCTCCAACAAACACACACATCCTGTTATCCAATCTTTAGCATTAGCCTTCCCACCTCAACTATGATTCACTCAACCTGAAATGAACGTAATTATTGTCACTCTACACCTACAGAAGTAAAAGAGCTGAATGACTTTTGTTGAAGTCCTTCTATGAGTCATGAAATTTGATTTGATTCATGAATCAAAACAAGTCACACAGGTTCATTTCCTGTGCTGTAAAATAAATGGCTGAATGACATAAAACATGAAGCAGCAATCAGGCTCCATAAAACTTCATAATCCTCTAAACGCAGCAGTGTTTATCCTGTCATAGGCTGAATTACAGTGCTCTTCCACAGTAACAGCACACAGGCCTACAGGTGGAAACAAAAATATACTTCCAACCCCACCCAACCAGCCAACTCATAATATTGTGTCAGAGCACTGAAATTGTGAAATTTCATAACAGCGAGGTAATCCACCCACCGAAACTTCATACACTTCCCCAATGGCAATTTCAAGCTATATTTATAATTATTTTTAGAAACTAGGCCAATCATGAAAAGTGTGGTGTGAAGATCGCTCAAGCTCTGCTTCCCAAGTCAAAAATACCTCTTTTCTTAAAATAGCTTGTAGGAGATACAGAGCAAGATGATAACAGCTCTGCTTTTCTTTGTCACATAACCAAGGCACACTTTTAAAAAAAAAAAAAAAAATCCGTCTTCTACAGTTTAACTTTGAGGAAACGATGCTGTTTGACAATCAAAAATGGTGCAACAGCTTTTTGTGGAGAACAAGATAAACATGTTGAGGCCTGACAAGCAGAGGTCACAGTAGGCCTGAAAAAAGACGAGTAACGCGGGTTGGAGATTGTGCACCTTGAGTTTTGCAGTCTGATGGTACAAACATGACAGGACAACCTCTGAGAACTTGATGTGGAGAAACAGACGGAGTGGGGAATGATGTATATGTGCTGCAGTTCTTTGAATCAAACCAGATGTTAGAAACAGAGCTGCAAGCACACACACCAAAGGTTTTTACAGATGTGACAATCCAGGCTCTGCCATGCATCTGCAGCCTGATGATGCATCACTCTGCTCTTTGAAGCATTTAAGCTACTTTTCTAGCACAATGATCTGGTGTAGCTTGTATTCCATAACTTTCTTCTAACTGTCCCAATTTCCCATGATAAAAACAAAAAAACGTTTTCATGACAACATTCCTAACTTAATGTCCAAGTGGAAATAATGTATTAAAAAAGAAAACAAAAAAATCGCAGCACCCAGAAAAATGAAATCCAATGCTTGGTTATGCTCAATATTCACCAAGACAGGAGAATATTCATCATTACAATAACTTAGAGCTTGTAAGAGGCTTCATTGAAGCCCTGTGAATAACAAGAAAGCACAAAGCAGCCGCTGTGATTTGATTTGACAGAGGATACATGTTAATGTTAGGGCGACCTAATTCCTGTTGTGGGTCTCACGAAGCCCCCTTGCTCCTCCACCCACGAACCCAGCCAGCTCCCCTCCCTCCCTCTCTGAACGTGTAATAACAAAGCATTGATCAATACAGTGTACTTTCCAGTGAGGCAGTCCAGAGACCCCCTCTTTGTTCCAGTGCCAGCGCAACAGCACAACGAGCCGAGTTCTGACCTCTTGTATGTTGTCGCGCTCATCTTTTAGCCCCCCTCTTCTTCTTCTTATTTTTTTTTTTTTTTTTTTTTTTTGAGAGCCCCCTTCGCCAAAATTTCCCTCCCTGCCTCCGAGCTACTTCTGAAATGTTCAACCCTTACAGGAAGGGTTACAACTATTAAACTAAGCCAAGCTCCTTGTACGTTCCCACTTTACTTCCACTGTGATATAAGCATCATGTAGGGGGATAAATGAGGGGGGCAAAGTGTTTGTTTGTGGGTGATACACTGTTACAGCGAGAGGAAACATGCGCGTACACAGCGACATTGTAACAAGTGTGATTGGGTTTTGCGCAACAGAAAACATGAAAACTCACCGAAAACTCCTGCAGCGGCCGGTGGAAACCCTTAAAGGGGGGAGAAAAATCAAGGCCCAGTGGGAATGGATCTGCTCTTTCTCTTCCACGTTTTTCAACCCCGGCCGCTGTCTCCACACCCCAAGAACCGAGAGTGAGCGGGGTGGGGGGCTCTGGGTGATAGCAGAGGAGGGAAGCACGACCTGGGACACACAGCCAACACTTCGCAGTCAGTTTTTCTGCTAAATCCAGACTAAGAAGGAACCCCTCCGAAAAAACACAACGATTTCCCCGCGTATGTCGTCTCGTCGGAAGGTTCTTTCTCTGCCCCACGGGACGGTAAATCCCACAGTTTATCCGCTGTATCCGGGCGCGTCGGTCGACTATTCTAGTCCGCCATGTTGTGTGTCTGTCTGCATAGGAAGAATGGGAAGCGAGCAGAAAATTCCCAGGCCAGGCCCCGTCTCTTCTCCGCTCGGGTTCTCCGCAGGAATCAGCGACACCTGCTGGCAGACCTGCACACTGCACGGTCAACACTGCAGCAGCGCACCGCACGTGGACCGACCCAACAGGTTGTTCAGAATCAGATTTTTACAATAAATTTTCCGTAAACTTTTCCCCAATTAACTAATATAACCATGTACTTGAAGAAAAAGAACAAGAAAAAAATATGTATGTACACACACACACACACATACACACTACTCACAAGAAGTTGGGGATATTCAGGCTTTTTGTATGATGTGAGAATATACTTTAACTTTCTCTAAGGCTTTGAAGGAAGTGTTTGAACTATGAATCGACCTCTAAATGTTCTGGTTCAGTGACAACTTAAACAGTCCTCTTCATCATACTGTTCACATTTTGACATAAAACCAAGAGACACCACATGGCAAGGTATGGAGACATCATTCAACCTGAATGTCCCACATTAATGATATATCAGTTTAGCATGAACTTTTTACATTTATAGCCAATTTCAGCCAAGTCCAATAAACTTTATACACACACACACACACACACACACACACACACACACATATATATATATTCATGGCCAGGTAGACAACTGTAAAATTAATGACAGGCATGTATATTTATATTTAAATATTATGTTATATTTAAATTTGTCTGTCCATCTTCTGTATCCGCTTCTTCAAATGCAGGCTGGAGCCTATAAAATTATTCTCTTTTGTGACAAACACGCAGATTCAAGCCCAGAACTTAATATGGGAAGAAAAAAAAAAGGTATAAATTTGAATTTTGTGTATACCAGTACTGCTGGTGAAAACCAATCATAAATAGAAACATGATACTGAAACTGGCTAACTCTGATTTTACATTGTTATGGCTGAACATATTTGAGATTTTGATGCATACAGTGTGTGCAGAATTATTAGGCAAGTTGTATTTTTGAGGATTAATTTCATTATTGAACAACAACTATGTTCGCAATGAACACAAAAGATTCATAAATATCAAAGCTGAATATTTTTGGAAGTTGGAGTGGGGCTTTTTTCAGTTTTAGTATCTTAGGAGGATATCTGTGTGTGCAGGTGGCTATTACTGTGTATAATTATTAGGCAACTTAACAAAAACCAAATATATACCCATTTCACTTATTTATTTTCACCAGGGAAACCAATATAACAACTCAAAATTTACAAATATACATTTCTGTCATTCAAAAACAAATCAGTGACCAATATAACCACCTTTCTTTGTGAGGACACTCAAAAGCCTGCCATCCATAGATTCTGTCAGTGTGTTGATCTGTTCACGATCAACATTGCGTGCAGCAGCAACCACAGCCTCCCAGACACTGTTCAGAGAGGTGTACTGTTTTCCCTCCCTGTAGATCTCACATTTGATGAGGGACCACAGGTTCTCTATGGGGTTAAGATCAGGTGAACAAGGAGGCCATGTCATTATTTTTTCTTCTTTTAGACCTTTTCTGGCCAGCCACGCAGTGGAGTACATGGATGTGTGTGAAGGAGCATTGTCCTGCATGAAAATCATGTTTTTCTCGAACGATGCTGACTTCTTCCTGTACCACTGCTTGGAGAAGGTGTCTTCCAGAAACTGGCAGTAGGACTGGGAGTTGAGCTTGACTCCATCCTCAACCCGAAAAGGTCCCACAAGCTCATCTTTGATTATACCAGCCCATACCAGTATCCCACCTCCACCTTGCTGGCGTCTGAGTCGGAGTGGAGCTCTCTGCCCTGTACTGATCCAGCCACGGGCCCATCCATCTGGCCCATCAAGACTGAATGAAACGCTTGATTGTTCGGTGATCACGCCTCAAAAGCTTGGCAATTTTAAGAGTGCCGCATCCCTCTGCAAGACATCTCACGATTTTTGACTTTTCAGAGTCCGTCAAATCTCTCTTCTGACCCATTTTGCCAAAGGAATGGAAGTTGCCGAATAATTATGCACACCTGATATAGGGTGTTGATGTCATTAGACCACACCCCTTCTCATTACAGAGATGCACATCACCTGATATGCTTAATTGGTAGTAGGCTTTCAAGCCTGTACCGGTTGGAGTAGAACATGCATAAATAGGATGATGTGATCAAAATACTCATTCGCCTAATAATTCTGCACACACTGTAGTAATAGCTTGCAATACCAGAAGATTTTTGCTATTTTCTCTAATAGCATTTCAATAATAAAGTTTTATATAGAATATTGCTTCAGCAAGAAGATATTTGGAAGGTGCTTCGAAATAAAAAACTAATTGTTTTCTATAGTTAAAATACACTTAAATGTGAATATTTATATTTTTAATCTGAATAGGTCAAGATTTTGAAAGAATGAAGATTTTCATTATTTCAGAATATTAACAAATCAGTAATTTAATGAATAGAAGACCTGCAGCCTCACTTCTTCTGAATTGTGGAAGTAAGGAAAATACAAAACTTATGAATATCTTCACATTTTGTTATCAATACTTTTTTGAGGTTTATGGTCGTGGGGATCAGGTGCATATCTTACCATCACACACAGACTATAATTCTTTCATGTATCCAACATACAGGTTGATGCTCAAATTTAGATCAATGAACCTCCTATTGCAGATAATTTTCATGTCCGTGCAAGAAGGGGGCTAGTAAGGACCTCGGTTCATCATGCTGAAGGGATCCATGCTGAGCCACCAGCAGCTGCAATAAACTTTTAATTAAATACTGCATTAGTCTTCCATTAAGTCATGTGAGGACTTTACACAGCTGGTTATATCTCATTTATTATTCACATCGCATCATAAATGACAAGGCAATTCGCTTGTAACTTGAAGTTAATGAATAATATGTAGCAGACACACATGATGTTTTGACTGCTGGTTAATCTCCTGACATAAAACCATTACTTTTTTTAACAGTATCTGGAGAGCAGATAGTAAAGTTACTGCATGGAAACAGTCTTTTGCCAATTAAAATGGCAGTAAAAGCAAACCAGATCTTGGAAACGTATCTCTTCATGTCCTCTGCATTTTACAGTGAATGAGAAGCGGTAAGTGTGCAGGCTCCTGCTGGAATACATTGAGTGTGTGCACAGTCTGTATGCCGGGGGTAAATAAATAAATAAAAAAGGCATGTGTGTATCTCAGCAGCTGACAGATTTGCTATTACAAAGCTTAGACTGCCAGGTTAGCAATGACAGCCCGGGTGAATTCATCGCTTGTTGCGTAGCCCCCCAGGTCTCCAGTGCGCACCTGTCGCAAACATAAGGACAGCATGTTACTATATGCACAGCTGCAGCAACACATGTCCACATACAGTATCAGGGCCTGCATGTTAGAGAGCCTTTGAAAATTACACTCATAGAGCAAAGATGGCACACTTTATACGTCATTTTACATAAAAATCCAATTAGTTCTTTTTCAGCAGAGTAAGAATTCAACTATAGCAGCCATAGATGTAAACCTGATGTAGAATTTTAGTGTTGCTGAGGTACCAGAACAAATTTAGTGGGCACAATCTTTTTTTTTTTTTTAGGAATTTAAAAGACCAAACACTGACTACATTATAAGGAGTGTGACACCGCTCAGACTGATGTGTCCCAAAAACTCCTCGCTTTTCTGATTGTGCCACAGGATAAAACAACAAAAATGATATTTTTTACATTTAGATAACGTTACCATGTGAAGCCATTTTAAATAGAAAAAAAACATCATCTTCCTCATTACTGCAGCTGATACTTTAGTTCAATAAGAAAATAACTCTTAAATCAACCTTGTAGCTTTATGGACACTGCAACTATCATGACAAGACATCTGTGGCTACTAAGAAATCTTTAAAGTATGAAATTTATTGTGGTACAACACCAGAAAGTTGTTTTACAGTCAATCCAGGAAACATGGATACAACATTATAGGAACCCAAAGGACCGATTTCAACCTCAAATTGGATTTAAGATGCTCCAATGTGAGAGATTTAATATAACTCACTTTAAGTAAGACATGGCATGTAAGAAATGTTACAGCATTAATGGTCAGTTTTACTTTGTATTTTGTTCTGCTTACATTCAGTATTTATGAGGCAAAAGAAGATTCGTACAAACTGATAAGACAGTCTGGCAGCTTTATAGACAGTTTCCAGTAATGTGTGACAGTAAAGAGGTGGATTAAAAAATATTCTGCTGAAATCGGTGAAATGATAATCTCAAACAGCCAAATAAAAACTGAAAAAGCATAAAATGGAAAAGGTATGGACAACTGTGGAAGAGACCGATCTGTTTGACACAAATAGTCATAGGCTGAAAAAAAAAAAACAGAAATCACTGCTGCTTCCACTGATGTCAACGCTGAGAGACACAGCTGCCATTTAGCACAGCAGAGGGGGAGCTGAGCCTTAACATGCACTCGTTTCATGTTAAGATCAATGTCCACATTAAAGGAAATGTCAGTGAGGAGTGGGACCAAACATCTCAGTGAATGGGTCGGTGACGCAGGTTTTCCACAACAGCTTGCACAAAGTCGCCAGTGGTAGAGTACCCGCCAAGGTCTCGTGTCCGTACCTGAGATGTGCACAAACACGTATACACATTCACAACAATGAACACAACCTCCACCCACACACAGGGTAACAGGGTTCAAGTAGAGGAAGGAATTAAAGCAGATGAAGAGGTGGAGTACTCAGATGATATGCAAGAGGCTGACCAGCCAAGTGGGAACAAAAGCTGACCGACTTTACACCTTATTTATGTTCAGTATGTTAATGCCAACAGGTGGCAGATAAAGTTAGTCCTAACCAGTATAAAAAGGACAAAACAGGCTGTCCTGGAGAAGGATGTACAACCTTTAGAAGGAGAAAGTGAAGCATGAGTAGAAAATGCAGCAGAGCAGGAAAGATCTGCTCACATGCCATTTCACATCTAGTATTTCCAAGGCTCTCCAACACACTCACATGCAGGTTTTAAAATGCTAGGATTTGGAGGTTTTTTCATTTTCTAAAGTGCCTGCATCATTATGATACACTGTGGGTTTAGCATTGCAATGACTGACCTGTAAAACCAATGAAGACCTTTTCAATTAGGAAATACATTCTATTAGTTTCACATGTTCACATTCTGCAGAACAACTTCTAGTACTTTTTGTTTACTAGGATGAAAATTTATGCTATTTTGAGGATAATTTTGTTAGTGTTTCTGGCATATTTCTATTATGATGCGGGGTCTCAATACCTCCATGCACTAGTAGGCATAGAACAGAAAGAGCTAGCATTTACTCCACACTGACATATTTACCTTCCCCTGCTTGATGACCCTTTTGACAGCATCTGACACCATCTGGGAGTGATACTCCAAGCTGAAACACATCACACTGATAATTACAAAAGTGCCAGAACTAGTTTCTATAAATGCAAACATTCTCACACGAGGCTGTTTTCAAGCCCTCAAGGAGGGCTGATGATGATGATGAACCAGGATAGTGGAAACATGGAGGGAGATGTGGTAGATACAAGGCTTTAAGAAGCTGACTCACTTCAGGTGTCTTAGCATGTTAGAAGCACTGAGCAGCATGGCTGTGGGGTTGGCAATGTTCCGTCCAACAGCTTGTGCAAAGGGGTGGCGTGCACCCTGAATGGAGAAAAAATAGAGGAAAGACACAGAGAATAACACTATTTTCTGCAGGCATAATTTTTTTTATTTACTTGTAGGGCCAGTGAACGTTAATGAACATTACATGGAAGCGTGTTATGAAAACACCCCAGATTTTAGCCAAAAGATATTTCCATCTGCTGTCCTTGGATTGTGTTAGAAGCAGGGCTTAAAAATGTAATAGAGATAAATATACTATATAATAGAATATTTCCTATTTTTGTCATTTTGAAATGGCCTAAATACATACATACACACACAGTGATGTATCATACACACACACGTACAACCTTTACACACACCTAGTTATCCACACGTCTACATAATTTTATATCAAAACATTATTTCTGTGGTTTAAATTGAGCGAAATCTTGATTTGACCGAAGCCAGTTTTTCAGTTTAGCTTTAAAACTAGCGTATGTGGGTTCCATAGGTTACCACCCGGACAGACATGACCGTTTCACCAAACGTAGTATGCCTGTGTGTCACTGCGACGTCGCCTCTAGCGGAGGCTTGCATTTTATTTTCAGGATTATTGACATTGATATTATGTTTGATAAATTCCATCAATGTGGGTGGTGCTATATCGTGAGGTACCATAAACAAAGTTTTTAAATTAATCATGTTTTGGAAGTTTAGTAACTTGTGTTTTGTGATGAAAAGGAAGAGGTTTCTTATCAACTGCTTTGACTAGTTTTTTATTGAGTCCTTCTATGGGTTTGAGAGTTGTGGGACATGCAAGTGACCAGCTCTTCACACAGTTCTCAATGTGAGAAAGGACTGAGTGAAGGAGCGTCTCTATGTTATTTCTGATATATTTGAAGTTTTGAAGATTAAAGTTAATAGTCCTGGACACTTTTTTTTTGAACGTGTTGGATCTAGAATGACACTGAGGTATTTAAAAATCGGAAGCGACATCAAGCTCTACCCCAGTCAGGAATATGTTGGAACAGGTTACCACCCAGTGACGATAGGAAAAAAAAACATGCAAACAGCTTTTGTTGGTGTTCAACATGAGATAGGAATCCATTAGCCAGCTGTGCACTGAGGATAAATATACACATCTGTAAGAACACCAGCTGCTTCCTGAGGGTTTTTAGCCTGGGTACAAATTAAATTAAATTTACACCCTTTTACTTTCATATATACAAGAATAAAGAATTCTAAAACAGACAAAAACAGACTGGCTAAGAATTAAAATGGGTATGAAATAAGAGAAAAGCATTTAATAGGTAACTCACAGTCTCAAAAACAGCATATTCTGCACTGTAACTTTCCCCTGGAACAACTCCTGCTCCTCCAACCAGCCCTGCTGCCAGGTTATCAATAATGTTTCCATACAGGTTGGGCATCACCAGCACATCAAACTGGTATGGGTTTTGAACCAGCTGCAGCAAAGAAATACATGCAGGGACAGGGTCAGAGAAGAAATACATCACAAAAAAAAAAAAGAAGAGTAAGCTTGGTTTGATTAAACAGAACTAAGTTCAGGAAAGAAACTTTGAGGCTAAAAATACCTGCATGCAACAGTTATCGATGATTATGTTTTCATATTTGATTTTGGGGTAGAGCTCTGCTACCTCCGCACAACTCTGCAGAAACAGGCCATCACCTAATTTCCTGAAATGAGAGGGGATGAGGATATTTGTGGCTGAAACTGTAGCACAAATCATGACCCAAATGAACACAGAATCAGAAGACTGGGATTTCAAAACTTTTGCCAAACAAAAAGGAAACTTCCTTAGGGATACACTTACATGATGTTGGCTTTGTGGACAGCTGTCACCTTGTTTCTGCCTTTCTTGGTGGCATAGTCAAAGGCGAACTTGGCGATGCGTCGGGATTTCTCTCTAGTGATGATCTTCAAACACTCGATCACACCTGTCACACTCTAAACAGAGAGACGAGGGTACATGCGATTTCATAAAGATAGTTTTACTGGGAGAACAGGGGAAGAAAGTAAAACTACCACACTACATAAAGCATACATATCTTTGTCTTGTTTCATGTCTTATGTATGTATGCTCCACATTTATTACATGCATCATGACAATAAAATGTGCCATATAAAAACCTGCCTTGCCTAGCATAAACACACTCACTCACCAATCAACACATCAAAATGGCTTCAGTGTCTTGCCCAAGGATACTTTAGCAGGGATCACACCACCAACCCTCCGATTGACAGTTGACTGATCTTCCTCCTGAGCTACAACTGCCCTTCTTTCGCCTCCTGTTACTATAGCAACACTCGAGGACATGAGAGTGCCCCTGCTTCATCAACAAGTTGAGGTGGGTTGGTGACGGAGAGGGCTTTTGTTTTTTGGGGGGGGGGGGGGGTTAACATTTTTTTTTTTTAATTAAAAATTATTTTATTATATTATTACAAATTAATTAAGTACTTCCAGGGCATATAATTATAACCATCATGACATAATATTTTAAATTGGGAAATTTTATGGTAAAGCATATAAAACTGAAATTTAAGCAATTAAGCAAACAAAAAAAATATCTCAAGAGGGAAAAAAAAGAAAGATATGATTTAGACATTTTCATTTCAAGGCACACTGCTGGAGTGCTCAAATAAATGGTACAGTGTCATGGAAATGAGAAAAAAGGGAGTCACCACCCAAAATGAAGATGCACACAGTAATATAGCTTAAAGAGATGATGCCAAAGAAGAGAGGGAGAGCCACAATTAACTACATCACTTTAAGATGAATAAGAAATTATTATGCTGCAACAATCTGAGATTATATATATATATATATATATATATATATATATATATATATAAATAAAATATATATATATGTATATATATATATAAAATATAAGGATAGGAAGCTAAAGAGTAGTCACCTCCCGAAATTTGAAATGTCCAGGGCGTACCCTGCCTAGCAGCTGGGATAGGCTACAGCCCCCTGCGACCCTGCACCGGAATAAGCAGGTATGAACAATGGATGGAAAACCAAATCATCACTCATACCCAAGGGTGCTCTGAGTCAAATCTTTCAAGCAATTTGCAGAATAAAAAACAAAACAAATGAGAAAAAAACAACACCAAAAACAACTTAGCCCCTTTTTTTTTAGGCTAGTAGACTGCAGAAGGTAACTGTTGTTTACCTCATGCTCCAGGGCGCTGTATTCTCCTTCAGTCTGCTCGCGGATAAGAACCAGGTCCAGATTGTTGTGTCGTGTGCTGTAGCCAGGCAAGCTGTTTACATGAACCACATTAGCAAACAGGTCCAGTTTACGCCTGGGGATGAACGGAGATGTAGGTTAAGTTCACATACACAAACAACTATTTTGTCCTATTAAAAAAATAAACAAAACACACACACACAAAAAAAAAAAATCTTACCTTAGTTTCATCTCATATGAGGCCAGTTCTCCTTTAAACTCCATGGGTGCGTAAATTTTCCCTAGATTAGACAAAAACATTCATTTTTTCATTCTTACATGTCACACTTTATTTCAGCCAAAGGACTCCATTACAAACTTAACATCACTAGAAAGTTTTGAACAAATGAAGGCGAATGTTAAGAGAATAAGTAAATATACCCTTTAGAGCCACTCTGTTGTTTCTCATTGATGTCAACACTTGATCCAGTTTCTCCTCACTGGCCATGTGCTGCACTTCACTCAGATGGAACTCCTCAAATTCAACAGGAATATCACCTGCCTAAAGAGCGGCGGGGGACAAGACAACAACAACAATAAAGAAAAACACATCAGTCAGTTTTGGTTTGTTATTCAGGAAATAAAATGTAGAATGAATGTAGTTATTTTTCCATAAATAAGTCAAGTGAAAGACTCTACAACAGCAAAGAGTAGGGAAAAAAAAAAAATCTGAATTATTCTGTAAGGAGTAGGGAAGTACCGACCCCTTATTTTTTCAAACCAAGTACAAGTACCTACATTTGAGTATCTGTCGATACGGAGTATTGATATGAGTACTAATAAATCCTGTTACAGTTTACTGGTATGGAATGTGGACCAGAAGATGCGATGAATGAGTGGTTAATTGTGTGATATATCAAATGAGGCCTATCAAAAGAAAACAAAAAGCAGCGGGATATCTGGCACAAAGAAGATGGTCGACGATATCTTGAGTTTATCAAACACCTGCCCAAAAATGATCGTAACTCAAAAAAGGTAATGTTAGCTTTATGAACTAAACGTTATTATTTTTGAACATCCCGTACCTTAAGTCAGCATAAAACATTGGTAACACAGCAAACAATGCTATTAAGATTAAATGCAGTTATAGTTGAGATAGGCTACAGTAGGATATATGCCCACAGTCAAATAAAAAATTAATAGAACACATTATTAAGTTATTATTATTTTATTGACTCTTGTTTGCTGCTTTAATCCAGATTAGTATTGAAAAGTATTTTCTGCTCCAAAGGCCCCATCCTGAGGAAACGGAGCAGCTTGAGGAGGTATCAGTCTGAAATGAAGCTAAACGGTCAAATGGCTGTGACTAGTAAATGTTAATTAGTATATAATTTAAAACATTCCATTAGTTCACCAAACAGCTGAACATCTCAGTGCTGCTCAGGACTGTTCAGGATAGGCCAGAAGGACAGCAGCCAAAATGCTGCTGAAACAACAGGTGAGGTGGAAACAGATTAGTTCTCTCTTCTCTTAAAGAACTTACGTTACTTACTAAAGAGTTAAGTTTGAGCTGAATGATTTGAAATGGGTCTTGTAGCTTTAAAACTGTGTCAGCAGGTGACTCTGAAGAACAGACAAGCATACAGGTGTATATTTAATCTGGCAGCTCAGAAAGTTTGTGTTTAAATGCCACTTGCTGCACACACCCCGATGATCGACTCCACCGACCACCGGTACACTTGATTCCCAGGGGACCACCACAAATTGCTACCTGGTCTGTGGGAAACACTGAATCTGTTCATTTTGACAGCCCCAGTTTTTTCACAACGGTACTGGGTTGTGTAGTATCAGAACACTTTTATGAATACCGAGTACATGCACATATGATCAGAACGAAACCCAATACTGGTATCAGTGCATCCCTTCTAAGAACGTTTCTTGTTCTTATTTCTATTAACACCAGCCCTGTTCTTATTGTACACACCGTGGTTTGTAAGCATATATAAGAGACAAAAACAAAAAACAAACAAACATTAACTTTGTCCTTTCTGTCCAGGCACAGTGTACCTTAAAGACGTCCTTGACAGCAGTCATCAGCTCAGGTCCCACTCCATCTCCAGGAACCATTGTGACCTTGAAAGTACCATCAGCACGAGCTGGTGGGGTCTCTGAACTACAGAGACAAGCCGACACATTTAGTTGTCGGGAGGCCAGCTGCTGCCACCTGGGGCCTCCAAGACCCTGAAAGATGTTGACAAACACAAGATGAATAACCAGACTACGGAATATCACATGCAAATACAAACTATCCTGTTCTTTGATATTACTCATTATATGTAGACCCAGTCATTGTAGAAACAAAGTTTACACATAAATAAACCTTTAGCTTTATTTTTTTATTTTTTGTTTTACTCAAATCCTCATCATTATTTGAAAAAAAATGTTGATAAAATCTTCAAGCTGCACCTAACTTAAAAAGGCAAAAAAAACATATGTTGCATTTGGTCTGACTAGGTTGGGCTTCGATGAATATATATAGATATAGTTGGGCTCATGAAAGAAAAGGGGCATGATAACTCATTTCAATGGGATAAAAGTAATTTCAAGGACATGATAACTTATTTCAATAGGGTAAGAGCAATTTCAAATGTAATTTAAACTTCTATTTAAATTTAGAGACCTGGAGTCATAAACTATTCAAAATATTAACAGATAATCAGCTGCTACTGTAAGAACTAATGGTGCTGACTGGCATTAAATTCATTTGAATAGTGTTTAAATTACATCTGTATGCCCTTTAGATTTAAAGTATATGATGACTGTTGTGTTTGTAGTTTATAAACATGTACACGCATTCTTTTTATTTAATTATTCTTTTGTGCATATTGTATATGAGGTTTTGCATTTGGAGATGATTGCGCTGTTGGCTGTTTTGGTTTTAAAAGGGTCACCAAACTGGGAAGCTAAGCTAAGCCACTTATGCTAGCCAAAAGACACGCTATGTAACTGGTTGTGTTGGTTTGCTTGACATTTACCTACTTTTCGAAAGGACTATTATAACCTTTTGTTCTTCGTACATAATTCGCTACAGACAAGTAGCTCCACTAATTTTTTCATCGTAGAGGCTCAGAATAGTAGTCACTTAAGCCACAATGCTAAAAGTCAGTGTCTCATACAGTCAGCTAATTCCAAAAGGGGGGGTCGATGGGTTTAACGTGATATACCTTAAACGGTTCAATATTGATGAATTTGATCCGTTAGCCTTTAAACATCATCTGTGCACTCACCTTGACCAATGTTGCTAAGCTTCCTCTCAAGGCGGCCGCCATCGTTCCAGCTTCAGCAGCTTTACTGCTTCTTCTGTGGTGCTTCAGTGGAGCAGTGTGTGTATAGGACCACAGTGGCCCCAACTGGACAAAAAAGCATATGACATGCAAGATGGGGAAACACTGCATGTCATAAAGTATGATGCAATGCAGTTTTTTGCTTTTAAAGGTTGTATGTCAAAAAGCAGATAAGCAGTCTCCCCTTTTTCGGCTAAGTGAATAGCTTGCTCCAAGAAATGACAGCAGACCAGATGACAGCTACATTAGAACAAAATTAAATTAAATTAATAAATGAAATGAAAAATACACAGAGGAAAATTGTAAGAAATGGCTAGATATCACAAAAGTAGTCTGAAACTTTTTCTGTTTTTTTATAAAGGAAAAAATGTGGAATGCCATTGCGCAATTTATTTAACTTGTAATTATCTAGAGCAGGGATCTCCAACTCCGGTCCTCGTGAGCTTCTGTCCTGCAAGTTTTGGATTCTACCCTGATGTGACACACCTGACTCAAATCACTGGGTCATTAACAGGCTTGTGCAGAGGTGTGTTAGGTAAAACCTGCAGTAGCCCACGAGGACCGGAGTTGGAAACCCCTGATCTAGAAAAAAACTATATAGAAAATAAACTAAATGCTAAATGATAGCTTTTGGGTTTTCCTCTTCCTTCATTGCATCATAGAAGTTTTGTGCATTTCATGTTTGCAATGGTACAAAGGCCAAATTCCATACCAAAAGGAGTTATCATCCCTGACAGATACCGTGTTTGTTAACTCCAGTTATTTATTCATTTATTTGAGGTGTGTGTGAGATTGTGTGTGGCACTCATACAATTCTATATTATACCAGGAAGTTTATAGTCCATGTCATTCTACACTTGTTAACTCTATACTAACTTGTATAACCACTATTCATGGATTAGTTTAGTACACATGACTAGGCTGAAGCAGGATATGGCCCCTTGAACATACAGGGGTTTTCAGGTATTTGTTGTGTCAGAGTTGTTGAATTGCGCTCAGAGGGTCTGAAATATCCCTGTGCTGAGGATGCACATTTTTACACCCCCACCACACCTGGGATTTTCTATGCTGGCTATCTTGTCTTTACACTCCATGTCGTTTTGACAATATATTTAGTACTGGAGAGGTTCACTCTCAGAATGAGCCTGTTCCAAATAGGTCCCAAATAGGTTAGGGGATTCCCTGTACTATTTCAGGCAGGTGACACTTTCTACTGATACACAAGATGACATAGAATAACAACAACAAAAAAAAAAAAAAAAAAAAAAAAAATGAGATTGCATTTAAGCGATTTAGGCCAGTTTATGCATCAAGTCAGCATTTGCATTTTGGGGCGAATAATTTGGTTATTCATACTGCCATCATTTTTCTGAGCCCAAAGCAGCTCACATAAGAATATGGATAGTGCCCTCAGTTTGGTCTCTTAGGTAATTTTTCCATTGCCAACTTTATTTTAACTTTATTTTAAAGGTATTTCTGTGATCAACCTTGATTAATTTTGTTATTATGTTTTTCTTCTTTTTTTTTGTATAACTGTTAGAATTTTGTTGATGCTTAAAGTATCTTTGATGGTTTGTACGGTCTTTGTTTTCCAAAAGGTGAACAAGAATGTCTGTCAGAAAAGTGACTACATTTTGTTAACTAAAACTATCTCACCAAAAGCTGAAACTGACCTTCAACCCCTTGCTTTGTCGTTTGACTGCTGGAAGTTTGGGACGGCATACGTTTACCCTGGCGCCTGAAAGACCATATTTAGGTGAAATTTATCCCAATAGCTACCGCGCACGGCTACTGGCTGACAGCTGCGGCGTAGAATCTGAGTTTACCATATATGGACAAAGCCAGGCAGAGGGAGCGCTGCACCCGCTTCCGTGTTTGTGTGATCAGGGAGGGTTGTGCACACAGCCAGAGGAACGTCTCTGTCTGCACTATTTCATTCATTGGGAAAAGTAACGATCAGTTAGAGGCCAACAAGGAAAATGCCGTACGAACTGAGTAAGTCTGGTTCTTTTTTAAGTCAGCGGCCGAGTTAAAAAGCAACGAAATTCTTGTTTTGAGTGAATCTAGTCAGCAAATTCGGCTAGTCATTCAACTAGCCCACAGCTAGCTAGCCTCGCCCATTGCTCTGTGATTTTTGACATCGCATCTCACATATCTTGCACATAAAAGATAAAAATTCTACACCGGAAATTATTCTGCCTGATTAAACAGAGCTGTATCTAAGAAATATAGTTTGTCGAAAGATGACCTGACATTTAGCAGTCTTTAGAGACTGCACTTCAAACTTAGCATTAGCTAGTGAGCTAACGCCACTCAAGAGGAAATAGTTGTGCTCACATCGCATTGTTGTGGCATGTCCAGACAGAAGATTTCCCCCAGCAAAGCTGGGAGTGAAGAATTTCTGTTTCCGTTTCTTTTGCTCTAGTAACATTTTATCTTGTATGCTTGTCGACTTAATCTAAACCAGTATAAAATAAATGTACAATATTTTGTCTTTTATTAATGCTACTCATACATACTTTGATATGAATTAATATTTGAACATTGCTTGAGAAAGCTTAGTGTTAGTGATCAATTTAGAAACTTTTTTTTATACAGAAAGATTAGTGAAGTACCTGAGATTATCTTATCACTATGTTGTATCAGCAATTATTGATGACTTTATTCATTGTTTAAAGTGAAGTATCTTAGGATTTATATACTCACTTGACATATTCCTGTCTTCAAGTGACGTTTCATTAAATAGTTCAGTGCAGTGCTTTATTATATTCTGGTTAAGGTGCTACCACATCTCTTGTTGACTTGTTTGTTTATTTTTAGAACGTGTATTCGCCAGTCTCCCACAGATGGAGAGGGGAGTTGCAAAGGTGATTGGTGGTGATCCCAAAGGAAACAACTTCCTCTACACCAATGGGAAGTGTGTCATCATCAGGAATATTGAAGTAATTCTCTTTTCTTTAAGCTGTAATTACAAATGTTACCGATTTAGTTACTAGTCGTTAATTTTATTCACTGTGATTTTTACTTATGAATTACATTTCATTAGTGTTCCTGAATGAAGGAAGTTGTCATCAGAGCTGTGGAGGTGTTTGCTCCAGTTGAAGTACTCTGTATGCCTCAGTGTGTGATGCACCTTACATGAATGACATTAATGTGCACTAAAGTCTGCACAGCAGCAAGTTTATTGATTTAGCCACAATATGATTTTGTAATTTTAAAATCGAAAGCATTGTAATTTGACAGTTTCTGAGTGTTTAAACTTTCACCTTTAGTTTTCTTTTTACTTTGTAATTAGTAAGAACAGACTTGGCAGTACTTTTTGTTTCACTGAGAAATGGCTATTGCATATTGCGCAAACAGTCTAAATCTGTTAGAATAAATTATAATTATAGAGAAATTTCACTTGACTGTGTTTTGACCTTTTTTTTTTTTTTTTATTTTTTATAAGGAAACCACCATTATGCCTTCCTTTAGATGCAGTTGTGCTAATATTTCATGTTTCTTCTCTTTGAAAGAATCCAGCTATTGCAGACATTTATACTGAGCATGCCCATCCGGTTACTGTGGCCAAGTATGCCCCCAGTGGATTCTATATTGCATCTGGAGGTACAAGACACATTTAAACATACCAACACATCTTTGATTGACTTAGAAATGTCATGATTTTAATCAAATGCATGCCTTTAAATCCTTTAGATGCATCAGGAAGGATCCGTATCTGGGACACCACACAGAAAGAGCACATGCTCAAATATGAGTACACCCCTCTTTCAGGGAAGATCAAGGACATTGCATGGACAGAGGATAGCAAGAGGATTGCTGTTGTTGGGGATGGACGAGAAAAGTAAGGGTCAGAGTTTTTATTCTAGACAGTGTGAACCATTTTAAAGTTGAAATTAAATGATGTGACGTTCTTAAAAAGTATAGGAAGCCAGCCATGTGTAAACTGGAACATTAATGAGCTTTCATCTCTCATTGTAGGTTTGGCGCAGTGTTCTTGTGGGACTCTGGCTCATCAGTGGGAGAGGTGTCTGGCCATTCAAAACTGATAAACAGTGTGGACATAAGACAGAAACGCCCTTACCGCCTTGCCACTGCTAGTGATGACACCTGTGGTTCCTTTTTTGAAGGACCACCCTTCAAATTCAAATTCACCTTGCGGGTGAGTAGCAGCCCTTTTTTCTTTTTTTGAGCTCTCAGCCAGTTGCGCTGCTTCATTAGAGGAGCATTTGTGTTTAAACAAAGCATTTGGGGCTGGTTGCTATGGTTACAGCGTAGTAAATCCCACAGACTGGTCAATTGTTAATGTAATTTTTGACTTCTGTTTTTGTTGGTAACAGCTAGTTCGCCTCCAGCAAATGCAGGCGTATGATAAGCTTTAAGAGTCTCTGATTTTGAGCTATAAAAGTTATTTTTTAATACCCGCTGGTCATCTCAAATCTGTCGTGCCCTGGTGGTTTTTGACAGTGTTGCCTTGTTTCTGTATTATGTAACCTACTTCCCCCATAAATTCTTGGAGAGTGTGTGTGTTCCAGACTGAAATAACAGGGCTTCCCTCTCGAAATGTAAAACATTTTTCAACAGAATGTTTGTGTGTGTCAAAGGTTTGTCTCATCACACTTTTAATCAAATGAAAGCTCATGTTTACTTCAAGAAAGTAATGTTTCATTACTTCTTATGGTGAAAGTGGACAGATAAGACTGTGCGGTTGGGTTTTAAGTAAGCCCCCTCCCCTCTGTGTATTTTATCAGTGACTATGCTTCTTTTGAGACAGCAGCAGGAAACTGTTTGAATGCCCAAAGCAAGTTCTGCTTTTGACCTCAGCTAAATATTTAGCAGTGTCTTATTTTAGCCATGTTTTTTTTTTTTTTCACTGTCTCTTTCAATGCGTGCTATTGAATTAAAGCTTCTGTCAGCCACAACGGTGTAAAATGAGGAAGAGCTGAGTATCTGTCTTGTCATGATGATGACTAAAGCTGTTTTCATAAAAGCGACACAGGCCTGGGATTTTGTGGATTTTCTGTAGGGGCTGCATGTGAAAATGCAAATTAGCCTCTGACTTCTCTGCCTTGGCTAGAACTCTGGAAGCTATGCAAGTGTGTGGATACAAAAGAAAAAGTATTTACAGCATATATGTGCTAAGAGTGGCTGTTTATTTTTATGATGACCTGCATGTTGCTGTTCATTCACTTGCAGATATTAGCATTACATTCTCGTATAAAAATCGGCACAGATAGTCAAAGATTCGTTGTTCTTGACAAGCTGGAAACAAAACGTTTCCATTGTGTGCTTTTTGAATCATGTCTTCTACCCCACTCCACTCTGGAGTTTTTTTTTTTTGTTTTTTTTTTTTTAAGGTGTAAGCACACATCTACAGCTCTGCTAGAAATGTGTGAGTCTTAGAGAACAAAGTTTTTTTCTTATTCTTATTTATTTAAAAATAGGGATTATGCATATTAATGTACATTCTCATGTAAATATGCGAGATATGGCCAATGACTAATTTCTATCTTTAGTCCTTTGGCAGGTAGATGGACTTACAACATAAAGTACAATTACATAATACATAGACAACATATATTAAAATATAATAACATGATTATTGAATGCAACAGTGGCAAATTAGTGCTAAGAAACATTTATTTATTGTCTCACCACTTCTTTTTCTTCTTCTGGCCTGTCTCCCTGGTGACTCATACAGGACCACAGCCAATTTGTCAACTGTGTCCGTTTCTCTCCAGACGGAAGCCGATTCGTCACAGCTGGCGCTGATGGCCAGGTAAGTATCAGATTACTAGGTGTGGGCATGTCATTGTATTAAATGGAGGATAACTGATGCAGTTATTTGGACCAGTATAAAGCAGATGGCCATTTAATCTGCTGATTACAGGCACACATGAACAATAGCTTACTAATGAGAAGTGCTTTAGACAGAGCAGCATTTATCTTCAGCCACTAAAGTAGTTTTATTATGCGACATTTACCACTGAGTCAGTCTTGTGTAAAGTTAACTCTCATTTAATTATAAATTATCTCGGTTATGACTTATGAAGTTTAACTGAAATATCTTTTGTGAATATATGGTAAGAGATTAAGAAACGAGGTGACTCCAGGTGTGGACAGATCCCCAAGATATTATTTCCTCCCCTTAGTGTCAAACCATGTGTTTATCTCCAGATGTATTTTTATATTGACGTTTCAGTTAAAGAGACAAACTAGAAGTCAGTTTGTTTGTGCAGAGAGGGGTGGGGGTTGTACATGTGTGCTGTGTGGGTACGAGTGTGATGATTGTGAAACAGAGAGTATGATCATGTGTGTGTTCTTGATCTTGGATATTTTCTATTTGAATGTGTGAAGGTTTGTGTGTGTTTTTTTTTTTTTTTTTTTTTTTTTTTTTTTTATATATATATTAAGAATTGTTTTTATTATTTAAAGCAAGTATGAAAAATGCTTTATAAATTAAGTTTGATTTGAAATTCCCATTTATTTGATGGTGTAGTCCAGTTTATGACAGCTAACATCATCATTATGCTGTCAATGTAAATGTATCCTTTGACACTACTTTGATTTCACATAAGGGGCCCTTGTATCGTCCCCCATGGTGACAATACTGGAGCCAGCTGCTACAGAGTCCAGTAGTTCTCAGGATTTACCGTCAGCACACATACACATTATTTGGCTAAGCAGATCTAAGCTAATTGACCTGAAATATGAATCCCTTTAACCAAGTTTACTATTTCTGAAATGTAAACTTGATCCAGTGACAACCTCAAGAGACTTGGAATTGGAAAAGAAGTCTGCAAAACTCCCAGACAGTGACCAGTGAATGTTCCTGTCTGCTCGATTATCTCCACAGATATTTGTCTATGATGGAACAACTGGTGAACGTGTTGGATCACTGGGTGGAGAGAAGGCCCACGGCGGAGGAATTTATGCTGTAAGTGTGTTTGTGAGAAATGAATAAAAAGAAGATGGAGAGTGTAATGTTGCAGTTATCATGTTATATGTAGTCTGTAATGAACTAGTTTTTAACCTAGCTGTCACCTGACTTGCAGTAACTTGGTTAGCTGTGTGGATCTCGTCAGAACTCTCTAATCATTCTGCATGCAGTCTGCCTAGTTTGTGGAATTGTAACAAAAAGCCTAATTTACCTATTCAAATCAGGGATAATGTTCCTTGAATCCACCTCCTGTGGTGTTTTTCAATTTTTTTTCTTTTTTCTTGTTTTGAGATTTTCCTTCAACCTCTCTGGTTCATATCCTGCAGGTCAGTTGGAGCCCAGACAGTTCCCAGCTGATCTCTGCTTCAGGGGACAAGACTGTGAAGCTCTGGGATGTTGGTGCAGGTACGGCTGTCACCACCTTCAACATGGGCTCTGATGTGACAGACCAGCAGCTGGGTTGCCTGTGGCAGAAAGACCACCTCCTCAGCATCTCTTTGTCTGGATACATCAACTACCTGGACAAGAACAGCCCTAACCGGCCCATACGTACAGTGAAGGTCAGACCACAAGATTTAATGATGCTAATTCTAGATGTGATCAATGCAGTTCTTTGAAAGAAATAAAGCTTTGTGCTTCTTATTAATCTTTTTTTGTCTTTAACCTTTCTTGAGGTCCACCAGTTACATAGAGTTTCTAATAGTTTGCCCACTTTGATTTGTAAGTGTAGTTAAAAGTGTAATAAGCTAAAATTGTTGGATACAGCTTGTCAACAGTACTGAGATTTATCAACATCTCCACGGTTCAACTAGTAACACAGCAGCAGTGGTGTTAAAGCAATCTGTAGAAAGTGAACAACAAATTGATTATGTAAGAGAAATAAAACTTTTATTCTTAAATGGTTTCATAACCGTTGAGCTGAGAACAGCAGCATATCCAAACAACCCACAGGAGGTGCGATATCAGCAAATTTAACGCCCCACTTTTGTTTAGCTGATCTGCATCTACCAGTTAAATTTAGAAACTCCACATTTGGGGAGCTGTGCCTGAAATGAGCCTGGAGCAGATCAGAGGGAGGTGACAGCAATTTAAAATAATTGCTACAGTTTTATGGTTCAACATCAACACACTGTTACACAGCAGAGTAGATCTCAAATTTATTCTAAGATGAATGTCACATGCCTTTTATTCCAGTTAGTGTTTCCAGGTGCAGACATAAAAGATTGACATCAGTAAAATTACTACATATGATTTCTAAATTATTGAATTGGACAATTGGTTTCAATAATACCAAAATAAGCTCACTATGTACATTATAGAGGAAGCTATTTGAAATGCTAAAACAATGTTTTATTTGCCATGAGTGGCTGGATACTTTTTGTTTGACTTGCTTTTAATGAGTCTTTGAATGTACCATGATTTGGGGACATTAAAGAGTAACTAAAAACCTCTGATTGGTAAATATGTCATTAACAGTGGCGATTAAGCTGGTAGAAATTGCTGTAATACTCATTTTTTTCTCCTTCTTTTTAACCTCCCTAAATGCCAGCTTATAGCGAGCTGACCCAGTAACTGGACTTACCATGTTAAGTTGTTATTCTGAGCCACGCTGCATTAGTTGGACAGGAAATTTCAAAGCATTTAAAATAAGCACATGCCTTTTAGTGGAATTAATGCTGTACAATGTTCTTCATGGATGGTGGGTAATACTAATCTATTCTTGTTTGTCCTTATGTTTAATAACATGCACTTGTTCATCCTACAGGGTCACACCAAATCCATCCAGTGTCTGACCGTTCACAAAAATGAAGGACGATCATACATCTACTCGGGGAGTCATGATGGACACATCAATATCCTTTCAAGTTATTATGTTATAAAAGTCAGTGGCATAGGTGTCTTAACATATGTAAAACATGCAATTAAACCAGAAATTTGAGTCGCTTGGCTCTGACAGTGGAAGACAAAAGGATTAATTGTTTTTATGATCACATATCCTCTATCGTAGAGTAGCGTTGTGAGTTTGTTTCAGCCAGTCTGTAGGCAGACCAAAACACACTTTTTCCAAATGACCTCAGTTTTTCTTAATCTATTTTTTGAGCCACGGGGTCCATGAGTGACATGTTAGCCCTTGACAATGCTGTTATTTCCACCCATGTTGCTAGCTATAGGTCCTCATCTGATGCTTATTGGGTTGTGGTGTTTTTATGCTGCTTGCTTGTATTTGATTTAGGCTCAGTCCAAGGTCTGTAAAGTCCGTGATGCACAGAGTAATCCCCCTGCAATAGGAATCTAATTTTAATCAATTAAATTGCGCAGAGCCTTAACATTTTGGCTCCCTTCCATTCAGTTGGTTTTCACTTTTCTGCTACATCATCTTGCTTAGAAAAGGTTGATCCTGCTCAGTCAGATGGTACTGACAGTAAAAGAAAACAAGCTGGTAACGATGTGCCATGCAGTACTGTACCATACCATGTTCCCCTTAACATCTACCTCACATTACTGGGATGCAGAAACGGGAGAGAATGACTGTTTCTCAGGAAAAGGCCATAGCAACCAAGTGAGCAAGATGGTGACTGACGAAGCCAATGAACTGGTGACATGCAGCATGGACGACACACTGCGCTTCACAAACCTCAAGAAGAAGGAATACAGGTTAAGATCATTACCTGTTGCTACATGGATAATAACAGGGATTTACCTGCTGGAAATTATACTGATGTTCTGCATTTAAAATGAGTTTGTATGCATTGTTTATATTTCTATCATTGACAAGTTAGAAAAGTTTATGATGTTATCGTAAGAGGCCTTTATTTCCTCAAATAGTTTTGGATGACGGGACAATGTATGTCAGTGGAATTTGTCTTCTGTTTCGATTTGACTTGTATTGAAGATTAGATTTTAGAAATGAAATTGCTTTAATTTAATTTTTTTTTTTGTCCATTAATAACCCTAACTGCTGGGCTTTCAGTGCCTCTGATATGGTAAAGATGGATTTCCAGCCTAAAAGTGTGTCAGCAGCAGTAGGAGGGCTGTCATTGGCTGTGTGCATCGGGCAGGTAACTTCTTTGTCTTATCATTGGTTAGCCAGATCCTGTTTTTACTCATTTACAAGACTGTATACCACATTATGTGACAGATAATTGGTATTGAGTTTTCTTGTTACTTTTCCTAGATCGTCTTGCTGAAGGATAAGAAGAAAGTCTTCACGTTGGACAACCTTGGCTACGAAGCGGAGGTTGGCGCTATCCATCCTGGTGGCACCACTGCTGCAGTGGGGGGAGCAGTAAGTGAAGTTATTCTGCCAGACATGACCATAATGCTAGCTATTTGCCCTTTGAAAATACTTTTAGGTTCAGGGGGATAAAATTGCATCAGCATATTCTTGTTTGTTATAACAAAAATTGAAGTCCTAGAACACAAACTCATTCATCCCTTCGTTATATCCTGATGTTTGTCCTCTCAGGATGGGAAGGTCCACCTGTACTCGATTCAGGGCAACACTCTGAAGGATGAGGGTAAAACTCTTGACTCTAAAGGACCCATCACAGACATGGCATACTCTAATGATGGAGCCTATCTGGCTGTTATTGATGAGAAGAAAGTTACCACAGCCTTTAATGTGGCAGATGGATACTCGGTAAAAATTTGTCTTTGTTTTTGTAGTTAATTATTTTTATCCATCCTTTTTTTTTTTTTTTTTTTTTTTTTTAGCATTTAATGGGAATTGTTTTTACCCCCCCTTAGGTCAAAAATGAGTTTTATGGACACCATGCCAAACCAGTGACTTTGGCGTGGTCACCTGATAACGAGCACTTTGCGACTGGTGGAATGGACATGATGGTGTATATCTGGGCGGTCGGAGATGCTGACCAGAGGATCAAACTTCCAGGTTGGCCATATGAGCGCATGTGTTAATTTATTACCTGTGATATATGCAGGTATACCAAGTTGTATGTTGTGTGTACTCAGACATGCAAAAATGTAGTCAACAGCATGTAGACTACATTTTGCTTTAGCATTTAGGCATTGGTTTATTTAGTGACACTTTAAGTTACCTGGCAAACACAGTTTGTCTTAATGGTGTGTTCGATTTGTACTCGGAAGTTGGTTTTTCCGAGTTCCCAATTGGAAAGACATCGCAAACACCCCTTTGAAGTCGGATATCCCACTTGGAAAGTCGAGGCGAACTCATCAACCCCGACTTCACCCAAACAAATCAATGGTTTATCTTTGCATAAACTTTATCGACACTAAAAAACAAGTTACTCACATGAGAAACTACATCAAACCAAATGCTCTCCTTTTTCATATGTAAAACACAATCACCATTTTTCCTGTGTGAATTCATACTTTACCTTTGATGTCTTTCATATTCCTTAACAATTTCCACATACCGGTTCAATATAAAGAGAAATCACAAGCGTTATACGTCATATCCCAGCTAAAAGCTTTTAGCTTGGCACAAAAGTTTTGTTTTTGCAGCATAAATCTTCTAGATTTGCCCCAACTTTTTCACTATTAGTTCTGGAGCCAGAACAATCATGCATGATTTGTCTTCATCGGTAGACAAATGCATCAGATTGTGATGATTGAATAATCCATCCCCATGTGTGCTTAGTTAAATATTTTAGTCACTAACTTAAAGGTTGATGTCATTAATTTAAATCCTGTGTGCATGAAAAGGGCTTAAATGACCCATGATGGGGATAAAAAGACAGAAAAACTTAAAATTACTTTTACAGAGATGCATTTACAAAATATGGATTTATTAAATAGTCAAATAAAAGAGGTGATCATAAATTGTATCAAACATGCTCAAGAATCGGACCAACCAACTCTGTGTTGAGTAAACTGTTCTGTAAGAGTTGCTTTTTGTTTGGTTGCTTATTTTTCCCCAGGGTTAGAACTCATCTTCTTTAACTTGTTATTGTCTTGCTTTGTCTGCAGATTCTCACCGTTTGCACCACGTCAGCGGGTTGGCCTGGATAGACGAGCACACTCTTGTCACCACCTCCCACGATGCCAGCATCAAACAGTGGACAATAACATACTGAGCTGCAAGCATACATTCACATCTCCAGGGACAAGGACTACTGTAGAACTCAAGCTTTTCTTTTTCTAAACATCCAAATGTGCTCTGTGCTGTATGTAATCTGAATTGTAAATGGTTATGTTTGGGAATGGCTTCCACAGAATGATCTGTTTTTTAATGCGGTTAACCTGAGCGTACATGGAAATGTAACCATGAGTGCTTTTACACCTCTTCATGGACCCAGCAACCTGTTTGTTAGCTCATCATTCCATAGGTGACTCAGTTTAAACTGAAATCCTAGTTGTGGTTGGGGTCATTGCATCCTATCTAAAAGGAGGAACCAAAAGCTACTTTTGTTTTTATTATTAATATTAATCAGAATTATGTTGGAAAGAAATAAACTTTTGGTTACATTCCTGAAATGAGCAGTAACTGGTCCCAGCTGCATCTCACATCACTTTCCATTTTTAAAGTGATTTTTTTTTTTTTTTCTTTCTTTTGCCTTGTTGCTTTGTAATAAGTTTCAAACTTCTTGGTATTCAACTACTCTACCTGTTAAACTGGGGAGCAATAATAAGAAGATAAAGAACAAATACAATCAAAATGCTGTTTCTTGGGTTAGAAGTTCTGTTTTTTTTTTTTTCTGCTGTGTTTGGTTGTCTTTTTTTTTTTTTTCTGTCTTTTTGCATCTTCTTCCAAAATGGAGGTGGCTCATGAATAATAATAAATAACTTTTTATGCATTCACCCCTTCATGTACTAATCTCAAATGCTGCAGGTTGTTTACATTAGTTATCTGAATGACATCATTATTCAGGTGCGTACTTGACCGTAAATGTTAACTGCCTATTGGCTGTAATGTAATGACACCCCTGGTCTGAACATTGAATGCTGTCACATCAATGTCATGTTTACTTATCCCCCCCACCCCTTACCCCACAACGAATTAATAAAGGACAAATAATTGTAAAATTATCTTATTAGAAATCCTATTACTGAAAGTAAGGATGTGGTGATTAACAGGGGAAACTAAAAAAAATTATCACACAAAACCTAATTTCAGTAATTCAACTTAAGAAGATTAACTAATATATAGACTCATGCAAAATTAGAAACTTCAAGCATTTATTTGTTATAATTTTGATGATCATGGCTTACAGCTTTTAAAAACCCAAAAATATAAACCTCAGAAAATTAGAAAAGTGTGAAACGGTTCAGTGTTGTAGCCTCTAATTTCCCCACACTAATCAGCTAATTAATCCAAAACACTTGCAAAGGAATCGTGAACATTTAAACGGTCTCTTTTTCAGTAGACTGAAATAGACTGGGGGAGGTTGCTGACCTGACAGTTGTGCAGAAAACCATCATTGACACCCTCCACAAAGGAGAGAAAGCCTTAAAACGTGATTGCAGAAGAAGCTGGATGCTCTCAAAGTGCTGCATCAAAGCACATCAAAAAAGTTGAGTGGAAGGGAAAGTGTGGAAGAAAAAGATGCACAACCAGCAGGGATGAAGCAGCCTGGAGAGGATCGTCAGGAAAAGGCCACTCAAAAATGTGGGGGAGCTTCACGAAGAGTGAGGCTGGAGTTTGTGCTTTCAGAGCCACCACACACAGACGGATCCTGGTCCTCTTGTCAAGCAGCTCCTGAATAAAACATGTCACAAGCATCTTACCTGAACTAAAGCAAAAATGAACTGGTTTGCTGAGCAGTGGTCCAAAGTGCTCTTTTCTGATGAGAACAAATTTTGCATCTTATTTGGAAATCCAGGTTTCAGAGTCTGGAGGAAGAATGGAGAGGCAACAAACCAAGACTATCAAAGTGCAGTGTGATGTTTCCACAGTCTGTTGATTTGGGGAGCCATGTCATCTGCCCGTATTGGTCCACGCAGCCGTGTACCAGGAGACTTTAAAACACTTCCTGCTTCCTTCAACAGAAAAGCCTTGTGGAGATGCTGACTTTATTTTTCCAGCAGACCTGAGCCTGCCCACACTGCCACAAGAACCAGAACCTGGTTCAGTGACCAAGGATTACTGGGCTTGGTTGGCCAGCAAACTCTCCTAATCTGAACCCTGTAGAAAATCTATGGGGCAATGATTAGAGAAAGATGAGACACTTGAGACTGCGGAATGCAGAAGAGTTAAAGGCCGCTATTGAAGCATCCTGGTCTTCATTCCATCCCAGCAGGACCACAGGCTGATAACATCCATGCCACGCCGCATGGAGGCAGGAATTCATGAAAAAGGGGCTCAAATCAGCTACTGAGTTCATATGCATGACTATACTCTTCAGATGGTCAACATTTCTGTATTCAATATCCTTTCTTTTCTTTTTTATTTTTATTGATTTCATGTAATATTAAAATTTTTTTTGATTTTTGGTTTTGATAGGCTGTAAGCCATAATCATCAAAATTAGAATAAATAAATGCTTGAAATATCTCAGTTTGCATATAATGAGTCTGTATAATATATTAGTTTCCCCCTTTTAAGCTGAATTACTGAAATAAATTAAGTTTTGTATGATATTTTAATTCTTTGAGTTTCACCTGTACTGCCCAACTCAGACTTTTAAATGCCTTTAAGGTGCCATCCATTTACAATTCTGGCAGTGCCACAAATTGTAAAGGTATTTATGAGCACAATAAATTCACTTAGCACCGTTTAAAGTCCCACTCATAAAACTTAATTTTACAATCTACTGTGTGATTAAAATAATGTTGGACAAGGGATCTACAAGATGACACTCTAGCATAACGCCATTATGAGACAGCTTGGGTATATCTCTTACTAGGAATGATATGCAGCATTTCTAAGTTGAGAGGAAACATTTTTATATTTTAAGAAACATCTATGTATTTCTCTTTCTGGACAATTAGATTGAAAACAAAGTGAGCAGCACCAGGCAAAAAATGTGATGAAACTTAACCAAGGTCTGCATGGTGATGCAGTTTTCAAAGTTTTAAATGGAAAGTGGCTCCTTAAATTTATTTTCTAATAATAGTAACCTCTAAGGAGTTGCCCAGCACTCGTGTCTTAATGTAAAAGTGGCTGATGAGAAGATGAAGTTTTTTCAGGCAGCCATTTCCTCTAAACGTGATTAAGAAATGAGATGGTGCAGAAACAACCACCTCATCAGCTTTGTAGCATCTGTTGGGGCTGCAGCATCAGAGACTTAAAAAAAACTGAACAAACTGATGGAGAAGGCTGGTTCTGTGCTGGGGATAACTGGAGACCAGGAAAAGAATGCTGGACATAATGGACGATTCTTCACATCATCTACACAACACAGTGAGGAAAGAGTATGTTCAGTGAGAGACTTGGATTCTCTGCAAGATAGAAAATTACAGACGATAGTTTTTATTAGTAGCTATCACCATCTGGAACATATCTATAACTTTTAACTAATCATTATTGTTGTTTTTGTTTAAAACAAAACAAAACAAAACAAGAAACTATCACAACATTGCAATTTCTCTCTAGGATTAATAAAGTATTTTTTAATTTAATTTCAAAAGGGTTCAAAAGAAAACTCCAATAGCAACGTTACTACAAAGGACCTTTGAGAAGACTTAGGGGAAGGTGCACTATTTAGCTACACCACCATAAAAATGAATTGCATGGAGAAGTAATCAGTATGAAGTATTTCTCATGTCAAAATATTGTCATGGTTCTGGCTTTGTTTCTTGGTTTTCTTAGATTCTTTCTTGTTTTGGGTCTTGTCATGTTTTTGGTTAAAATTCAAATTTAAATTTTATTTGCCACATACAAAACCATACACAGTACAATATGTGGTGAAATGCTTATGACCACTGTCCTATATTTGAAGAATAATGAAAAACTATATTTGAAAAAGAATGAAAGCTATTAATATCAATAAGAAGAATAAAAGAATAAAAGAATACAAAAATATCAATATCTATAATCACCCTTGAGGGCAGTTTAACGTCCTTCAGGCGTCTCACGATAAAGAGGCTGCTGGGCCTTCTTCACCAGGGTGTTAACATGACAGGACCATGTCAGGTCCTGTGTGGTGTAAACACCTAGGTACCAGAAACTGTCCACTCTCTCCACTGGGGTCCCGTCGATGGTCAGGTGCTGGTAATCCCTCTCCTGCTTTGTGCTGAAGTCCACTATCAGCTCCGTAGTCTTGCTGAAGTTACAGAGGAGAATGTTGACCTGGCACCATGATTCCAGGTTTCTAACCTCCTCTAGATAGGCTGTCTCGTCGTCGTTAGATGTCAGGCCCAACACCACAGTGTCGTCTACAAACTTCATGATGTTGGTGGAGCTGAAAGTGGCCACACAGTCGTAGGTATGCAGTGAGTACAGCAGCGGGCTCAGAACACAGCCCTGGGGGGCTCCAGTGCTTATTGTGTTTCGGGATTTAAGTTCATGTTCAGTTCTTGTTTTTTTTATTTACCTGCACCGGTCTGCCTCCTGCCTCGTCTGCCTGCATTTGGGTCTTCACGTCAATGGCTCCGGTGACAGAATGAACTCACCAGACCCGGACCCAATGGGCCGTCCCTACATCCCCTCTGCGGTACTGGCTAGAGGGAAGTGAAATGGACTGGCCTCACACGGACAGGTGAGCTGGCTTGAGTGGCGTACCTCTCTGACGGAAGAGTCACCTGAGAGGTTGCCATTCCAGATGGGTCCATATTGGCAATCTGGACACCTCAAGGCAGACTCATGTGTGGCAGTGGCCAGAAGGAGGCGAGGATCCAGACAACCTCGCCTTGCACCATCACCGCCGGCTCCACGTCTCCAGTGTCACCGCCAGCTCCACGCCTCACATCTCCAATGCTGCCACCAGCTCTTCGGCGTCCCACGCTGGCGCCCAGGTCTTCTCCAGTGCTTCAACGTCTGATGCCCAGATCCATGCTGTTTCCCAAGGAGGTCCCAGGAGGGGACACTCCACTGTCTTGGAGCAGATTCTGGTGCACTCACCAGAGGTTCAGGTGCTGTCTATGTGGCCTAACGGCCAACCTTGGGGGAGGGGCCCTGTCATGATTCTGGCTTTGTTCCTTGGTTTTCTTTCATTCTTTCTTGTTTTGGGTCTAGTCATGTTTTTGGTTTATTGTGTTTTGGGATTTAAGGTTATGTTCCGTTTCAGTGTTCTTGGTTTTTGCTTGTTAGTGCACCTGGTCTGATTATTCATTCACATCACCTGTGTCTAGTTTGTCTGTCTGTGTGTTTAAGTCCATGGTTTTCAGTTCATTTTCTGTTGTTCCTGAGTTAAAAACCTTTTTTTTTTTTTTTTTTTTTACCTGCACCGGTCTGCCTCCTGTTTCGTCTGCCCGCATTTGGGTCTTCAAGTCCACGGCTCTCGCAACAAATATGGTGGATCATTTTGCAAATGCACATTTAAAAGGTTGGTGCATTTTGGAAACAGGTACTGTAAAGTTAAGAAGTTAAAATATAAGATTTTGTGTAAAAATATGAAGCATGCAAAAAATATTAAATGTAAAGTGTTGGACAAATTGATCCGGCTTTTGGGCTTGTATTGCAACAGTGGCATGAACAACATTTTATTAATACAGGAAAGAACTAATAGTCCTAAATACACCTTAACATCCTCAGCAGGACAACTCCTGATGTGCAGGCTAAGGGTTGTTATGACCCAAACATGGGTAAAGTCTTTCTCCCTGTGTGGAGTTTGTAACCAGGTAGGGTTTACTTTGGTATTTATCATTAACTTTATGTCCTTCTTAAATAAAGTAATCCTTTACCAGCTTATACGATCACAACAGGTTCTTAGGCTGACTGCACAACTGAACACAAGAAATGAGCGTTTGAAAAGAAAACAGCTAAAGGTACCAGGGTTGAATTTCTTTCACAATGTTTATACACAGTTTGCTACCAGTGGAGGGAGGAAAAAAAGCTCATAAAGGTTAACAGAAGATTTATTCGTCTCTCCCTGTAGAACCACATTTAGGTGGCCAGTGATCTTCCTTTTGGCTAGAAGCACACTGAAAAGGTAGAAACGTGAACAATTTGACTTAAAATCCTCAATATTTGTGTTGAAAAGCAGCCAGGCTGAGCTTCATGAAGCAACCTGCAAGGTAAGTTAAGAAAGACAACTGTGGAAAACTTTTAGATGACAATGTGATGGTCAACTAGCATTTAGCATTTTCTTTATTATTGATTTCAGGAAATAAAATCAGTTTGTGTGTTAGGCATAGTGTGAAAATGAAACGGTTGGTGGTTAATGATGTGTTAGATTATAACTTAACATGGCAGATAACTGACTGAGCTGCAGAAGCGTGCCACAATACGTCTCTAAACACTTTTGCTTCAAGTTGAAGTAAATTAAGTTAGGATCTCATGTGATGATGGTGTCCTCCTAATGATGTGCCTACTGTGGCTTTACTTGAAGATTCTGCAGGAAAACCCTGATTTTGGACAACCAGTGTCTTGGTGAGTTTTCTTTTCCTGTCTCTTTTATGTTTCATACAGAGCTAGTGATCCTGCTATGAAATGCTTACTGAGAAATGTTTTTTTTTTTCTCATTCACAAAAAAAGGTTGTTTTTAAAAGTCGCAGCAAGAGGGACAGCTCGCTGTTTGTGGTGGTTGAGTGAAGTCAATGTTTAACACAGCTGCTGACATCTGATTTTACACCACTGTATTAAAAAATTGGAGATAAAAGGGATATAGGGCATGGGGCAAGGAAGGATCTTTGTGATGGCAGAATCAGTTCTGGATTGACTTTAATTTAGTTGCTCAACAAACACATGACAACGAAGCAATAAACCTAAAGCAGCCTGATGTGGACAGAACTGTGGGATATGGTAAACCTGAATTAAACATAATATGATAGCAACTTATTTGGTAGTCTGTTATTGAGGAGATTTAGAGGCTTTTTAACGGCAATGTGTCACACAGCATAACTATGACCTGAAAACAAAAAATATGAGCTGAGGGGCAGAAAAAGATAAAGATTCATTGTCTGTCAGTGAATTCCTTGCTCACTAAAACGTCAGTCCACTCACTTGGAAACACAACACCAAGTGTCACCGAGACTTCAGGGCTGAGTGAGGAGAAAAGTCCCAAAGGGGGTGTTCAGTTTACAAACCAGAGCCTCATTACTGGGTGATATTGTTTTCCCACAGCAGCTCCTGACAAGGCAAACAACACACACTTAAAGTTACCCAGTCCAGCTCAAGCCATGTGGCACGACTGTTAAGCTCAAATTAGATTATAATACTGATGCTTCTCTTTAGGCAGTGCTCATATTGCAGCGATGCAGCTCACATGCTTGGACTATAGACTGCTGCCAGACTAGTTTTGAAAATGTTATCGTTATGAGGGAGAAGAAAGCAGCCATTGATGAGAGAAAACGCTGCCTGAGGAGAAAGTTTTTTTTGGTGATAAAAAGAGTTGTTGTGTTGCCTAATTATGTAACAGGCTACAGCGTGTATGTCAGGAAATTAGCCTCCAACATGTTGCTGTGGAATAGCTTGGGATTAGCTGTGTTAACTCTGCTGCTTCATTCTGTCTTTTTGCTGATCAAACATCTCACCTGGGGTCTTCTCTGGACTTTGACCAGTCATACTGAAGAAGGGCTTGTTGCTCATACTTACACATAGTCAAGGAATGTAACAGAACAATAAGGCATGGGTGAGCTTGAGGCGGTCTTAATTATCCTTATGACAGGAGAAAGAAGGATTTTCTTCCAGCTGCTCATCAATTCCAGCTCTTGGAGTTTCAACTTATCGTTGACAGAATGTATTTTTTTCAAACTTTTTGGGAGGTAAGCACCAGAATATTCAAGCTATGACTTTTTTTTAATGTCTCATGATTCAGCTGCTCTCCTCATATCTGACTGCAGTGTTCAGGCATAAAATGGAGAGACTGACTTTTGTTTTGCAAGGCTCAGGCCTTGGATAGGAGCACCTATCCAAGCACAATGTACTTTCAAAGTATCACATTGCCAGCACAAATAATTTATTCTTTTCTTCTCGTACTGAGTTTGCTGATAATCTGTTTATGTAAACTCACAGAGAAATCAAGCTAAACAAGCACAATGAGAAATAAGACAGGAAAAGTACTCTTTAAAAATAATTTGTATCTGGACCAAGACTATCTCTTTAACCTTCAGATGGACTGCTTATCTTTGTTTTTAGCCAAGCTGACTCTAAAACATTTGATAGGCTAGTAACATTTCATGCAGTAAATAAAACATGAAAACTGTGGTAGTAAATGCTCCATAACTGATACACATGTGATTGAATTTCTTGGGAAAATTAACTGATTCAGAACACGTTCTGACAGTAGCTACTGTTTATATTGCACTTATTCTTCTAATGGTCATAGAAAATGTGAGGGCAGTTTTCAGTAGCTGTCACTCTTGGAGTAAGAGTATTTTCTGTCAGTCAGTCCATACAGAATTACAGAAATCTGGAGAATCCTGCATGATTGTCTGACTCACCATCCATTTCAGTGACAAGTGAGTGACATGTATGTCACACATGACATTTCATCAAGTTCTGCTTTAATTTGTGTCTAAAAAGCTGCAGGACTGCTGCAGAATTTTAATGCTGTAATGCAACATTATAGCTGTTTATTAGCTGCTTATTAGTATAGGTAAATTGAGTGTTGCTAATTTCAGAAAAGTCATGCATGACTGAGAATTAATATTTCTCTGCTAGTGCTGGTTTAAGTTTCTAACATGGTTTGAGTTCAGTCACATCACACAATCCTGGAGTATAACTCTACTGCAGCAGGTTGGAAAACTCCAGTGTTACAGATGAGACGTGCACTTTAATTTTGGCATGTCACCGGTACCATATAGGCTTTAAAATCTTTAAGACACTGATATGCAGATAAGCTCAGATTTGACCTGGTTGTGGCTAATTTCATGGACTTTTGTGTAAAAACAGGGTTATACTTGCTGTTTAAGGTAGGATGAATTCTGAAGTTAAAAATACTGATATAAAGATTTATTTGACATTTTCAGTTTTCCCTCAGTGGCTCTAAAATTGTGCAACCACAACAGAGCAGAAATAACATCAATTCCTTTGAAACGTTGTGGCTCCTTAGTTGCAATACAGTAGTTAAATGTTAAAACAGTATTATATCTTTTGGGTATTTATAATTACTTAAGAAGACAGGTTATAGTTTTCACGTCTTTTTCTCTGAGAGACACCAATGAGAAAAGTTTGTATCTTCTAACCAAAGACTACAGTGGCTTCAAACACATCCATGCAAGCATAAATGCACAATGTGTAAAGTCTGTCATGATGTTGATTCTTTATGAACTTTGGTTTGTGTGGTTTAAGGCCAGGACATAATTGATCCATGCTTTCTGAGGTCAAGTACTTTCAAGTTGTTGCTATTTCATTTTCATATATAAGTGGAAGTAATTCTTCTTTGTAGAACTGTGACAATGTCTCTGCAGGGAAATGTGGTTCGTTTTTCTTTTTCCTTGAATGTAGCAGACCTGTAATGATGACATAATAAAGTATCACAGAGTAAGGGGAGTCATCAAAGTTAATAATTTGTCAGTGTTATCACAATTGTCTCTGTGACATGTACTGTTTTCTCTCTTTATGCTCTGGACACACAGTCTGTATGCAGGTAAGAATGTTTCTGCTGATTCTTTTTACTCAATATTTATTAACTGAGAAAAATAACAGCAGGTTTTTAGATTCTCTTTCTGACCAGGCTGCTTAAACTCTGGTGCTTTTAGACAAGCCAATATCTTTAGCTATTAACATTCTGCAGACTATTATATTTTCATGCACATAGGCTGTATAGTGTGTGTGTGTGTGTGTATATATATTATTCTTTACTCTTTACACAAATAATTAATTTAAAGAAAAGAAGTGTGTATCCAACAAGTGGAACCTTAACGGTTGGGTGGTGAAATGTGCTATTGTCTGCCTTATAATGATTGCATTAATTATAATAATTCTGCAACTTGGATATCATTTCAGCATAGAGGGTAGTAATAGACATTAGAGTGGAGCAGATATATAAATTAATAATTTTGATATTCCCTTGTTTATCTCCGTTTTTTGGGGGGAGAAACGTTGTCAGTATTAATCTGCTGCTTTTGCATGTTTCTCATTGTGTTAGGGGAAATTACATAATTTTATGGTATCAATGTTACCACCTTATCATTTTATTGCTGTCATGATGCATGTGATGCAGTCCAAGCTTAATGAAAGACAAACTTGGGCGTAGTTGTTTTATGATAGCCCTTGTACGAGTGAAGCTGTTAATCAGTTTGGGATGTTCCTACTCTGTCACCATGTTCTATCGCAAGTTCTAGTTTGTGCTCTCGAGGAACTGCTCTGTACAAATTCTCTTTAAGTCTTTTAAAGTTCTGGCAAAAGTGCATAAATTAATGCAAGCTGTGTATGCAGACAACTGCAGCAGTGGTTTGATAACAATCTTTTCTTCATGTTAAGCAAACCGTAGACTCTTGACGCATGCCATGCACATGAAAGAGTGTGTCTTTTGCTGCAGGGAGGGACTGAAACTATAGATGCTCAATAGAAGTGTTCTGTCGGACTGATCAGATATTTTTCTTTCATTTCTAATAAAATTATTGCGTTGTGATGTGTGGGATTTTTATGGTGCATGCACAATATTTCAAATCTGAGAATAACTTGCAGCTGGCAAAGGCTGTCATAATTTAACCACAAATTATTATTTTTATTTTTTTTATTTTTTTTTATTTTTAATGGACAGACATGGCTGAAATGTCATCTTCCTACAAAGCTACTGCACAGCAGGGGTTTTTATTCATGTCCATCATGACTCAGAGTCCTGCTGGTTTTCATTTGCATCCCATCAAGAACTCATTTAAATTTCAGAAGATGACTGAGTGATATTTAGTCTGTGAATTTTACACATTTATACATAAGCATAGTTTTCTGATAAATTCTACATTTTTATTTCATAAAGATTTCATTTTGAGCTGTATTGGACAGTCTAAAACCCCGTAATCAGGCTCTGCTTCCACTGCATGGCTACACAGCTAAAAGTTAAGATGTAGTTTTTCCTGTAACGTGTTAAAGTGTTGCTGGTTATGTTACCACTAGGTGGCATACTCAGTCTTTGGTCCTCCACCAGTGTGAAATTCTACTGCAGTACAAAGCAAATCCAGATCATTGTTGTTTCTCTCTGTAGTTAGAAAGTTTGTCTTAAATGCTTGGGTCTGGGTAAGATTAATTTTTACTAACTTAACTTTAAAACTTAACTTTAAAGCCTACTTTGTGTGGTACAATCCTGAACTTGTGACCAAGTTCTGATCCTAATCCTGTATGTTTTTCTTTGTGTTGCATGTCAACACATAGATGCACTGCCGTTTCCTTTTCACCAGATGATTCACTCTTTAGTTTCTATGAGAAATTACACTTCCCCATCCACGTTGTGAAACGGTTCTTGCATTCCTTCTGTTATTCCATGTTAACTAGATGTGTTGAGCTAAATTATGACCTTATCTTTTCAGGTTGCTGAAAGTTAAACATGGACAAACCAAAAGATGGACAAGCTGATCACAAAAAGAACAACTCAGAGAAGAGCTCTGAAAAGGTTGGTATGATTATGCCACAATTATTTAAGGCCTGGAAGTAATTTCTTTGACATGTACCAAATGATATAACACGGTGTCTCTTGGGAGGACTCAGCTATGCCTGGTCTGATATATGGGCTGCCTGCACTGTCATGATAACACTATTTAGAACACGGCCATCCTTGTTGTTTTCCTGTTGGGCCGTATCTTAACCCAGTGTTTGAAACTGCATGTCTCAGATGTGTTCCTGCTCCAACACACCTGATTCAGATTAATTAACTTTCTCACTGTGTTAGTGCAATCCTGTTAAGGAGCCATTCCTTTCATTCAGGTGTGTAAAAGCAGGGTTACCTCTAAAACTTACAGGGCAGTGAGGACCAGGACTGAGAAACACTGCATTAACCACTTGTGACCACAGGCATGTGACTAAACTTGTATTATACTTCAGTTAGTATGTACATGATTTTTGCTATCTGGAAAGAGCTCAAAGATCTATTATTTAAAACCCTGTTCCTGCTCTCTAAGGATTTGACCTGTTGAAAAAACACCCCAGAAAATAACTTCACATGTGTCTCAAAGATAATTAACTGATAATCCTGACTTGTGTTATACAAAAGTAGAGAAAATGTATTATTCAGTGGAAAAAGATTGATTTATGCTGTGCACACACAAAGTCTCACATCTAAGACACATGTTCGTTATTCTGTTTATGAACATCTGTAAATGTTTATAACTTTTCATAAAATCTCTATTTATCCTCACCCCTCACCACTTGTGACAGACATTAGCATTATGGCTTTGATCTAGCTGCCTTTCCTGTTCCACTTTATCACCCTCCACCTAGTCAGTCATAAACCACTCCATCCTACAATCCGCTACGTAGCTTTTCTGCTATGCCAAGTGAGCGAGGTCCCAGTGGAAATATTTCGTACAGCTTTATCTCTTTCTGTTTGCTGAAACTGTTATTAAAGGTGAACAATATCTTCATGACTATACACCTACATTTAAACCTTCCAAACACCCCCCCCCCCCCCAGTAGGAGTGAGACGCATAAAATGCACTGATGCATAAATTTGTTCTCACATAAAAGAGAATGTACCTGTCAGTTACTATGGGTTGTATTTTGTAAAATGCTCTGAAGAAATGCATCGACCCACATATAATACAATGACTTAAACATGAATAATGCCTTAATGTTTGAGTAATTCCTCTTTAATGTTTAATGTTTTCTTGCATGCTTTACTTGGCAGGTTTTACAGATGGAGGTAATATGTCTTGATGTAGTATTGCTCTGTGTAATGACAACTTGCTAGACTTAATATTTGTACTGCACATTATATTACATGCAAAGTCACATGTTTCACTAAAAGACACAACGCAAAGCACACAACCTAAATTTATCTCAATTTTTTTTATTTTAATTTTTTGTTAAACATTAAGAGGTGCATTATAAGACATGTGATCTAAATTTATACATTATCAGTTATTTGCTAGTACTGAAAATTATCGCAATGGTAAAATAATATGTTAAGACTTTTCTGATGATCATTCACATAATTTTTTTTTGTATCATTGAATGCAAATTGTTGGTGTAAAATTTGAAGTTCCCTATTTTTTTAAGTGTCGTTCAAAGCTAACAAAGGACATCATTAGCGTGAATGTCTTTTGCCAGAAATAATGCATGTAGCATAACTTAATTATCTAAAATATTCAATTTATTTAGAATTCAAAGCTTACCTGGGTATTCATTAATCTCCCTCTTTATTAGCTTCTGCATAAGTTGATCATATAAATATTTTGTCCATTACTGTAGTAACTACTTTCTTTTCTTTTTGCTTCAAAAGATTAATATGGAGATACTTGCACACGGATTGCTTGGCTGTGCACAGAAATGGCTGCAAATCTTTTGCTGAACATAGACAAAATGGACAAATTTAACACATTCAAAAGAAAAAAAGAACATGACATCTTTTTTTCACTTTTGTTTTGTTAATGAATGCCTTCATGCTAATATCTGTGCATTGATAAACAAATTAAAATTGTACAATGCATAGCCTTTGCCTGATTGTGTACCAAGTTTGCCATCGACTGTGCTTGGGTTACCTGTGTGTACAGGTCATGCTAAACCTCAAAGGGACACTGTCGGTTTCCATCATCATGCATTACATATTGCAAGAATAAGATTATCAGCAGTACATATATATGGGCAGAAACAAGACTGAGTTGAATGATACTTGAATTTTCTCTATTTTGAATTGTGAGAGCTTTAACTGTCAGCATTTTTTCAATATAACCCCTCATGCAAAAGAGCGGTTTGAAGATGTTGGAGTAGGACATAACAAGGTGATTAAAATCAGTGGAAGCGCAGTCTCAGCAGTAATCAGGAGGTAGAGATTGAGCCTTTGTGCCATTAATCATAGCTGTGGCAGACAACCTCCAACAGTAAGACAACAGACAGTGCACTGCTTGCAAAGTCTAACTAATCATAAAAACGAGTTTATCAGACTTGCCGCAGAGGTTTTGGAATTTCAACTTTCTGTCTGAAACAAAATTGCACACTGTGAACCTGTATGTATGAGATCCACAAAAATGATAAAACTTGCCTATGCTTATAAAACTTCAATATGAAACTTTTGTAAAAACAGCAAGAGATCTATTGGAAGAACATGAGACCTATAAATTCATTCAGCTCAGATGAGGTCCAACGTGTGTGTTGTGAGCCTGCCCCGGTCTGCCGCTGTGAATACACTGTCAGTAATTTGTGATGGTGAAACACAGAGGTGGGAGTAAGAATGAGCCTAAAGTTTGATGGGCAGATTATATTTGTAGATGCCACCATGAATACCTGATATTCCTGATTACTGGCTTAGAGGACTTTCTTACTGGAAGAGAAGAGGAATAATCCAGCATCAATCCAAAGCATCCTGCCTCTAAAGAAGTAAAAAAGGGAAAACTACAGGGTAGATGATGTCTTAAAACTTGCTCAACACTGGTATCCTCCATGCTGATTACAAATAAGTCTACTTATAAAGGAGTTCTGATTAAAAATAACACATTCCTAATCTCTTTTCACTAAGATGTGGTATCTTGCAGGCTGTTGTTGTTGATTTTAAACAGCTCCAACAGAACTTCATTTGCCACCCAGGTTGTACTCAACTCCCTAATAATTTGCTTTTATCATTATTAGGTCAAATCCTTAAATGCCTGTATTTTTCTTCCTATCTGTCACAAAAACTCACACTCGTACAGTATTAGCCCTTCCGAGTCTTGTTCCTACATGTGTAGCCGTGTAGCTAGGTTGCTGCTGCAGCATTTGGTCTGCAAGTATATTATGCACTTTTTTTATATAAATGCTCTTTGTTATTTACTCATTAATACATGGATATATAGAAAAGTGATGATGATGTTATTTTAGATTGGACCCACACCACAGCAATGGGATAAAATTATTTTAGGTCTTAGAAATTACCTCACAATGTTGTCCCATGTATAATAATTTAAAATTATGAGAGGAAAATGCAGGATTATATCAAATATTTGTTTCCATTCCTTAAGCTTTCCTCTGCTGTGACAATGAGCCCAATGTTTCAACCCCTTAGCTCACATAAAAGTCAGAACACATTCATGTTACCAAAAGTATAAGTCATAATACTCATTAATACTCCTCAGCATCTTCACCACCTTCTGGCTTAAATGTCAGGCTTGCACTCTAGATATGCCATAATGTAATTTTGTCAAAAAATCTGCTAAGCACGCTCATTGTACAGGGAAAAAATGGTTTAATGATGGCATTTCCTTTTTCTTTTTTGCTTTTAACCCCATAAATGTCAGATAACAAGATATGTTCTGTCCCCTGCTTTTTGTCCAATGATTTATTTTACCAACACTTTTTCCCATCATCTGTTTAAATACCAAAATCTAATTTCATTCCCTCTTTCTTTCAAGAATCAACAGTGGTATTGACCATGACATTGATAGGAAAAAATTTGTTTAAAGCTTTGCCACAGAATACATTAAACAACTCACAAACTTCACCGTACGGGTTCTACACAAAACAACAGATGCTCATACCGTCCAGCCTCTACCGACTCTGCCCAAACACACAGAGCTACTGGCTGGAGGTCATGAGCAAGCTGTCAGGGATTCTCAGCCTTAACTTTCCAGCGTGCTGCATAATTTCTTTGCTTTGTGATGTGTCCACCTTAATTAACCAGAAAGACAAACCAAAGCCCTTGAGATCACTTGGGAAAAAAAAGGGGGGAATAAACAAACTCTCCACAAAGCGAAGTTAAGATCACAATTTTATGTATTTTGCCAGCAACTTGAAGCTTGTTTGCATCTTCAAACGTGCTTATTTTCAGTTGCAGGTGTAAAAATGTATAGAGCGTGCATGCACTATATGACTGCATATATCTGTTTATTTACTTAGATATGTGTGCATTGTAATAAATAACGTCTTGCATGCCAATCACCTTTTTTCTGCTGCACGAAACAGTTTCAAGGCTGCGCTAGAAGGCCAATAATGTTAAAGCAGGGATCTACTCAAAGGTAAAATGAAGTGAAAACCTGACCTAAATACCTGGACCTATATAAAACACTCCCCATGGCATGCTCTGACCTTAACGTTGATGTGACTGCCAATGATGAAGCCTGTGTTTGTGCAGCCAGCGTGGATCTGTGTATCTAATCTTTTGTGTTTTTTTCTCATTAGCAACCAATCACAGCCTGCCTGTTTAGTGCAGCCTTCTTCGGGGCCCTGGGTTCATCCTTTCTTTATGGCTATAACCTCTCTGTGGTCAACGCGCCTGCTGTGGTGAGTCGAAGTGTTGGCAGCCCTGCTGAGGGAACCCACTATTGATTGCTCATGTTTTCTCATTGTGTTAGCACGTCTCACAATCAATATATCCTAAATTAGACTATGATTCAGTTTCAGAGCAAGGTTTTTTATAACATTACAACTTTGTTTTGTGCTAACAGGAGTAGTTTACACATTGTTATTACTGCTGCTTTTAAAATATAGTTATGATTCACCCAAAAGTATTTTATATTTATATATTTGACTTTTTATGTGAGTACTGGACAAATAGCTTTGTGCACTGTGTTGGTTATACTGCATGAAATGAGGGAGCTGTTCTACTAAGGTAATGATGAAGGTACTCACAAGTTTAAAAGAAGCAAGTAACCTTCACATTTAAATTGAATGCTTTGAAATGTAATTTACAACACAATATATCCACTTTATATTAGATTTAAAAAAAAAATAAAAACACACAAACAAAAACATGTCACAGAGGTCTAGTCTGTTTGGTTTAAGGCTGTAATATGAAATATCTATAAATGGAAAACAATATTGCTGTCTTCCTCCAGTAGCTCTGCTCTCTTCCCTCGCTGCTTTAAGCCCCTTCCTCCAGAAGATGAGTAAGTGTACTCAGTACAAAATCCCTTTGCTGTGATTTAGATGCTATCATTACTATCTTACCTGATCGAGCATAGAAAGACCAATAATGGAGTTTTCAGATCCTCAAGGAGATGCACAACAATATAAGTTCCTCTCACACCATGTAATCCAGTGACACTAAAATGGTTCCAGCTTGTTCAGTTTTAGTAGAAGCTGTTTTATCCCTAAACTTTCATATCACTTTCATGTTAATGCAGAACTAATTATTTAAAAAGTTTGATCATAATCCTCAGAAGTTTTTTTTTTTCCATCTATTTGATCACACAAATTCCAAATTGGATAAATAAACTAATGCATGTAAAATGACTACTAAGACTTACTAAGACTTCTTCTGGCACAACTAAGAGACATCCATCAGTCATAATCTTCAAAGCAATGACATGTGAAATGAGTAACTTCTATCATTTTCCAACAATGTCACCTTCTGCAGGAAAACCGTCCTGTAAAAGTTACTCTGGCATTCAACAACAGCTAAAGAGTTGTCTGAACCAGACACATCTTCTATGGCAAGATATCACAGGACACCCCAAGAGCTCTCTTGTCCATCTCCTGGATCAGGGTTTTCCCTAGCGTGAGGATCATGCTATAAAATTTCAAACAGGTGGTTTTAATTTTGTGGATGATCAGTGTATTCAGCTTTACGAAACTAGACAAGATGTTTTCGGTCTTTACATGTTTTGTGAAGAAATTGCTATTTTCAACACTTTCAGAAGTCAGGCTTTCCAGTTTGGCCTTGTGTGTGTTCAGTGGTAATTAGACGCCATAGGTAATTTAATTAGTATTCAAAGATTACAGCCTTGAGCTCAGCAGATGCCCACACAAACATGGGAAACGTACAAAATGCAAAAGGGATTTTAGTTTTTACTGTAAAATACTGAAGTAAATAGTAATTTGTGTTTCTTCTTGGCTAGAACAGCCCTGGTTTGCATGACCACAATGTGAGTGGGTGCACCTTCATTAGTGGCTGCGCTGGCATAAATCTGCACAACTACAGTTAAAATGGCCAAATGAACCTGTTCCGTGTTTTCTCAGTGATTGATGATGACTGTAATTGTGGGTGCGTGTGTTACCACACCTTAATAATTATATACTACAGGTAGACCCTGTAACACATCTGTCATAGAGTGGCATATTGAGTTCAGATCCTTTGAGGCTTACCACTGGGATATTTGAAAAAAAAAAATACTGGGAACAAAATAATGAATATAAATCCATAAAAATGGGGAGAGAGAGAGAGAGAGAGAGAGAGAAAAAAATTGGCCAAAAAATTTTTGGATGCGAAAGACCCAATAGGAAGACCCTTCCAATAGGTAGAACGGTTAGAAAAATAAGATCCAGTATTAAAAATTGTATTTATTTTATTTTCTATATTTGGGCACTATGGATATACCACAGTAAAGAAAAAGCTAACCCAAAATCTGTCTCTTCTTAATTACTGCATGAAAGCAGATACAACTAAAGGTTAGCAAGTGAAGAAAAACAAGAACAAAAGCTGTGAACATATGAAGCCAACAGATGAAATTATCATACACATTGCAATTGGATTTTATTATCATTATCTTTTATACAGTAGACTAGACTTCAGTGGGCCCTAAGCAGAATAAGTTTTGGGGACCGCAGTTATGTTACGTGACACAAACATTTCAGATGCGGGTGCAGCTCTTACAGCTTGTGTGTGTGTCAAAAGGATGATGCAACATTTTGTTTCAAACAGTGAAAGTCCACAGATAGTTTCCTAAATCGTTTTTATTGCATAAAATATGATCCACCATTCACTCTGCTCATTAAATGTGTATCAAGCAAGTCTATCCTAAATCGTTTTTATGTTATCCACCATTCACTCTGTATCAAGTATGTGAGTAAGGTAATCAAGACAAAAAGACAGGCGACGACCTATTTAAAATTAAAAGCAACGTTGCCGTTGATCGTGACATTTCATAAAGATACTGGCATGTCCATAGTGGTGTTTGAAGGACGGAGATTTAACGTTTGTGGACCCTGACCGCTGCTGGTTGGGACATTGCAGGACGACAATGTTGCTCCATTCTCGTCTCTCCTGGACCGACGAAGCCCAATAAGCCTGCACCTGCTTTCACAGCAATACGCGTCACAGACATGATCTGGCGTGTCTCCAGCCCAGCGTCTGAGTTTCTGTTGCCACGGTTACCAACTATCGTTTAATCAGCGAGATAATTTACAGCAATGAGTCTTTTTGACTGGAACTTCTTTCATAGGTGTCCATTATCACTTTTTAATGGACACCCTCCAGCCAATCAGAATTGAGTATTCACCCAGACCATGGTATAATGTATGTTAACTTATTCAAAACACTCTAGGACACTATTGTGCAACATTATTGCATATAAAGGACTGTTAATTAGGCCCCATAAAGCTGTAATAACATGCATCTCTATTTAACATACAGGAGGAAAATATATAACAAAATATGCACAATGCACACAATATGCACACAACTTAGTTATTGCACAATTAACTTAGTTAAAAAGATACTGCATAATCATGCAGCAGTAGCACCAGTAACTAAAGCAGATGTTTGTGTGGAGTGTGTGAAAATGAATTTTTTAAATATAAATTAAATGCATGGAAACCTTAATGTAACTTTTAAAGTTAAGTTATTTTAAAAATAAACCTTTCCTCTAAATAACATTTATTTATTAACTGTTAATCCATTAGTCTGACTTCTTCTTTAAATGGACATATATAATTTTATAAAGGCTGATACTACCATATATTAAATAAATTATCATTCAATCGACTTTAAAATCTCATCGTCCTGAGTTCTGGACATGGATCAATCACGACATGATGTCCCACACCGGATCAGTCTCAGGAGATGATGGGGGATGAAGAACTGGGACACTGACGCTCTAATCTTCTGTGCTCTTATGAGCCTCCAGTGTTGCTCTCCTGATGCATGATGTCAGAAAGCCCACCGTGCGCCACTGAAAACAATGCAACACATTTTACAATCTGTCTTGTAAACATCTCCACTGATGCTGTCAAGCCAAGTGGAATATCGGGTGCAGAGGACATTTTAAAAAAGGCGCAGGTGCTGTGAGCAGCGCCGGCATGTGGCGTCGGTCTCTAGGCAACCGTGACCGAAACACAATGCGTACAATATGGACCGTCCATATTGAACCAATAAAATGTAGGGAGGAGACATTTAATTGTCAAATAAGGAACAATTCTATATTTTACAGGATGGTTGGCAACCCTACTGCTAGCTTGAGCTACAACTGCTTTGCTGGCTAACCAACTGCTAAACCTGTTCCTCAAATAAAATTGCGGGTTTTAAAATGTGCTGTCACATGTCTAATCTTCATCATCACTGGACTAATACCTTACTTTACAGTATAACTGCAAAAGAAATGACCTTGTCCTTGCACAGCTGCTTCATCAGCCTTCTTTTTTCCCCTTTTTTTCCTGCCCCGAATGGATAAATCCTCTTCATAACGAAGCCCATAAACCACTCACTGAAACAACCTTCTTCTGTAGGGGGCCCCCTAGTGGTGCGGGGCCCTAAGTGGTCGCCTAGTCTGCTTAGTGGCAAAACTGGCGCTGCATGGAGTAGTGGGGCTCTTACCTGTATGAGTGCTAACTGTGACCAGTGGGTTGAGTTCAGTCAGGAAACCTGGCTGGTCTGATTTCCAGGATCAGAACCACAATGCATTTATAAGCAAGAAGAGTAGAAAGCCACACATTTTATCATAAATGTATGTATGTGCATTAGTTTTGACAAAGAAAGTGAGAAAGTGAGAAAGAAGGAGAAAGCAAGAGCGAGAGAGAAAGACAGAGAGAGAAAGAAAGAGGAAGAAAGGAAGAGAGAGAGAGGAAGAGAGAGAAAAAGAGAGAGAAAGAGAGTGTGAGAGAGAGAAAGCAAAAGAGAGAAGAAGAAATGGAGAAAGAAAAAGCTTTAATAAAATTCTATTAGTTAAAATTCTGCTGCCTCTAAAAATTCGAAGCACCCATACACTGTACATGGTTTATTGCATGTGTGGACTGCACATCAATGACTTCTCAGAAATCCCTTAAATTCCTTCTTTAGAACTTACTCATGGGTGACTGAAAGTGAATTGGCTTAACATTGCTTTAAAAATTCCCTTTTTTGTAGAGGCTGGGCTTATAGGCTTTATTAGACAATATACCATCTTAAACATGTTGGTCGTATTTGCACCCACAGCAGTACGTAGATTTATTATACAATAAATTCCATAAGGACATAACATAAATGGAGTTATGAAAAACTAACAAAATACTTTTAAAAAATGCAATTAAACTTTGATCAAGTAAAAAAAAAAAAAAGTAGCTCAGATTCTGAGCTGAAAATCCTGAGTAAGTCAACTTTTTTCTTAGCTTTTCTTACATTTTAATTTCTTGTTATCAAATTTAAAGGAATAATTGATTTTCTTTGGAGTGGGTTTAGTATGAGGTACTTATCCATATTCTATGTGTTTAAATTGGGATTGGCAAATCCTTATTTAAACAAAACAAGTGGGAGTACTGGTATGGAAAGTAAGAGGTGATACTGCTGTGAATGGTGTTGCAACAAAATTTATTTTAGCCTTCTAAAAATTAATCAGTCAATAATTAAGTCTGTACAATGTTTGGATTATTTATAGTTCACTGTCATGCACTGCTTTCCAGCAGGGAGCTGTAGTGGTTGCATTGCTCTCTTCAAAGCCACCAGATTCATTATAAAAGTGTAGTTTTGCACCTCTGAGCCAAGGTGCTGCATATGGCATGCATATGTGTGTGTGTGTGTTTATATATGTATTTATATATCTATATATATGTGTGTATATATATGTATATACATATGTGTGTATATATAATATATATATATTATATATACACACATCATCTACAGCTTTCTGTTGCTGGCACTCCTGTCTCCTTGAAAATGTGATGCATCATCAGCTCCTACTGTAGGTGACTACGTTAGAAGCTATGGATAAGTACTAAGGATAAGTACTTTTTATAACCCCACTTCAAATAAGCTGGACTCTTTCTTTGAAGTTCCAGCTACTATCCTTCTGCCAATACAGCTAATTTTCCAGTTTACAGGCACAGTGAGTGATCGCTTGTTTTTTATTCTCCTTCATGGTTCCTGCCCACCAGGAACATAAGCTGATCATTAATGTAACACTAGCTTCTGTCCACCACTGCTGGGGTCCATCACTGGCTCTGCTGTCTGCTTTTTCTTTTCTTTTCCTTTTTTTTTTTTGCAAAATTCATAAAGAATAAATGAGCCAGCATGTTTCCTCTTTTGCTGTATGTTTTCCTGCTGTGCCAGAATCTAATGATCACTGAGGCGCTTACTGCCAGCTTTTAGCTGAAAATGAATGACTGACAAAAAGAAAGTGCCACACTTTATTTGAATGATGAGATGATAAAAGAGGCACACTGCACAGACACTATTCATGCTGCTGTCTTACAAAAGCTTTAATCTGCCTCTTCAGTAACAGACCACTAAAACCACGAGAGTCTCTACACACAGCATGGATAATCACAGCATGTATAAATCAACATTCAGTGTTCCCCTTACACAGCAGGCCCATTTTAAAATGTGAGCAAAGGAATTTCATATCAAATGTCAAAAATACATTCTAAATGAGTCCTAATACAGATGCTCCGAGGCACTAAATACTGTATGCAATTAGATGCCATTGCACCAGCCTCATCTTGCTCATCAGTTAGCTTTTTAGCTCACTCTTTAGCGCAAACCAGAAGTGAGAGAAGTGGAACGAAAAGACCAATGTTTAAACTGTCCATTGTAACCTTTAGAAAAGACAGTTTATGTAAGCTCAACCCCCCCCCCCCCAAAAAAAAAATCGATAGAAAAGTAATTTTATTTTAATCTGAAAACTTTATTTGACCCTTTAACAAAATGTAAAACATCAACAATTTTTTTTCTGTATTTACCATTTATTACAGTGTGATATGTAATTATTGTATCCACCAGGGGGCAGAATTATCAGATAATGTGCAACAGTTTTTACCATAAAGTGATGTAAAAGGTCTCAGAAACTGTTTCAAGTATGATACACACAGTTAAGTAATGCTCTTTGTTGCCCTGCAGGGACAAATGTAACCTGTGACCTTCTTTTCTTTTCCTTCCATAAAACAAATCTATTTAAGTTTCTAGGGCTCTGCAGTCACACAAGAGGTCACTTTGTCAGCACTCAGAACTGTTATGCATGATGCTTGTTGAGTAAATGCAGACTTGTCTCTGTTTTCAGCACTGTCAGCAGTGTAGCATGGATTACGAAAATACAATGATGATTGCATTAGTAAAATGAAAGATTAAAATAGATACAAGGGCATTTTTGTTTGTTTGAGCTTGAGCTCTTCAGTGTTAGCTTCATTTCAAACACAATACTACGTCACTATCATGGGTACTTCAGTGAATTCAATTTTCTGATGGAGCTGACCAGTTTTCTCTGTTTCCATTTCGAGAACAGGATCAGAAATTCCTGCATTACTGTGCACCTAAAACAATTGAAATACAGCAGGAAAAAACAGAAAAATAAAAGTGAAAGTAAAAGGTATAATGAGGCAATGAATTAAACACTAATACATTAAACATCTGATAGAGTAAATGCATGAAGTAGACTAGACAGATATTATAGTACTTACAGAAGATTATGATTAGAGATCTACTCCACAGTGTTGGGATGTGAAATTTAGTGGCTAGTGGAAGGAATGATTTCCTGTGGTATTCTGCTTTGCAGCATGGCAGAATCAATGTTTGCTTAACATGCTGCTGAGGTTTTCCCAGCAAGTTGTGGCAAGGACGTGTAGGCCTGTCCAGTTTAGTCCTTAACTGGCACTTCATCTTCCTCTCTGCAGACATATCCAGGAAGTTTTTAATGAGAACGATAAGACACGAGTTAGTGTGGGGTGGCCAGTCAATAGATATCACAAATTATAATATATTCAAAATCTTTAACTGTTTTTGTGAAATACTGGTGTCTTCCAGGGTGTCTTAAAGACCTTAAGTAACAGCTCTGAACCCTTTTCAACGCCAAAAACACAACTGATTATAGGTTAATTTTAATTTAATTTATAATTACTTCCATCAAGCTTTGATTATAAGAATAAAAAGCACAATAAAAATGAAAATATTGCAGTCAAGACCAATAATCAACCAGTCAACAGCTGTTTATGTGGATGCTGGAATCTAATGGCTGAATTGTGGCTCTGTTTTCAAGACAAACCCAGGGTCTGGGACTGGGAGGATCACCCACCAAACCCTCACAGCCCACCACCCTCATCCCGTGTCCACCCATATTTCACACGTTGGTTAAAGACATAACTCTTGATTGAACAAATACATCTAACACTTTTTGTCACCTACTGTCATTAATTCAGGCAACACAGATTTCTATTTGTGGCAATATTCAACCTAAATTAAGTTTGCATATATAGCACTTAATCAAGCCCATTCACTAAACCACAAAGCAAAAAAGAACACAAAAAGAGACGATGAACAGTTGACAACAATAAAGTTGCAAATAATAAATTCTCCATCCTCCACCAAGCTACACATCTATCCCGAACCCTAACCTCTGACTTACAAAATACCCTGAACACCATGTCAAAAGTTAAAGGGTCACATTTAAGAATTATTTGCATTCTTATTCAGTTTTATGAAGAACGGCTTAAACACTGTAAACAAAAGACATCTTTTTGAGTTACCGAGCAACAATTTTACAGGATGAACTCTATAAAGTATAAGCAAAATGGTGCATCAAATCATGCACATTTTATTTACAAATCTCACCATGTCTATCCACCTCAGAGTTACCGTTACAATTTACATACACTACATTTTTTTAATATTGAATATGACCAGTTTGAAAGATGTCTCTTTCTGTGTCTCTTCTATCTCAGTACATCAAAGCTTTCTACAATAAGACCTGGATTGAGAGATATGGCGAGCCTATCCCAGGAGAGACATCCACCCTCCTGTGGTCCATCACAGTGTCCATATTTGCCATTGGAGGCCTCCTTGGAGCGTTCTCTGTCTCTTTAATCATCAAAGTACTTGGAAGGTGAGTTCACCCATGTGCTCATAATAACAGGTCTTCCTTACACTGGTATTGCCCTGGGAATCCAGGCTGGGCTCTTGCTAACTTTGAATTTAACCTAGTTTTTAAATGTCTTGAGGTTGTCTCACTTTTAGCTGAGCTAGGTGTTGCAGCTGTAGCACATTTCTCCACAGATGAGCAGTTTAAAATGTTCAAGCCCAAGCAACAGGCCTGCTAATTGATCATCTCATTTGGAAAATTGAATCAGCATTCAACGGCGTCTTGTCATGGAGAAAGAGTTGTTTAGCACTGCAGAAGGCATTGATGTGTTGCATCAGGTTTAAATCTGTGTAAAGTGTCTCCTCATGTTTCTGCCACTCTGTGGGGATCACACTCACTGCTACAACATGCTGTAAATATGAGTCTCACTGCATAGCTATTTTTACACATGAACAGAGATGTTTTGGAGAATGTGAGGACAATTTGCACCAGACTTTTTTGGGTTGTTGCTGTTAGCACATGTGCTTCACAGCAGGAGATTCAGCTGGAGATGTGATCTCATGGTTGGAAATGAGAGAGAGGGGGTACAGGAGGAATTTGTTCAGGGCACACAAGAGGTAGCAGAAATGATGCTGTGGAAATTGTTGCGTTTCATCAGAACATGTTGAGAAAAGCAGAAAGGCTCTTTTTTTGTCTTGATATCAGCACTGCATCTATCTGAACATATCCATAATCGCTGGAATGAGTCAAAAGCAACATAGAGGTCAGCAGAGAGGAAAATAAAATAGCAGCTTCTAATAGTGTATGCACTCACTTTTCCACATGCAAGGAGTGAATGAGTGTCTGGAGAAAATGAGGTGAAGATTTGCATTCATGCATGCCACCATGCTGGGACACCTCTAAAACATCACTTCATTTTAGAGAACGATACTCGATCACACACCAATCCAGATCAGATTGTGTCATGAATAAGATGTTAGAATCTGAAGAACAAAAATCTCAATCTGGCCATCCATCCATCCATCATGTCCTAAAAATGTTTTTGCCTTGGTTTCCTCTCCATGCATGACATTCTCCTGTACTATCACTTCACTCCTTCAACCAAATAGGATGTGTTAGTCCATGGCCAGAGCCCAAATTTTCATTTGTTGTTGAAGGTGACAAACACACTTATGATTTTTTAAAAGATCCATGTCTGTTGGTGATATTTTGGTATGATAACCCTTCCTGAGTGGCAGCTGTATCATAGTTATCAGCTCATGAAGTTTCCCACCCCCCTTAGAAAATGACATTTTAGACACTGGTGGATATCCTGGTTTTAAACTCAGGTAAAGGACATCTGTCAATATCTTTGATATAATTTTAAAGAGGATCTTTTAAAGTTTAATTCAAACTAAGATTTCAATCTATCTGGACAATATAGAGGCCACTGTAGCTCTTTAAACAATAAACAGCTTTGGAAAACTCACAGGGCCATAAGGATTCAGGAAATACTGTTTAATAATATGTTTAACCTTTATTCTTTTATTGTCAGGGGCGATTGTAAACATTAAATTAGAGTATTTTTAGGCTGCTAATACATTAGAATGTAGTAGGAATAGAATGAGTAACGACGGGACGAGCGGGACATCTTTTTCACTTGTGTTGTAGTTGTGTCTCTCCTGGTTGGAAACAACCCACCTGAATGACATGGTTCACCTGGATGAAACACTGAAGGCAAGTGACAGCCGTTGGGAAAATGTGCCACAAGCCACTTTCAGGGTGGGCCTTGAGAACTGCTCATGTACACACATCATGGAGCTATCTGAAGACTACCGCACATTCCTCAGAGGCAGAAACGGCAGCCTCTCAAGCTCCTGAATGTCCGATTTGGACATGGTTGATCTCTGTAACTGATGTGAAATATCAGCCCGGACAAATACTGTGTCTGGACTTCATCCATATGTAAAATTACAGGAAATTTTGAGAAAACTGGACAGCTGTCAGTATTATATACCTAAACTCTTAAAATGTATTATGCAACATAACATAACTCAATGTAATACTCAACTGTCCATCAAGTGACCAAAGAATGTTCCTAACGCCCCCAAACTCAATTTAAAACAGTAGTACAAGCACAACATGATTCTACGGACAGCAGTTTTTAGAGTTAATAACTCTCAGGTTAAACCTGAGAACAGAAGAGTAAAGGTAAAACCAGGAGAAAAATCAGACTATGAAATCAATGGAAAACGGCAAGAAGCACAGGGAGATGACAAAGGAGACTAAATGAGAGAGAGGAGCAATTTGCCTGAAGCAATAGTCTGCTTTTAGGAGTTGAAAGAGGACTTTGCACTTTCCAGGAGAACATTCCAGTCTCAGACACTAAAAGGACAACAGGCAATTATTAAGGTGCATTTATGACCTTTTCTTGCAATTTAATATCAGAAAAGTTATTTTGAAGGATTTAACTAAAGTAATCTCCAGCCTCCGTAAACTTTTGCTTATTATTCTGTGTATTATCTTACAGAGGAGGGAGGCAGGCAGGTCTGCTGGGTGGCTAAAAAAAACATGAAAATCTTCTGATTCAACCTGTTAAGATCTAAGACAGACCTAAAAAACTTTAATCACTGAAACTTCAAGCAACTTCAGCTCTGCCGATTGGAACCAGCAGTAAAATCTGTAACTTTTTAACAAAACAAAAATAAAATCAATAGAAACATTACATTGATTTTAATCATCAAGAAATGAAATGTGCTTTAATAAGAGATTTGGCCTGATTGCAAAGACTTCCACAGCAGAAAGGGTTGAATGCAAAAAACACCAGTCCCCATGTTTTCCCATCAGTCTTTTGTGTTTTTGCATTCACACTTTTGAGTTTAGTTTTTATACTAATAAATTAATCTTAAAACAGATTTTTTTTTAACGCAAAAGAAAAAAGTTGATAACATTAAAAAAATCTGAAAATATTGAGTTTTTGCTCTGAATGTTTACATATAAACATGCAATTTCTTCCTCACTTTAAATTGTCCCCTGCAGTGAGATAAAACTAGTGGATTTGTAAAATGGGAACTTTTACTTTTCCTGGCTTCTTTCAAACACTTATGTTATTTTGTCTGCTGAGTTATAGTAGAAGAATTATCCTTTTGAAATACCACAGATAAGGGTTTTTATTTCTTAGCAGACACAAAAATTCAATCAGAGGAGACTGAATGCCATCGGATAACCTTAGTCTTTTTGCTTCGTCTGCCTTTCTTTCTTTATTTCCATCTTTCTTTTTCCACTTTTTAACCCCCTTTTAAACCACTAAAACATTCCTACCAGCTGGCAGGTTTTAATTTTCAACAAAAATAACCAAACCTATCTACAACTATGCAAAAGAAAAAATAAAGTTTCTGTGAAATGTAGAATGCTCTGTTGGCTGAGGCTGTCATCTCTTACGGGTTCTGTATGTGGTCATGGATTTTTGCAAGTTTTTGAATCAATGACTCAATTAGTTTTATAATTCCAGACACTGGTGTTTCACTTATTATGGATCACCTCTACAGATTTGGACTTGTTTCCCCCTCAATTATAATATCCTCTTGTGTTATTTATCAATAGAAGTTTTCACAAAACTCAGTGTACTACTCACATTTCAGCAACATTTGAATCTAAATCTGTTTTCATATCATTTGCTTAATCTTAAAATTAGATTAAACTGTATTTTGATGAGAATCTGCGGTCATCTAGCACAATGGTTCTTTTTCAACATCATACCCCATATAGAATAATTTTTCAGCCCAGTACCAACTTAATCAAGGGAGTCATTTTACATTTTAGTTCAGAGGCCACATACAGTGGAATTTGATCTCAAGTGAGCCAAACCAGTAAAAATAACAGCATGAAAACTGTTTTTTAGTCCAAATGTTAGTCAACTGCCCTTTTAGAAAACATGATTAAATCTAAATTTATTTTGGGAGAATATTAAGTCCAGTTTTACCAACATTTTACTTCACTTACACATTTACATGATTTTATTACATTTGTTTACATATTTCATTCATTCTCTGTACTGCTTAGTCCATTACAGGTCGCGGGTAAGCTGGAGCCTATCCCAGTGTTTTAGCAGGTGAGAGGCAGGTCACCAGTCCATCCCAGGGCCAACACGGATAGACAAACAACCACTCACACACACACTCAGTCCTATAGGGAAAATTTAGACAGACCAATTAACCTAACATGCATGTCTTTGGACGGTGGGAGGAAGCCGGAGAACCCGGGGAGAGACTACGCATACACGGGGAGAACATGCAAACTCCACACAGAAAGGCCACCACCCCCCAGGTTCAAACCTCCCCCCAGCAGAGGCTCAAACCAACGGCCTTCTTGCTGTGAGGCTGCGGCATTACATTTATACATTATATTTATATTTTTTTATTTTATCTATCTTACCTATTTACACATTTACTCATTCATGATCAGAGCAACTTTTAAGATCTAGACGTTTTTTTTAAATGTACATGCGTATATTTCCACATGTGTAGTTATTCTGAACTGACTCACCTCATCATACAAGCTCAAGTCACAACTATTAATTTATAATGTATATGTGTGTGTGTGTGTGTGTGTGTGTATATATATATTCTACCTACCTACCTACCTCACAGAGTCTCTCCAAACACCCCAAGGGTACACGCATACAAAAATGGATCAGTCAGTTCTATTATTCTATTCTATTCTATTCTATTCTATTCTACAGTCATTTAGCAGACGCTTTTATCCAAAGCGACTTACATTTGAGAGGAAGAACAACACAAGCATGAATTCAAACAAGATGGGACATCATAATTAAGTGTCAGACCACTTTTGAGTCCAGTTGGACCTAGGTGCTGTCATGTAGTGCTAGTGCAGTGAATTAATTTTTTTTTATTTTTTTTTTTTTATATTTATTTATTCTTTATTATATTGAATTACATTTACATTTCTTTTTTCCTTTGCTTTTAAACTTGCTGTTTGTGGAATAATGACAAAGACAACCCCGTGTTTCCCCCCTAATTTCCCCTGAAGACAGTCAGTAAGACAGCAGTCAAGAAATTGTTATATATGTGTTGTTTTTCTAATGTAGCACCATGCTTTTTATGCAAATAACCCTTGATTTATGTTTTTCTTTTAATCTATTTTTTCTGTAAATGATTATCTACAAGTTCGAAGGACATGCATGTGTAGAGGGTTACGGCCAGGCCGAGCTGTTTTGCCGGCTTTGCACAGGATTGCAGGCACAGAGTAAAGCACAAACATAATCACCCCAAAATAATATACATTCAAAAGAATCTGTTATCCTGTACTGATAAAAATGTTTGTCGGAGCAGAGAAAGACGTATGAAACTTCTGTTCAGTCATCTGAGATAATTAAAACGCCCTGATGATTCACCTTGGATCTATCAGGTGGCTGTTTTTAAACATGTTGATTAGGTTTAGAGGAATTATTCATTCTTCCTCCATATTCTCTGCTAGACATCTGGGGGCCAGCCGGCAGTTCAGCTCAGAGTCCCGGAGTGGTTGACATTCAGATGTCAGGAAGTAGAGTTGAATATATTATCAGATGAGGACACATGAAGCAATCTAAAAGAAAACTACTTCAAAGAGCAAGAAAGTTCTTCATTAAAAGTTTTGAAGCTGAGGTAATTTTGTGTCTTTTTAAAAAACAAAAAAAACAAAAAACTTTAAAGTCTGGATGTTTTACCACAGGGACTTCTTTCAGAGTGAAGACGTGACATGAAAATATTAATATGATTTGTTTATCCTTTTACTCGGCTATAATGCAAACGAGGCTGCCCTCGAGACGATGTTTTCTGCTAACCCTCTCACTGCAGCAGCCAAACAAAGCATATTTCATTTTGCCCTTTTGACACTGACCTCTAACACTACACGGTGAAGCGTTATTATTTAATCCTGAAACAAATATTCCCTTTTAGCTTATGCACCTGTAGTGTCTCCCTTCATAGTTTAATTTGAGAAATGTAATTTTTCAGTATGCAACTGAGATAACACCTGGACAGAAGACTGCTCGTATGCATTTAGATGTGTGCATACTTCTTTCAAACTTTTCAACAACAGAAAATCATTTTTTTCCACTTTAAGGAAAAGGATGTTTTATAAATCAGGCTATGAATGATATATGAACAAACCCCTGCAAAAGCCTCCAGATTAAGAAAGAAAATGAGAAAGTTTAGGGTGTGCTGGTGGCACTGAAATGGGAATTGATTCAAAGTATGAATAAAGTATATTTTAAAACATTTATTGAAGTACAATTTCAAACATACATGACAACAGAAATAACACAGTGGAAATTGTACATATTACCCAACCCTATATGACAATGTATTTAAGCGTTTCCAGGCTTGTGCATGAATGTCCAATAAAACGCAGCTTTTTGCTTGTTCCAGATCTTTTGAACATGTTTGCATATCAAGTTTTTATCTGTCGTCTTTACTCATTAATGAACAAATTACAAATAAATTCTAAATAAATACTCATGTTCTGTGGGTGACATTTTGATATTACACTGACCGACAAACACAAGTGCAACCATCTTTTTTTAATTTGTACTGAAGTTAGCCTGGAAAGCGTGAATTAGCAAAAACAAGAAGATATGTTGATAATGAGAAGCCACCAATGAGACAGACATGGCCCGTTTGTGTGGCTACACAGGAAGTATTTGTGAAAGTGAAAACAGCTGCTCACACAACAGAAAGGTTTACATTGACTGTTTCTGTGTCAACTGGATTTTTGGAAGACTTTACAGACAGAAAAGAAATCTACAGATATAGACCAATTCAAATAAGTGACATAATATAATTAAATAAATAAATAAAAAAAAATGTGCTTTAAATAATAAATTTCAACTTAAACACAAAAGTCTGCTTTGTTTATTTGTTATTTTACTTCTTTATTCCATCCTAGACACTCGGGGCGGGGGGCCGCTGGGCTAGCTTCTGGTACCTGGGGAGCAGTTGGTGGTTAAGGACCTTGCTCAGGGGCCTACCTCAGTTTCCAGCCCGGAGACTTGAACACAGGTTCTTTAGACCCAAGCCCACCTCTGTAACCACAAAGCTAGCCTTACTTTCCCTGTGGACTCAACTATTTAAAGTAGACTGAAGCATTTTGTGTTGCATGAGTCTGAAGGCTGCAGTTTAAGTCTTTGTTGGATTATTTGTTAAGAAGTCCTGATTCAGTCTGGCCTTCAGGTCCTCTTTGGGACTGGAACATGTCTTGTCCTTCGCCTGTGCGGTGGGTGACACTGTGGCCTGATAAGTGAATGTTTTCAGGTTTTTATGCACGATTACCATTCTTGAGTTTTGTTTACCTTTCAGTTTTCAAGCCATTTAAAAATAAGTTTGAATTGATTTTATTTGCTGGCTTGACATGAGCAGCTTTCTTTATAGAACTAATCTTTCTGCTTTTCTGGCCTTGAAGAATTACTTCTTTTCACTCTGTTCTTTATGCTCCCAGAGGCACAAAAGCTCCATTTATTCCTCTTCTCTCTCTTTAAAAAGGCCTCCCCAGCTATTTTACTATTTTTGGGTGTTCATTGCTGAAATATGTTCGATATTGACAACATCTTTTTTTAAACCTTAATTTTGATTTGAGTGTTAAGATTTCTTTAGTGTCCTTAAAGTTAATTTCTCTTTATTTATTGTAATTCAAGCCATGTAACTGACTTTCAGAAAGGGAACCCTGCTGCTGAATAACAGCTTTGCTGTGATTGCTGCTCTGCTGCTGTCCTTTGGCGAGATGTCCAAATCTTTTGAGATGCTCATTATTGGTCGTATCATTATGGGGGTGAACTCTGGTAAGTCATTTAAACAAACATTGTATGTATACTTTATTATTTTACTTAATTTGAGACGTTTTTGTCAGTACATTGTAATTTTGACCATCACAAGTTATTACATGTGCACATAGCGGAAGGGGAGATATTATAAGTCCAACAAGATCCAACAACCAAAACATCAATAAATTGTGCAATTATGATATTAAATTAATTCCTGCTCTTTACAAAAGAGAAACAGCATAACTATTACGAGCATAATATTTAAATTATACTGGTTTAATCTCTCACACTGATCTTTCATTTTGGATTAAATTATCATTAGGATTATTTTAACCGAGACATCAGTTTGTTGACAGCATGTTACTGTTCTTGTTGCTGAAATTGGATCTAGTTTAAACTTCTTCATGTACAGTAATGAAGACACAAGGTAATCTAAAGTTTTTGAGATGATGCATATGAGAGGAAATCAGTCATCTTATATTTGTAATTCGATTATTTGATTTCAGTGAGATACTGAAGCAGCTAAAACCTTATCTGAAATTTCTGAAGCTTCTCTGACATCTAGCATATATATGATTTTAAACCGTTTGCTGAAATTAAACCATATTTGAGATTTGAGAAAAAAAAATCACTGTCTTACTGCTGTAAGAAATGTTAGAATCCACAAATATCACTTGTTTTTGTTTTTGTAAAATCTTGTAGAATTATAAATTGTTGTCATTTTAAAATTAACCGAAGTCATGAAATGAATGTTGTGGAATAGAAAACATGATGCTTTCCTTTGTGATGTACTAGACGTATAGTCCAAAATGAATAATTTAATTACTTTCCACCACTGATTACCAATGAATAAAGCTCATTATGAGACTGAATGTTCACTCAGTGCTGACCATGAGAAGCCATGACAATCCTCCCTCAGGTTCAGCAGATGGATGTGTGATGCTGTCTCTGCAGTAAAAGCTTCTAGAGACATAAATAATGATTAAAAAGCTTTTTTCTCCTTCTTTCTTTTACTGATGATGCGAAGTGATAACAGTGAAAGGCTCAGTTAGGGAGATTTGCGGTTAACAATGGAGGATCTTGTTTTTTTTTTTTTTTTTTTTTAAATTAAATTTCTCTATGTAATTCTCCTGTTCTTAATGTTTCTTTTGCACCTTGCTGTAATGCTTTTACTGTTTTATGTAAAGCACTTTGAGTTGTCTTTTACGTGAAATGTGCTATATAAATAAACCTGCCTTGCCTTGCAGAAGGCTGTAGGTTCAACACATTGGAATGAGCTGAGTCCACACACAACAGCCACTCCGCAGGGCTTTTTTTTTTTCTTTTTTTTAAGATACATGTTTCACTTTAAATCTGATATGTATCCCTTTCTACCTGGCAGGTATAGCTCTTAGTGCCCTCCCCATGTACCTAGGAGAGATTTCCCCACGACATATCAGAGGTTTCATTGGCCAGTTCAACTCCATCCTGATCTGCTTAGGAGTCTTCATAGGACAAGTGCTGGGGCTGCCAGAGCTCCTTGGTCAGGTCAGTGCTGCAGAAACTGTAAAAATATGGCACTATAGGCATTTTTTTTTTTTAAATTTCAGACAAAATATAATATTAAATATAAGAACACAGAATAGTTAAAAAGCAGTTTTTAGGAAGTCTGGAAAGGAGCAGGATTAAATAATAACTTATTTATTCTTGGGCTCCTTTCTAATAATGGTTTACTCCTCCTTTAAGATGTCTCACTTGTTACTTACTTTTCAGTAAAAAAAACCAAAAACTTTTAATCTAGTAATCTGATAGGTGAGAAGTCTGTTAAATTGAGTTAAATTGATATTTATGTCACTGTTAAAAAGAGGTAAAGAGAAATAAGTTTCTTTACTCTTTTTCAAAGACTTTGTCTTGTCCTTTTTGTTGTGTTTGTCTGTTTTAAGTTGTGTATGAAATAAATGAATAAATGAAAGAAAAAAAACTTTACCACAGTCTACAACTAGCTGACAGGTGGAAAGCTGATGCAAAAGGAGGAGCACATGGTTCAGACACAGACACACAAAAAACCTGCTCTGCACTATTTCTGCACCAGCACATGCCACCAGGGTACAGGATTGAATCTGCTTGAATATGTTGTTTGTCAGGTTGTGCATTAGTCAGCAGGCAGTTTTTATTTTTTTTCTTTATCACCAGTCTATCAATGACAGAATGAACTTTGTTTTGATATAATAAAAGTTGTTCTTTTTTAAAAGTTATGGCTCCTACATCCAACAAACATTGTGAAATACAATATTTACAGAACAAAACTGTATAAAAGTCTTTGCTATGAATGCCTTTATTCTTCTACACACACCGAAATGTACTGAAATAATGTACTGAAATAGACAAGCATTCTTTAAATTTTTTTATGTGATCTTCAGAAATAGTTCTCCTGGCTTCTTTGACAACATAAAAAGTTAAAATTTGGATGTTTGTTGCCCTTTGTTCTGTACTGTCAAGAACAAGGACTATTGTAGGGAGGGGAAGGGTGAAAAACAAATGCACTGCCTCTAGCACTACACGACAGCACTCGTGTCCAACTGGACTCACAGCAGTCTGACTACCACTTAATTATGATGTTCCTGATCTATCTATCTATCTATCTGTCTGTCTGTCTATCTGTCTGTCTATCTGTCTGTCTGTCTGTCTGTCTGTCTGTCTGTCTGTCTGTCTATCTGTCTATCTGTCTATCTATCTATCTATCTATCTATCTGTCTGTCTGTCTGTCTGTCTGTCTGTCTGTCTGTCTGTCTGTCTGTCTGTCTGTCTGTCGATTAAAGTTTTGATCAGATTAATCTCAGCTTACAAATGAATTAATCATGATTAATCACCATTCATGACATTGCCTGAAATTCGCCAGTTTAGAGCCGGTGCTTACAAATATTAATTGTTGACTGACCTTCTCTTGGGTAAACATCAGATATCCAAGGGTCAGTAAATGCATGTAAAGTACTTCTATATGTTCTGCATCATCTCTACCATGTCATAGATCAGAGGTTCCCAACCTATTATCCTTGAGGACCCCTTCATGTAAATACTAAAAAGCCATGGACCCCCTGCCCTACACCATGCTGAAACCATGCTGGTTTTATGCTTTCAAAAGTGAGATTCTCACCATAAACAATGTATTCTGGATGAGCCCTATCCTACCATAAAGCCAAAATTAAATTAACAACATATACCCTTAGTTGTTTTCTTAAAAAAGGAACAATGTGTGAACATTGTTCACAATAGCTCTGAATGTTCAAAGCTTCGGGGAGCCCCTGTGCATTTCAGGGGACCCCTTTAGGGGGGTCCCAGACCCCAGGTTGGATCCACTGTTCTAGATCATAATACATAATTCATACAGCATCATCTTACCAACCATCTACACATGATCACATGGTGATAATCTGTCATAAAACCACCAGATGTTGACAAATGATATTGTTGATAAATGAATTGATGAAGAAACTGATAAAAATGATGATCTGGTTAAATACACACACACACACACACACACACACACACACACACACATACATATATATGTGTGTGTGTGTGTGTGTGTGTTTGTTTACAAGTCAAGTCGTTGACCTCAAGTCTAAATTAAGTCTCTGAGTGGTAAGTCCAAGTCAAGTCTCAAATTACTTTTAGTTGTAATGACTAATCTGCCATGTGCCTCTTGTCTGGTCTGTTGAGAGGACCGCTATAATATCCAAGGAATTTAAAGTCTGTACTCACCCTTTATCCACTAGCATTTAGTAACAGGACTGATCTTTAGCGTAAACTGACACATACCTTCTATTCTGGATGATTTCTTTGTTTTACTGAATTCGGAAAATCTGTAAATGAACATGGAAATTTAATCATATTAGTATATGCTTTTAACATAACTTATCTAAGAGTTTTTAATGTGAACCAAAAGCCATCTGGACCCACAGTGAAATTTTAAAAATGAATGCTGCAGTTGATAGCATTTTTTCCCCTAAATGTAGAGAGGAGAGTCAATAAGCTGCATTTTAGTGCAGGATCAGCAACTGTCCTGTAGGTAGACGTTTCCCTGCAGCAACACACCTGATCCAAATGACAGTGAGAAGATCATGAAAAAAAATAAGACGTTTGACGAGTCTCAAATCATGAGTCCAAGTTGGATTTAAAGTCACTGGAAATGTGACTGAAGTGTGACTTAAGCCCCCATCTCTACTATGGTATATATATTTTCTCAGATTTTGAGGACAGAGTTTTCAACCTGTGACTCATTGGGAATTAACTTTTTGGATTTCTTTATTTATGCGAACATACTATTTTATGGATTTAAAATAGTGCTATCTCTTGCATGTTTAAAGATGCAACTAAGGAAACAGAAACAATTGATGTCTTTACCACAGCCTGCATGCAACGAAGGGCTGAAGGACACAATTTAAAATAGCTTCTTTGAGAAGCTGTCCATTATGTGCAGACAGAACACTGGTTTATCTCCTAGGTTTTCTGCTTTTTTATGCTTGAATGATTCATAGGTCAGTGTTAAGTGATTTAACAAACAGAAAACACAAGAACTGGACTGAAAATGAGAGGAAAGCAGCTAATGTCTAAGCAAATCGATGAAGGACCTTCTGAAATTCTGGAGAGCTACTGATCAACACCAATGGTTTCCAGACTGTTGCACAGTATTGTTCACCTTTTCATCCCACCTATGAAGAAATGAATAATAAATCTGAAAACAATGCTTTTAAATTATTTTATTTTATATATATTTTTCTCTGGGGGGGAATTCACATAGTCGTCTCTATGTGAATTTACTACAACAGTAGTGGGGACACAGAAGAGCTTCGGTCTTCTTCATTTATGTTGCAATTATTCTATTTTGTTTTTTTTATTCTGTCTTGCACTGACAAGAGGGCTTTGTAATTTCGTTGCACTTTTGTTGCAATGACAGTTAAGTTCTGCTCTATTTCTATTCTACAGGACATCTGTTGATGAATAAAGACAAGACTTAAATAAAAACAGTGAAACATTGAACTCAGATTGTTACAAATTTCGTTAAAGATGAAGGCATTTCAGACTTGAAACCAAAATCAAACAGATTTATGTCAGATATAAAACTGTCCTTACCCTTCGCTTCATAATTGTAATTCACTGTGAACCTGAGTGCAAGGGGATGATCCTGAGTTCCACCCCTGGTAATAGTATCCACCTTTGTGGACTAACCTGGAAACCCACCCTCACTGACCTGTTTAAGTAGCAGTTCCTTGCCTCTCTGATCTCATGTAATGAGTAGCAGTGGGGAAAGTGCAAATTCATAAATAGTGCAGCATCAGCAAGGGTTTCCCGCACAGGAAGAGGAGCTGACATTCTGCATGGAGTCTGCAGAGCCAAGAGTGCCATTAATTTATCTCCTGCAAACTGCCATCAGCAGTGATGTTTTAGTCATTTAATGCTGGGAAAGTAATCAGGGTTGTGATTTTTTTTTTTTTCCAAACAACCTAAGTGCTTCAGACCAGATGATTAAAAATCTCAAATGGAATTTAAATTATTCCTCAAATAGTAGGAAAACTGATGACACAAACTATAAAAGCACTTTGCTTTAGAAAACTACATGTTGACGTAAATTATTTGGAGTATTTTCATGTAGACAGAATTTTTACATCTGAGTTGACTTGCAGTAACTTTTGTCGCATGCGTCTTTCAAAAAGTTACCTTTAGTGTCATGAAGCCACTCGAACCTACTTTTTGCTTCCCTATTTAACCCTGGTGGTTCGTTTCAATTTACTACCCATTCAGTGGACCACAAATCTTTTATAAAAAAAAAGAGACAGATTATTATTATTTTCACAATTTTTGCTCAAATCTTTGAATCAACTTTTGTCCTCATGAAAACTACCAAATATGCAGTCATTCAAATTATTTTAACCCTTTAAATGCCAATTTAATCACATGGTTGGGGAGTTGATTTCTCTCTCTCTTTACAACTAATCTTTAAATATACAAAAAAGTTGTAACAACATTGATTTTAATGGATTATTAGTATTTTTAAAGTGTTTATTTAGAATGTAGAATGTTCTTAAATCATTAGTATATTTAGGGCTGATTAAAAATTGAAAATAAAACAAAATCCACCAGATCACCAACATGTGTTATATGGAAAGTTACTAAATTTATGTGCATTTTAAAAACTAAAAACAGTGACATCATTTAAAAAAATTGCCATTTTAATGGTTAATATATGTGAATACTTACAAATTTGGCAGTTTTGAAAAGGACTAAAGTTGATTAAAAGATTTTAGCAAAAACGTGGAAAAAAAATAATTGAATAATTGAAATAAATGATTTTTTTTCCTCTGCTAACCAGACTGGGTGGTAAATTTTTCCTTTGTGACTTCTTGACCTTATCAAGAGATACACTTGATTACAAAAAGCATAAAGTAACACAACCAAAATAGTGGGCAAAAATTGCAGGAAAAATGACCTGAATGTAAAAAACAGTCACTAATGATCCACAAGGGTTAAACTGTAATCACGAGCCTGATTGTCACATGTCTGCCTTGTGCCCTGCAGGACATTAAAGGTGAGATCTGGCCACAAAGGTTTAAATGCCAAGGTCTAACTGATGAGGTCTCATGGCTCAGAGCTGACTTCTTCAACTCTGCACCCTCAGTGCAGAATTTAGTTCCATTTCAGCTTGACATTCAAACTTGAGCTGGCACAGAAAAAGTTCCATCTCTGCTCCCACTTAATTATTTTTCTGCACTCTTTCAGGCTCGTTGACAGCAGCTTGCCCATCAGCAGTCTGAGTAAAAAAAAAAAAAGTACTTTTACCCTTCACAATGCTGTGTGTCTGGCTCTATCTGTCCCTTATTTCAGTTAGATAACTGCAGGAATTGTCAGTCACACCTTGGTAGCCCCAGAGGAGATCTTACCCACTTCATTCCTTCTCAGTTTTAGCACCCGTTTTATACCATCATTGTGCCCATTTTTTGTTGATTTGGCCTGCAGCTGAAGCATTTTCATGACAGGAATCCATCATCTAAACGTGATTATTTTTATATGCTACATTTTCTGTTTATCTTTTAGAGTGAAAAACAGACATTCGCTCAAGGCGGATAAGCTTCGAAAGCCAGTCAGTTGTGTCATGCAAACAGAAGGCAAAGAACATCAAGCCCTCCTCTGCTGACATGTTTTGTCTTCGGATCACCATTTACTTTTGGCACTGTTAATAAATGAATAATGGTATATGCGATAGCTAAATTGATGTACTATATTTAAAGCATGCAATCATATCTTTTGGCACTTGCACTTGCTCAGATGAGTGTGAGAATTATAATAGTTAAATAAACACGATAAATCTCTAAATAACTGATGTGACTTCAATAAGCTGGAGGCTTTAGGGTACTTTTAATTATACCTTATTTTAAAGATTAGGTCAAAATAAAGAGACAAATCAATAACTAAAATACTAAAACATTAAGGAATAATTAAGGATTTACCACCACAAACGGACATAGTTGATATAATTAATTATTAACCTTAATTTAACCAAATAAGTCAACTGAAAACCTACACTCATGTACAATGACAACCTGGGGCAGAGGCAACCATAAAACACACATTAGGTCTCACAACATGCAGTGAGTAAAATCACAAAATATTAAATACAATATACACGGTTAAAAAAAAAATAGAAAGAATGCAATAAAACAGTTCCAAACATTAAGGAACAGTTAATAACAGGAGCAGCGATTAGACAGTTGTTTTAAAATAGGTTTGAAAAAGAGGAAAATGGAATGAATGAGCCGAGTTTTAGATTCTGCTGTAAATGGTTCCAGTCATTAGATTCTGCAAATTGACAAGCTAAACGGTCGAAAGCTGTGCAGGCTTTTGGGATGAGTCAGTTAATGTGATTAGTGGAGCGTAACTTGTGATCACTGTTATGTATAATGTGTAAAGAGCGGAGGGAGGTAAGCTGGGGTTTTGCCGATTAAGGTTTTATAAATAAACTGATACCAATGGATGAGCCTCTGAGAGTGACGTTTTGGCCAGTTGACATGAGAATACAAATCGGAGTGATGCGTGCTGAAGGGAGCACAGATGACAGCATGGTGTCCAGCTTCATGAGGAGACTCTTAGCAGCAGTTTTATAGGTAATGTCGTCATCAAATAATGAACGAACTGACATTTAAGCCAACAAGTATTTTGCAGAGTGTGTGGAAGATGATTTATTACGATACAAAAAACATCCTAGATTTAACCCATTGGTACCAGACATCCTGTGGGCAGGACTTATAAATAAAATATTATTGAAATTTTAATGACACAGTATTTACCATTTTAGGCTACAACCATGACTGTAGATTCAGTGAACCTTTAAGTCTGACCAGTAACAAATGCAGTTTATCTTTGAAGCCATACTGTACTCCAGTAGCAGATGATACAGCAACAAAAATTGTCCTGTTACTTCAGCAAAGCTCCAGTAAAAGGAGTCTAGTAAAATAGTTGGTCCACAACAAGTCTTTTATTAATAAAAAACTGTTTTAGGATTTTAAAGGTGTTGATGTGCACATCTAATGAGTCATTTATTAAACAGTACCTGTCATGTGTTTTCATGTAAGTAAGAGACTTCAGAGACATGACTGAACTGTCTTTTGTTCTGGGCTTAGTTTTTGTCATGTGTATATAATCTCTAAATGTTCATTTATCATTCCAACAATTCTAATGTGTGTATTTCCAGTGTGTCTAGAATGAGGCTTCCTGTAGTGTAATTTCTTTGGATCGATTCCCTATCCATAATGAAGGTTTGAGTGTTGCAATTCATTTTTTATTTTGTTTGGGACTTCATTTGTGTGGCTGTCTCTTTGATTAAATTAAATGGACCAGAAAAGAAAAATATCATGATTTTCAAAGCTAAGCTTCTTTGTCTAGATAAAAAAAACAAAGGCTACCAGTTGAATTTGACATTTTAATGCAAAGAGAGTGCTTTTTCTAATCAAATTAATTTCTGCCTTTGTATTTTCATTTTTTCTATACCTATGTGCAAATATAAATTAATTTTCCTCCATTACTTTCTTCAGCTGTGACTTTGCACTGACATCTTCACATTGGTGATGAGTCTGTGCTTCTGACAAAGCAGAGTCATTTTTAAAGTTTAAGTACTGATTTGCTCCATCTTTCATTTTAACCTGTAGACCAACTTCATGAATGTCATATGGAATTGCTTTTTTCTCTGTGCAGCTTCTGTTAAGTAGACATACCGCTTTCCATGTCATTTCACTGGCACATCAGAGTTTTACCACATATTCAGTGTGATGAATGCATTGACATTGTCTGTGCAAGGCCCTTGTTCAGACTATTAAGCCTCCTCTCGATGGTGTTTTCTGTTTTAGGGAGTTCGCCCAACATGTCACTTGTTTTCAGGTGCCAAATTGTGATAAGCTTTCCCAACTGATAATTAATCTAACCTTCATGCACAGCTAGTGACCTTCTTCCTGAGGACAGCCATGTTTATTTCGGCTTTACAGCAGGAACAGGCTTTTAGCCAACGTGCCAGAAAGCACCCTAAGACCGCCTCAAACAACCAGAATGAGCCCTTATCTCCGACAAACTTTGTGTTCTTCATCATAATTTTCTGTGACTTCAGACAAACAAGAGCATTGATTGTTTGTAATGGCAAGTGTCACCAAAGTACATTTCCTGGTGCCTATATTCTACACATGTATGGCATGGAGTATTGCATTGGAGACATTGTCTATGTGCTATTGTGTATGTGTTCTTTGAGTTCAGTGTCACATTGTATTTTCTGTAATGCATTCAGAAACAAGCAATGCAGTAAGCATACTGGAGTACACATTGCCAATAAAGGTCATGAATGAATTCTCCAGAGTGTGCAGGCATGTGTGCTGCGTTTGTGCTGTGGCTGGTTTGTATGTGTCTGTTGTGTGTTCATGTTTAGTCTTGTCTCTGTTCTAACACAAATCTTATTGGGATTTGAATCGTCCAGTCAGCTTGCTTGCCCAGGTTTACACAACCTGCTGTTAAGAAATGGTGTGTGAGCACATCAGGTCCTCTGAGAGTTATATAATGTTTGTGTATCCTCAGAGATACAATGCAAGACCAGCCTTAACTCCTCTTTAGCTCTGTCACGTGGTATATAATAAATTGAATGGAATATACTATATATAAATCAAATATATTAAGAATAAGATTCTCACTAATTTAAATTCCATATAGAAGCGACGCTTTGCAAAATACACTATAGATTTAACTTCATTCAACTTCCACTCATCCCTTGGTCTGAATTTAAAACATGAGGAACCAGGCATCCTGACCTTTCGGGATTTTATATAAACTGGGCAGTTAAGCCATGTCTCATTAACCCGTCTCCCACTTGGTGATGATAAATTCTATCTGTGTTACTTCATATCATATTATAATGCTCTGGGGATTCTGTAGCATAATTTTAAAACATAGTTAACACAGTGAAAAAATTGACATATTTTAACCCAAAGCTAAGTATTACTAACCCTAAACAAGCAGATTTCCTTCCCAAATTAAATTAATGAAATTGATGGAGAACTTTAAAAGTTCTTACACAGAGACAGGTTATACTTTCTGCTTTCAGGATGACGCTGTTGCTAACGACACAACACGCATACTCTGTAGTTATGACAATAATACTTTTTGACTCTGTTCTATTTGCTAAGATTTCAAACTATTTGATGTCTACTATTTCTCCAATTCATAATAAGCATCTGATTAACCTGTGGTGACTGGTTTAGAGGCTTTATTTCCAGCTCACATGACTGGTATGCTCTTGTGCAGTATATGAATCCCAGTGTATATTTCTGAAAAGAAGTCAAAAAGAGTTCGTGTACTATGGAAAATATCCTGCCTTGTTACAGTACCTAAAAACTGCCCAACCATCTATACCAAATGAGAAGTTCTCCTTATATCTGACATCATGAAAGTACTTGAGAGATTGTTATTGGGTCACCTTAATAAGCAAGTGAACAACTTTCAGGACCCATTACAGTTTGCTTATTGTAATGTTCTTACAGACACCATCATCTACCTAGTCAGAGAGCCCACTCAGCTGGACAACAAACTAGACTGGAAATGCAACACAGAAACCATCTACAAGAAAGGACAGGGCAGACTTTGATTCTTAGGGAAGCTGAAATCATTCAGTGTCTGCACCAAAATGTTGCAGATCTTGTCTAAATCTGATGTGGAAAGTGCAATCAGCTTTGCAGCATCTGCTGGGGCAGCAGCATCAGAACCCAAGACTCAAAGCTGAACAAATTGATTAAGAAGGCTGGTTCTGGTTTGCCGGGGATAACTCTAGTTTTGGTTCTGTACTGAGGATAACTCTGGTTCTGTGCCAGGGATAACTCTGGTTCTGTGCTGGGGAAAACTGGCTCTGGTTCTGTGCTGGGGATAACTCTGGTTCTGTACTGGGGATAACTCTGGTTCTGTACTGGGGATAACTCTAGTTCTGGTTCTGTGACCAGGATAACTCTGGTTCTGGTTCTGTGCTGCCGATAACTCTGGTTCTGTACTGGGGATAACTCTGGTTCTGGTTCTGTGCCAGGGATAACTCTGGTTCTGTACTGGGGATAACTCTGGTTCTGGTTCTGTGCCAGGGATAACTCTGGTTCTGTACTGGGGATAACTCTAGTTCTGGTTCTGTGCCGGGGATTGTCCAGAAAAGAATGCTGAACATAATGGAGGACTCTTCACATCATAGTGAGGAAACAACAGAGTGTGTTCAGTGTGAGGCTTCGTCAAGTCTGATGCAAGACAGAGAGGTACCAGAGATCCCTCTTGCCAGCAGCCATTGCCCTCTGGAACAAATTACTATCTTCTTCAAATAAATTCCTTATTATTAATATTAATATTAATATTAATATTAATATTAATATTAATATTAATATTAATATTATAAAAAACTATAACATTGCAATTTCCTCCCGGGATGAATAAAGTATTTTTAATTTCACTTAATTTCTGCTTTAATATTCTAAGAATGAGAATGCACACACCTGCAAGGGCCAGCTGTCTGTTTGCTCTTCTGACACACCATCCACAAAACAGGCTTATAGAGAAGGTGACATTCATCATAAACAGCTGCAGGCAGAAGGGTGACGGGCTTTTCTTCTTATCTTGGCAGATGCCCACTTACAGTATTCCAAATGCTGAGTTTCTAGTGACGTGAGAGTTTTATAAAACAGCCTCTCACTCTGTGGAATTTTGTGAAATTAGTGTTGTTTTTTTTCTGATATTTTACAGACATACAATAACCGCAGGGAGATATTTATCTACAGGTAACAGACTGACAAAATGTAAACGCTGAAGTTCAAGCATTCTTGTGCTTTTGAATTTTAAAGCATTTGGCTTGCAACATGCAGAACCCCTTTGTGAGAAACATTTTCCTTAGTGATTACATTCACAGGAGAATAGAATATTTATCTAAATACACAATTATATCCAGAAACAGTGAGTGACAGCCTTAATCTCACCACCTGCTGTTCGAGTGTATATTAGCTCTAACTGCTGCGGGACTAAATTTCGAGAGAAGCATATTCAGTAGCAGATTGATAATACATGGGTAATGTAATTATGGCTGACTTTTATACAAAGGACACTATCTTGCATAACTGGATACACAGAAGTGGACTACTAAACATTTTCATTATGTCTGTCTGAGAAGTTAAACATTCACATCAACCCTCTTTCTGGTTTTATAACTGCCTTCTTTAAACAAACGGCAGAGCTTCACAGCAACCAAAGCTTGACATTTTACTCTGTTTTTTTTATTTTTTTTCCTCATGTCTAGAAGACAGAGCTAGGTCTTATCCTCTGCATTTGTTCACATCGCAAAATGACAATGTACAGCCTTGAACCTTAAAGAACAATGAAAAGGAAATAACAAAAAACAAAAACAAAAAAACATGCAGGTCATGCTTTGTTTAGTGTTAATTCATCATCAGGACTGATATCATTCAAGTAACAGAGACAGACACACTGAGGTTGGCCCAGTTTAAAGCCATTTAAATTTAAAGCATTTAACTCTCACTGCTCATTAACTTTGTAACTTTGCTTTTCCATGCATGACTTTGTGTCAGGACCTTGCTCTGAATCCATCAATTATTCATATGTGTTTCCACTGCCTAGTCAACTATCGTTTTCTCTGTATAAATAATGGGCACAGTTCAACCTGATTATTAGGCTGAATTATGACATCCTGCCTCCTGCTAACTGGAAAAAGTCACATAAGGCCTCATGGTTGACCCAATGATGTTTGGAAAGTAGAAAGTTGGAGGTGAAAAAGCAAATGTTTCCAGTAAGATCATTTACAAATGCAAGTCAGTAAAATCAACCGCATCAGGGATGAGAAGAATATCAACAACATTACATCCTAAGCGAGGAAGGAATAGGGAAACAAGTCAGGGTCATCACAGTACTGAAGGATGTGTTTCCTGTTGCATGCAGCTTTCTTGTTCATCAACATCTTACCAGAGAATAACAATGAGGTAAAACACTGAGTTCCAATGAGATGTTAATGGTACGAACTACAGAAATCGATGCCTCTTAGAACACTTTTCTTTTGCCTGAGAGGATTCACCTTATCAGGCATCTCATCTCCTGATTGGATAAGTTGGTCCACTGCTCAGCATCAGTGAGCATCTCCTCAGGAAAGCAAACTTACCCACACCACAGCCCTATTTAAATGCACAGAATCACCCGAAGGAGCTGGGCCACCAGCAGTGCAGACAATTCAGGTTTATCAGAGACAAAAAGGCAGTCATCTTATATGTTTTCATATTCCATTAGACATCCCGACAGACAATACCCAGAAACATAATTAAGGGCTGTGCAAGATAAGAAAGTAATATTTCTCTTACACAGTCTGGTTTTAGCTCTTCTTTCTTTCTCACTTTCAGACTTTTTTTTATCTCTATGCCTGACTCAGTTGGAGGAAGCATATTTTTTTAAAGGATATCCATTCCTGGAAAATTGGCAGCAGCTTTTGTGAATAATCTTTCTCAGTGTAGAATGATGGACTTCAAATATTTTGGAATTTGCCTCATAACCCTTCTCAAATTGTTGGGCAGCAATAATTGCTTCTCTAAGATCATATCTGAAGTCTTTCCTTATTTCCAGAATGTTCCACACCAGCCAGGGATCAGCAACCTCTGGCTGCTACTTGTGAACGCCTGTGGAACCAGAACTTAGTTTTTATGCTCTGCTTCTGCTTTTTGGCTTAGTTTTTGTTAAATAAGCAAAGACAAACTAAAGTTTTTTTTACTTAATTTTAAGACCTGATACAGATCAGATTAATTTATTGTCTTGGTATTTAAACCTAAGAACTAAAAGATGTGTATTTTTGTTTTGACATTCCTGTACGTTCATAGCAGTTTCATACATTTAGTGAGTCTCTTACACATATTGTCTCTCTTGCATTTTTAGGTAAATTCAGACTTTAATCAGTTTCAGTTTTGAAAACATAGTTTTAGTTAATTTCCATTCTTCTAGTTTTTATTTTTGCCCCCAAAATGAATGTGGCATAAAATATGCGGTAGCTTTTGAATATGGAAAAATGAACAACTTGAAGCATCTAAATCCCATACACACTTCTCATGGGTTTGGAGCTAACATTTTCTATGTAAAGGGCACCTTCTTCCAAGTGCCTGCATAAAGTATTCCCCTCCCATTTGCTCAGGTTAGGTCATGATGTGTATATCTGCTCATAGATAAGGCTTTGCATCCAAAAATGTTTCCCGTGTGTAATATTGGTATGCACTAACATATGTATGTTTTCTTCAAAGCGTGTACAAGGCAAACTCATTTAGAGTCCATCTGTATTTGTGCTCATCAATGGTTATGTTTACTTGTGCACATGTGTTCCAATATCAAGCCAGTGCAGTCCTCAGTAAGAATAACCATGTATAGAGCATGTCAAGATCTTATCCAGAGTGATTAAAAATCAAATTAAGCTATGTCGAGGATGCTGATCTTTATCTTTATTGATCTTTATTGAGCATGTTTAGAACTCAATTGTCATTAAATCCCATGGAAGCTGTTTTGGAAACACAAACCATAACATCTTTCTGTGGGCACAAATCACTGGACGCCAATTATAAATATACTTAATTATGTTGATCCATTTGCTTTTTGTCAGATGCTGTGATACGATTAAGGAATGTCTGATGAAATATGGAAAAGATTTCATCTTGTTTTGGAGGAAAATTGTAACTGTGTTTCCCAGGTGATCCTCATTAGCTGCTGTTTTAAATTAAGCCACTTAAAAGACCATTATGAATACTTGCTTCCATAAATTTGCCAGACTTGATAAATATTTATCCTCCGGGGATTATTGTGCATACACTGATTTTCTATAGTTCACTAAGTCTGAAGCTGTTTGGGTGATGATTTTTTAATGATGACATTGTTTACCTACTTAGATGGATTATATATTTATTTATTGTTTCCTTTTAATTACTTAACATTTGAGAAATGCTCAGGTTACATCCAAGCCTTCACTCACAGGCTTTCTGAGCCAAAAAAGCTCAATCACACATCATTGCAGAAGCAGACAGCCTTCAACCCACCAGGCTTGCACGTATATTTGATAAATATAGGATAAATGCAATATTACACAATACATTATTTTTCTTGTCATGACCTCTTCACTATGTGTTAGCATACTTGAGGGAGGCTCTGTGCTATTTTCTGTAATACAAAACTCAGTTTTTTCTAACAGCTGTCGATTTTGTCAAATGTCCTCGTCGAACATGCTGTTGTGCTTCTGTAGCTGAAGCTCTTCTGTTGCTGTTCTGACTGCAGGAATCCAGATGGAACTACCTATTTTCCTTCCTGGCATTCCCGGCAGTGCTGCAGCTGTGCGTGCTGCCCTTCCTCCCTGAGAGTCCTCGCTTCCTGCTAATGGAGAGGAGAGATGAGGCGGGAGCAGAAAGAGGTATTACACGCAGCAGAGACACACACCAACGCTTGCTCGAATACATTTCCATGACGCAAACAGCAGCCTTCTTCACCAACAAACCTTCCAGACTTTATTGCCTGTGAAAGCCGAAAATCCCTCCTTTCAGGGGAATTTTACAAAATACTGTGAAACTACAGTCCAGCTGTGCAGTTATGTTTGTGTACAAACCATGAAATGAACTCTATGTTCTAGGACATAAACCAAAAGAAAAAGTTTTATAACAGTGTCACACATTTCCACATGACTTTAACATAAAACCCTCTCAACGCCTCACTATTGGAGCCTATGTAATGATTTTACAAAAAAATGCTGTTATTGTAAAAACGTACAAATTCAAAAGGCTACCTACACATTATTCAAAATGAATGGTTTGGTTTTTGACTGATCCTGTAAATTTATAGCTATAAATATAAGTATAAATTTAGACCAGAGATCCATGATTAATTTACTGTTGGCATTATTTATGTCATCCATAGTATTTAATGATGTAGCATCATAGTTTCAATGAGCAAAACTATTGCAGGATAACTGTATAATGTCTCTTGTCTGGGAGCAGATTCCTGCTATTCATATTTGGAGGTATTTTAATTTAAACCTGGAAAACTGAACTAAATCAAAAAACTACTTTTATCTTAATACAACATCATAAACTAGTCACGTGGTAAGACCTCCCAATACAGCTACTCTGTGCTTTTTTTTATTATCCTTTAAAAATGTTAGCAAAAGAAGACACAGATGGAATATGGAGGAATGGTATCAACTGCACTTGTTAGTGTTTTTATCTCTTCAACAGCTCTTACATTTAATTTAGTTTAATTTAATTTAAAATTCTTAACCCCATGCAATATCTCCAGCACAGCAAACATTTGACATTTAATAGCAGGGAGGCACAAAAGGGACTAATGATGACTTGGTTTCATTAAATGTCTCAGCAAGCCATGGTAGCAAAACATCATTCACATCAGCAGGATCAAACCTAAATGTTATACAGCGTTCTTTAATGCAACCGTACCTCTACGTCATGTGAAAAAATAACTAAATACTAAAAAAAATTGATGTTTTTGTATGTTAAAGTGGATCAGAGTTTTTTTTCACCCTTTCCAACTGATTAATGCAAAGATTTAGCTTGACAAAAATAGTCAAAACTTATTTTGATATTTTCATTTGTATAAACAAAGCTAAAGTCATGATATACATAATATACAGAAGGCCTTTTTTTGTGTGTGCTGCCTTTTAAAATGAACATAAAAACATAACCTCAGGATAAGATTAACCACTGGGGTTTTACACACTGGTTTTTTAAGTGCTGTTTAAAATTTTTTGGGTGGTGTCATTTTCTTTTAAAATTGGACATAAAGAGCAAAGAGCACCATGACTGAGAACCATGGAAACAAAGCATGTGTTACTTGGTTATCTCACATAGTCCAATCCTAAAGCATACCCAGAATTATTGTTCATTACTACACCTGGAAATGTAGTTTACAAATGGAAAAGAAATGGCTTAAATCAGTAGGAAAAATCTTGGCAATAAATCAAGTGACAAGTAGTCTAATTTCCTGGACAGCCAAACCTTTACTTAACAGTCTGTCATACCCCTTACAGAACATTGGAGACAATGTAGATTTACAGCACAGAATTCACCAAGTCATTTTCAGTTCAATTCTGAGGCAACAATTTTGTCTGTTAAGCTTTGACTGAGAAGTATTAACATTTTTTTTACTAAATTTTCTCTCTCAGCGCCCCTTTAAACTCACCGATGGAGGCATTAGGCTCCTTTCATTGTAACGTCCATGTCCATTACAGACTACATCCTGTAATTTCATGATGGGACTGCTGAGACTCCAAGAAGCACAGTGAATATTTAATTGGACTTTACCTCCTCTGGTCTAGAAAGGCCTTGAACACTCAGGTATCAGGTTGTGTGACTCTCATTACAATGAAGGCTATTATTTTTTTTTTTCAGTTCTGTTAACTTTAGACCCCCCCCCCCCCCCCCCCCCCCCCATTTTTCTTTTTATTAGTGCAACCTGCATTATGAGTAGCAGATTTTTTCAACTTCAGAAACAAAAAGCCTCTCTTTCTTTTCTTCAATAAATCTGTTTTTTTCTGATGTGATCTTGTCCAATGTTGAGATGATGTGACATGAAAGGAAGCAGCATCTGGTTGAGTCTCATCTAAAAGTGCATGTATTAATGAAGTATGCAAAAAAAATGACGTAACATGTGACTTTGATCAGTTTTGTCTCCTGGTGATATGTGCCCTTTGATGTCTGTGTCTATACATTATAGAAGGATACTCTCTGAAGGATTGCTTACTTGTGTTTTTTGTAACCTTGAACATCCTGGTTATTTCTTTTTGTGCAGAAGTTTAGTGAAGTATTAGTGATATAAGACTTCACATGAAACGGTTTTTATTACAATGATGAGTGATAAGATGTTAAATGTCTTTGGCACAGCCATACGATTTAAGATGAGGCAGTAAAAGAGAATATTAATAAACATTTACACTAAAAAATTCAGCTTTAACAATATATTTAGTGCTATAACTTAGTTTAAATGTAGTTGATATACTAATCTCAATCTTAATAATCTAAGTCTAAATTAACTAAATTATATGGACCTTGGAGTGCAAATGGTTAAATATTTAATGTACTTAAGTTACAACAATGAAGGACTCAGAGAACGCAGACCCCCACTATCCATTATAAAATTTTTTTTATTTTTACAAGGCATTTGTTTTTGTTTTGTTTTTTTAGTTAGGGATAATATTTCCCTTTAGAGCTTCTTTTTTCCCATTGGCTGGCGCAAACCTACATCATTTTACTCACCAGTCTCAAAATGGTCTAAACAAATTGTTGAATATTTATTTATGTGTCTTTTCGGTAGTTCGAAAAATGATCGATCAAAAGACCGACAGACAGACAGACGGATAGATAGCCGTCATATTTAAAGGAAACTCTGAGAAAATTAAAGAAAAATGTATGAGGATCAATGCTGAAAATCAAATAGTGTCATGTTTAGCAAGACCTGCTCTGCTCCTGTAAAGAATCCTTCCTGGATCCAGGTGGTGATCCGGCTCAATCACTTCTTCCTCATTCCATTTCATAGATTTCCTGAAAATTCCATCACAATCCGTCCGTTACTTTTTGAGTTATATTGCAAACAGACAGACGTACTCTGCAGAAAACATAACTTCTGCCTTAGTAGAGGTGATAAGAGGACATGGGAAATGGTGATGTGTGAAAGGAGGGTGGACAATGTTGACTTCTAATAACAATAAATTAGGGATAATTCATCATCAAACGCAACTTTTCACTTTACTTTTATATTAAGAGCTTAGTAAAGTTCAATTTCAGCAATATTTTTAAAGTACCACTTGTTTTATTTTTCTGACAGATTATTAATTCACAACATAAGAAAAGTCCATTTTCCAATCACCCAAACTAAAGTAACTAAAAGTTTCTCCTGTTTAATTTTCTTATTTCTTCTATATATATTGCTGTATGCAGTTAATTTTCCAAAGTTTAATGCTTTTAAAATCACAGACAGTGTTTGTACTTGACAGAATTCTTGAAGGGCAATTTTCTTATTGTTGTCCTTCTTTTATATTTGCACCAAATGAATAATTCTGGCAAACTGGCACTAACGAAATGTGAGGGCTCTTAAGATGAACTTATTCAGAAGCCAAAATAAAAAAGTGAATTAGCAGGAAAATCAATCAAAAAAAAAAAAAGTAATGTTTTTAATCTAAAGTTCTAAATTTGTTTTATTTCTAAAACTTTTGAGTTGTTCTTAATATACACACTTATTAAATGTATCTTTGCTAGAAACAAGCAGCTGTGCTGGGTGGACATGATAGTCTGGTTAAGGGACAGCCAACCCAAATTCCCTTGGGATTTTTTCCTGCCACTGCCAGCCAGCCCTTTGCTGGCATGAATCTGCATGGTGCTGCATTGCTACATCGTTGGCATGTGTTACGGCACTGCAGTGAAGGGAATTGTTGTCAGTGCACACAGATCATGCAGGCAGGCCTTGTAATTTCCTATTATCATCATAGTGTCAGACAGGAACAGCATGTTCTCGTGCATCCAGTCTTGTTTCCTGTCATGTCATGTAGCTGCAGTGGTCCTGCCACCATTCATAGATTACAGAGCGTGAAATATAGTGAAAAAAAAGACAAGAAAAGAAAGACAAAACATTTTGAGTTTATAATTGCTTGGACTTCACTGCTTAGGTGATGTGATTGATCTATTGATCTAGATGGACTGATGACCTGACCAGGGTATACCTGCCTCTCACCTGCTAAAATGCTAGGATAGGCTCCAGCTTACCCACGACCCGTAATGGACTAACTAACTAGGAGACAAACAACCATTCACACACACATTCATCCCTAGGGAGAATTTAGTGTGACCAATTAACCTAACAGGCATGTCTTTGGACGGTGGGAGGAAGCCAGAGAACCCAAAGAGAACCCATGCATACATGGGGAAAACATGCAAACTCCACAGGTTCAAATCTCCCCTCAGCCAAGGCTCGAACCAGCAACCTTCTTGCTGTGAGGCTGTGGTGCTAACCACCACACCACCGTGCAGCCCTACTTTTCTTTACATCACATTCATATCTGGCATATGACTGTAATCATAAATAATTTAAATGGAAAAATGGTCTGTATTTATATAATGCTTCTACCCAAAGGACTTTACATTATACATCACATTCACCCATTCACACACACATTCACACACTGATGGCGGAAGGTGTTCAACCATGACTCATCAGGAGCAATTTGGGGTTCGGTATCTTGCTCAGGGATACCACTGAGGATCAAACCGGCAACCCTTCAGGCTACAAGACAAAAACTCTACCCACTGAGCCAAGCCAATGTTCATGTCCAATATCAGAATTATTACAAAAAAAAAAAAAAAATTATGGTCTGATACAGATAGTTTTATTATGGACATCAGGGTGGGCTCTAATGTAGCACGTTAGATAGCTATATAGAGCTTTTATTTATTTATTAGTGGTTGTAGTAGTAGAATTCTGACTGATATGTAATCACTAATAAGATTAAGCCATTGTATATTTTATTTTAATTAAATGCACCCAATGCAATCAAAAGTCCAAGTATTTAATGTGAAGACATAAATTGTTTTCTTTAAATCTCTAGAAAGAGTCACATTATGCTGTTGCACAATCAGTTCAGTCGAGCTGTAGGATTATTCAAAGGTTATTTGTTTTGTCACATCGCTGCACCTTGTGGCACTGTGAGTGTCTGGTCACAACAGTGACACAGAGTGGAGCCACGCTGTCGTCCCGCAGGGGAAATCAGATCAAACTCCTCCATGGGCACAATGACACTGTTGGACATCCTGCCACACTCATACAAACATCAATATCATGACACTGACATGGACAGCCCCAGCATGACTTTGGATTTAAATAGCTTACCATATTTTTTGTCAGCAGGGAAAAACAATTAGTTATGCATTTACATGATGGTAATTACATTTTAAGGTAAGGATTAAAATGCCACATGGGTCACACGTTCAATATGTTTAAAGCACTGATGGTTGTGTGCACATTTCTGTTGTATGGACCCAAGTCTGAAACTTTACTCTGGTTAATGAAGCGCAGTCTTAAAAAGCATCCCACAAGATGAACTCGGAGTCCAGAAGTCTAATGCTCACTGGTTTTCAAAACTTGTGTATTACTGCTTTAAAGCAGCACTCCTGAACTTTAATAGATAAAAGTAAAAGCAGCCAGTAAAAGTCAGTCCAATGTAGACTCTTGTCTTATCTCTTGCTCTGTCACTTTCTTTCTTTCTTTTCCTTACTTCCTCTGATGATGACTTCTTGGGTTTTCCTTGCTGAATCCAAAATTATCAATGCATTGATGTCCAGTCGCTGGCATGGGACATTGTACTGCAAAGCAAAGTGTACTTGTTCTACACTTTTACCTTCTCTCTGCCTTGTTCAATCTCTTATTCGCTTCTCCAAAAGGAATAGAGGCCATAAGTGTAAAACAAAATCTTTAAAAAAAAAAAAAAAAAGATAAAAATAAAATGCTGAGTAATGATACAATCTCAAAACAAAACCTAATGTGTATGCACCTAAGGTCATAAATTGATTTATCAATGAGATGTCCTCCTTTTTCTGCATTATTTTTTTAAATATACTATATGCAGTCATGTTAATATATATGTTATATAATTAGGAGTCATATTTAGTCACATTGTGGCTTTCTTCCTGCTTTCTTTTGTACTGGTTGTGAATACTCTGCTCTAAAATCAAGCAGTTTTTAAGCCAATGGACAAATGAAATCCATTGTGTGATTTAAAGTTTCAAATTCCTGACTACTGTATTATAGTTCGAACAGTTTGCAGTCATAGACACCTTTACCTACTCATTTCCTCCACAAGCTGTACCAGCAGACCCAGGAGACCGTGGATCAAGCTTCAGCTCTGTAGGTCTATATGTTGTGTTGTCAAAATCATCCCACATCCTTAATAACCTGCTTTTACTCCCCGTCTGTTTTCAGAAATGTGCTTTTCAGGGTTGAGTCCCAATTCTCTAGCTACCCGGTTTTCCAATAACCTTAGAAATTCACCCTTGGGGGAGAAATAATCAAAGTAAGGAAGATGTCTTTACTTGCAATTTATTCCACCTGCCCATTTCATTCAAGTAGCAAGGCTTTAGACATCTTTGGACTGCTCTAAACTACAAAGAAAAAGATGGAAAAAAGACTGCCTTGAGCATACTCAGCTTTACTCAAATATGTGTTTATACCTGTTTGTACTTATGATTGAAAATCTTTCATGCCAATTTACAGTGAAACCTAAACTGTATTTTGTTGTTTTAGCCTTGAATAAACTGCTGAGAAAAATGTGCTGCAGAACTTTGAAAAGGCTGTTTTTATTATTAGGAGTTTACTCCACATTTTCAATTAAAGTGCTACTCTGTAATTATGAAGTACAATAAACAAGTTTAAAATGCAGGAAAAGCTGGTGCCAGTTAATTACTTTTCAGTGAAAAGACTTTTAATGTAGTCAAATGGCAATTATCTGTGGAGTTTCCCTAAGGTCAGCTGAGAGGGGAAAAAACAGACATACATAAATCTCTAATGCTGGTGTAAATACTTTGCCGGGGGGGCTCATAATCTGTGCCCACAGATTTGTAAAACACTGAGCATGAAATCTCAAATGTCTTTTCAGAGAATGAGAAATGGGGCTTTGAATGGCAAGTCCTATCCGCTAAGCAAGTCCACCTTATCTAGATTTAAGGGTGCCCGTTAAGTGGTTGCTGTTGAAACGATTCTTTCCCTCTGCGCTGAGAAAAGAAGTCTTTCACAATTTCATTTACAAATCTGTGGGCACAGATTGTCATGTTCATGGATTAAGAATCGATTTAGAAACTGAGGGAGAAGAATTACAGCTTCCTTTTCCTTAGCTTAACCTGGGGGTGCTCTGTAATAATTTAGTTTACATTTATTTAATATTCTGTAACATAGCTACTGCATTAACTCTCATACAGGGTGTCAGTATTAGTCATAGGTGGATTCCTGAAATGCATTAAGCTGGTGACTATTAAGAATGCATAAAGCTTTATATGTCTATACTGAGCTTAGATGGCAGGGAAATCAAGCATTCAAATTCCTTAAATCACTGCAGGTGGCAGAAGCAAAGAGCTGAGAGTCATTTACATTGCATTAAAACATTTTCTGTCTCAGAGGAGGTATTTAAACTCTGAACATGACATAATTGATATGTAGCCTCAGGGAGCACCACAAATTTTTACATTTTAAAGGGACCCTGTGGAGTTTTCATGTAAACAAATATACTTAAGTAATTAATTATTTTCTCTGTGTGTAGTTGACCCAGAAAAAGTATTGATGGCATGTTGTCCTTCAGTAAATGTTCATAAGACAAAGTCAAAGGAAAAATATCATCAAAGCTTAGTAAATAAGGTTGTCTTTTTAAAACAAATTGAGAATATTAACTACAGAAACAGAGAAGATAATTACAATATTATGTAGTACACATTATTTGAACATTCTTTCTGAGAAGAACATGCTCTACCCTTATGTAATTACTATAAATCCTATAGGACTTCATAACATGACCTCATGACGTTGGGTATAAATAGCTTGTTACTTCCAGCACATTTCACATCTCATCCCCTCTCATCTCATCCCATGCATATTTCAACGCAGGTGCAGCGAACTTTGTGAAACTGTCACTAACTGTTATCTGTTGATTTATGTCCTGGGAAACAACTTTCTCTTCTTATTTTCATGCTTATTAACACAAAAATACTACTTTAAAACTTCACTTTTGTTCACAGTTCCAAACAAACGCCCTTATATGCCACAAATTAAAGTCCTTTTTCTGGCCTAGTGGGTAACAAGATGGCTTGTTTTTGTCTTTGACGCTTTTTGTGACAAACTTACCATAAGTTTTACGTTAAAATTCACGCCTCAACAACAACAGAAAATAACAGTCTGGTAACCCAATATCTGTAATAATATCTCATTAAATGTTTTATTTGTGTACTATTTTGAGATCAGGCCCAAACACAATAGCTCTGTAAGCTAAGGGTAAGATGCAAGTCGGAGGGAAAAATGGAGCATAGCTTCAGTGCTGCTAATGTCTGTTAAAAGGTACGTTATTTCGACTCTCCCTTGTTTTTAGTATATTTAGCTTGAAAATCCACCATTAGCTGGCCTCATGATAATTTCTTTGCTTCTTTTTTTGTGTTTTTCCTATTACAATGACTCTTTGGAGATGTACATTTCTTCCTTATAGGAAAGTTTATATATAAACCTGTACCTCTACTCCTGGAGAGAAGAGTAATTCCTGGAGTTAAAATCAAACTTTAAACCTGCTGCCAGTTTATGGACAATATTTTCTCTAAGCAGTGGTACAGGAAGCAAAGCACAGCAAAGGTTGAAAGCTGAACCAGTAAGGATCCAAACAGTTTTTTTAAGCTTTAATAAGCTTTAATAATGTTCTTTTCCTTAAAAAATGTAACACCTCCCACACTGGTCTGTACTTCTAATACCTCATGCTATCAAACTGTTCTACCTGTAATAGCCACTTTGTGCAACCAAAAGGAGTGAAATAATTGGATATACTTCAAGGTAAGAATGCAGACCAAAGGGGCCAAGTGAAGCTGCAGGAGACATGTTTATATTTTCATGTAGACTAATTGGATATTCAAGGTTTAATAAATAGCTCTATTTGTGAGAATATACTATATTCTCATTTGCAGTGGAACAAATCCCCAGGTTCTTTGATCCCAGCATGATGGCTGTTATCAATAGTTTATGTAAACTTAATAATTTTAATACCAGTCTTGTGTGTTTGTGTCAGCTTTTCAGAGGTTTTTGGGGAAGAAGGATGTGTCCCAGGAGCTGGAAGAGGTCCATGCCGAGGCTCGAGCTCAGGATAACCTGCACACAGTCTCTGTGCTACAGCTCCTGAGGAACCCAGCTGTTCGCTGGCAGCTCATCACTATCATCATCACCATGGCCTGCTATCAGCTTTGTGGCCTCAATGCCGTAAGATGAAGCTCTTTCTGCACTTGTCCCACATTTTCAGTATAACTCACTTCTTCATCTTACAATCAGTTTTACCTTATTTAGGGTACCTTATTCCCTTATATTTTTTAGATTATTTATTGTTATTGTTACGGCCACTGCTAATTGCAGGCAGCTGTGGCCGGTTTTATCACTGATTAGTGATTTCAGAGCGCTGCCTGGAATGGCTGGGGCCGGCACACCTCCGTCCCCGCCCCTCTGATTGGCTTTGCTATGGACCAATCAGGCTGCAGCTTGCTAGAGGCTGAGGCTGAAAAGGCTGCAGCCGAAGCCAGTCGGGGGGTGGATTGGCACAGGCTGCTTCCCCTCGCTTAGTCACTGTGTTGTAGGAATGTGGCTGGTTGGTACAGGTGGCCTCATTCCGAGTTGTGGTGGATTTTTTAGGTAGCAAAGCTTACTGAGTGCTCGCTGTGCTTCGTGTGGCTGAATCATGTGAGGGGCAGACCATTGTTTGGGCACAGCAGGAGAATTCCTGGCTGTGGTGCGTCCCATGTGGGGACTTCAAATGGTTCTGTGTTTAGTTTGGATTCACCTTTGTTTCTCACTCAGTTCAGTTCACGCTTTGGCTACACCTTTAGTTGTTCTGCCACAGTGGGTGCTTTGTGTTTAGTTACAGTGTTGGGCTAGATTAGTGTTTGGTTTTGGTTGTGACTACGGTCACTTTAGTTTATGGGTCTGCTGCTCTTTTGTTTGGTTTTAGCTTCACTGAGTTCCGTACAGTCTTTTGGTTTTCACTCGGTGGTTTTTGGTATAGGTTCTGGTATATTTCTTTCAGCAGGTCCGCGAACCCCAACACTCATTCATTTTGTGTTTTCTTTTTGTTGCAGGCTTTACCCTCTGTTCCACATGTGTGCCAATAAAATGTGCTCATTATAATTTTACCACCTGTCCTCAACGTTTTTATTTTCTTTTTTACATCCTTCCTCATACCCCTGAAAGTTGGGTTTTAACAGATGTGAATCTAATTAAAAATCAGCAGGCACGTAGACTTTGATATTGTTGTTTTCCTGCAGAACCATTCAGATGTGCCGTCCTATTTAGGTCCTAAAAGTGACAAAAACATGAATAGTGCTGATCAGGAAGTGGAAAAGGTGCAGCAGCACACTGCATTTATGCCCTACCCCTTGGGATATCCATATTTAGAGTTGTGACCATACATGTTATTTCTTTAAAAAATATTTATTTATTTATTGTCTCCTTCACAATAAGAACAGAGACAGGTGGTTGAGGTGGCTTTTAATGGCAAGATTACTTAAAAAATAGCTCAGCAAGATAATGATAACACAAGAGCTCACAGAGAGGCTCCTTTACTTATAAAGGATAAGATTTTCGACCATCGTCATGCTGGGCAGCATTCTCCAGTGGTTAGGAAATTACCAGACCTGTCTTGGGCCTGCAAAGTAAAGGCAGGAGAGTGGACTTCTCCTATTACACCATCTCTTGGAGTAACAACAAAATATGTTGATTAGCCATGACTCCTAAAGTGGCACGAATAATGCAGAAGTCTGCAGCTGGCGGAAGGAGAAGAGGTAAACCGTGATTGTCACCCAGGGGAACGTGGCTTGTGTTTTATATGCTACAGCACCACTTGTTTCTATTGGCTGTCTTTTGTGTTTTTTTTTTTTTTGCTTTTTTAAAATTCTTGTTCTTTCATGTTAGATGAGATGGTCATGTTTAGAAGACTATTTGGTAAGGTTTATTTTGGTTCAGTACAGGTAATGTAATTAACTCCCAAAGAGCAACCAAGTTTTGGCTTAGAATACACTTTTCCCAAGATTAAGCATGTTGGAAGGTAAAGAAACAAGCTTCACCATTTTTTTTTTGCATTGCAAGCCAGGAAGACACATGTAGCCCACTTTGAACAGAAGCTGTTTAAACAACTATGGTTTTTATCATATTTCTGGTGCGATCAGTTTGTTAAAAGTGCAGAATGAATGGAGAAAATTTGCTTGAGGCAATTTGAGGATAGCAACCTGAACACCTGCTTAAAGCTTAAAATTAAAATCTTAATACATCTTCTGATTTTAAACGGCAGCTCCTGCTCATCACAGAAATATGCAGCTCATGTCTTCCACGTGACTCTTTAAGCTGTGTTATCAAGGGCAGCCACAAATGCTTCACAGGATGAATATTTAAATAGTAAATTGTAATAGTGTTTGAACTTAATTTTCCATGATCACATCTTAATATCTGCAGTGAACCTAAAAAATAACACAGCTCATCTGAATGATCATAAACGTGAAAATTATTTTATTTAAATACAGTTTAATTCAAATGAGACAGGAATGTAATTTAGATTACTAAATGGGTTTTTATTGGGTCTGTCATACCTTATTTTCCACCCCATCATCTTTAGAATTGTTGAAATGATCCCAGTAAATATGAAAAAAATTATAAAAATTAACATAATAAAACCATGACCTAAAGCTACGTCTAAGGTTTCTGCAACCATAGGGTTATTATGTGATCGTGTCAGAGCTCCTCATTCCTAAATTTTAATTCTGTTGATTTTAAACAGCAGATATCAGATGATAAAAAGCTATGTGTGTTTTGAATTTGGTTTGTTCTCTTGCCATCTACGTACCTGGTGCAATCTGTGCATTTGAAATATTTATGCATTTCTTATACTCATTCTGAGGGCTGCACTCTGAAGTGAGATTTATGGCTTTGTGAGTGATGTCGGGGTTTTCACTGTGCAAAGGTGACTTTCTTTAAACTTTTTTAAGTCTCCATGGTAACCAACTCATATCCTGCTGCATATCCTAGAGCTAAATATATTCTGGCATTTCAGATTTAATTGTCTAAAATAATCAGTGATGTAATTCTTCTGAAGTATTAATTTATCAAATTTTGATAATTGCATGTGGCCATTTTCCACATTTAATCTCATTGCTATGTTGATTCAGTGACATCTTTTCAGCTTTTTATTCATGAAATACATCATAAATATTCATGAAGACCAACACTGGATTTTTATCTCAACTATAAATGGTCCCGTTCGGCTAGAACCCAGTGGTGATATCATGGGTAGAGACCAGGATCCAAATGCAGACACAGAACTGAGCTGGAGTGATAAAGGCTTTATTGGAATTTAAAAGGAACCAGGCTGGAGCAGAGCAGACGGATGGACAGTGTGACTGGAACTGGCAGGCAGGGAAGATTTCATGCAGGGAATAGACACATGAGCATAGGGCAAGTAGTTGAGATAAAGCAGAGCTGAGTCACAATTTCTACCAGCTTGAGTGGCCCAGTTTAGTTACCAAAAGGAGAACCAACAATCTGGTGAAGAGTGAAAGGTTGTTTGGGAAGATGTACTGTTGCTGATGAAGAGGTTAAAGCAGGTGCAGATCATCATCACCAGGGACATAGAGAGACACACCCACCAGAGTGATGTAGATTCTAAAATTATCTTAAATATTCTAAAGCTGCTGAAGCCAGCAAGTAGAAAAATATAGAGGTTTCATTGTGTGACAAAATTTGTGATTCATGCTAAACAAAACACCATTAGAAATCTATTTACTTTCTCACAGATCTGGTACTACACTAATGGGATCCTTCAGGAAGCCGGCTTTGCAGAAAACATTCTCCCCTACGTCACACTGAGCACCGGGGCTATAGAGACGCTGGCCGCCATTATCTCAGTAAGTATCCCTTTTTTTTTATTTCATCCTAATAAAGAAAAAAAAAATCAGCATCTCTTTTGGTAAAGGACACAGCACTGTAGTTGAGCTAATTCATTCATTTCAGCATGTTCTACTATCTACCTAACAAGAGTCTGGAGTCTGCAGAAATCAGACAGTTCATTACTATCTGTACAGGTGAGAGCAGTCACACAGTCTCTTACAACGTCTGTGTTAGGCTTTGCTGGGGAGGGGGGCATTTAAGCAGTAATTCATATGTGAACAAGAGAGGCCAGTTTTTGAGAGTAAAGTTACAAAGAAGAAGAACCATGCACCCACACCCACTGTGTTGATGGTTATCTTGTTGTATGGCTGGTTATCTTCTTTGTTTGTTAGGGTCCAGCTGTCCTGAGGCTCAGGTGTCAACCTACAGATATCAACATACAGTTCTTGTTTAGCAAACAATTGTGTATTCAGTACTGTTCCACTGAGTGCAAGCTACTTTTGTTACAGTTTACAGGAAAACAGGCCAGACAGCAGATTAAAAAAGAAACATCAATGCTTATTAGGAGAACCAAGAGTCCTGGGTTAACAAAAACTAGCTGAGGCAGAGGTGGTGGTGGTGACATTCCCAAGAAAAAAAAACCAGGAACATTCATATCCAACAACTGATACTTTAGAGCAAAAGTCTATGAATGACCAGCGTTGTACCACTAGGAAAGGCAACACTCTGGTGATGAGGGGACTATGATAGACTGGATCTTTAGTAGGCAGACTGAGTTAAACAGCAGCAGGTGAGTTGAATATCCTTGTAACACCACCACCACCACACCAGCTACAAAAGGGAGTGAAAGTAAGAGATAACAGAATAAAAGCCAAACAGAAATACGATTCCTGACAACTTTTAAAGGTTATACAGGCATGACAATTCACAATGCAGTAGCACAAACATGATTACATGAACATTTCTTTTACAACATAAAAGGAACCAACAAGGTTAGCTCACACTTTGACTCGAGTCACCCTTAATGAAAACAACACATGATAACATAAAACACCATTATGTGTGACACACAGCTTAATCATTCTTCCACAGTATTTCTTCATCACATAGCATGTTTGGTAACCTCGGCTAGCCAACAGAAAATCACAGATGGAGCAACTTTCACAGTTTCCATTCTGTAGCAGCACTCAGCTGAGTGATGTTGGACTACCAGTAATTACATTTTAAAACAAAGTGTTTCAATCTATAGTTTTCTGTATTTCATAAAAATAATTTTTAAGTGTCTCTATGGGAATAATGAACCACACATGGTGGCATACCATTGATCCAGTTTACAATGAATGGGGAGTAAATATTTAAGCTATGTTATCCACTCGTGCTAAAATACAATGCCAGAGGCATAAAATCCTTTTTTTATGAGTGATGGACTACAGAAGCCAGAATATAAGTCCCTCTCAAGGGAGGTATTTGAGCACCATCCACTGAAAGAAGACCTCCATGTGAGATCCTCCAGGAGGAGATGACGAGGTAGCTAGGGATTTAATGCAGGGGCTTCTTTGCTTTGGCTACTGCTTTCACAATTTCAAAGAAGCAGCCGCCTGGTGCCTCTCCCTTACTGAACAATAACACAGTCTTCTGTATCAATGCTTTTCAGAACTGAGACATAAGGGTTTTTATTTTCAGTCATGCAACATTAAATTATACAGAGCACAATGATACAATTTGTTTTCTCCTCTTGTCTGAAAATACATCTAAAATGAGTCTGCTACTTTTAATTACTTATTGATTTAAAGGCTTAATCCCATCGGTTGCCAAGGGGGCATTTCAAAAGAGGCGTTTTAGTTGCTTGAACTTTTAAAAGTGCAGAGTGAACTGTTCCTTGTCAAATCTAATTGATTAAATATGTTATTGCCCTTGTGGGCTGCTATCTATTTCTGAGATTCCTGCGAGCGTGGGTACATTGAAGATGATCTTTGATCTGTGGCAGAGGAAACACCCTACTGAGTGACTTTACTGCCAGGTGGCTGACTTCAAACATCAGTGTAAACTCTCCTGACATTGGTTTACACTATGGACCTGCAGCAACTTCCCATCAGGCATTGCTAACTTGGCCTCCAACTTCCTTTACTGAACACCACCCTTATTATGTTGCTCACAACAATGCCAAACTGGCATTTTATAAATTATTCAATTGAAATCATGCATCAGCTAAATAAAGTAACTAATTCCATGTTTTTTCTCTCGGTGTGTGTGGTCACACAGAGGAAACAGTGGTTAACCATTTCTTGGGACATTTGTATGAGCCTGATGTTCAGTCAGAGACATATGAAAAACATTAATTCTAGTTTCAGGGGTTTCAAATATTTATGATATTCATATAAAAGTTGACATCTGACTTTAAAATGCTGCTTTAGATTATTTTAAGTGGCAGTATTTCAAGGTTTGGAGTGACTCCAAAACTCTGTGGCTGCACGCATGCACCACAAAGTACTTTTAGCTAAGACTGACTTCACTATGTCAGCAATGATTTTCATTAAAACTGCCAACATGTAAACAATAACTTCTCGCTTAGCATACATGTTACTATTTGAGATATTTTGTTTCATGAATGGACCCAGTCTAGACTAATGATCTGCAAAGATCAGCTGATTAGCTGTGTGTTAGCATGCTGCAGTTTGGCTTTGGTAAGTTTTGGGAGTACCCAGGTCTGGTCTTGATCAAGAACATAACTTTTTCTAGGAAATGAACATTTGCTCAACAGTTGAGTGTTAGGTTGTGTTTTATTTGAGAGTGCTGTGTGTGGAAATAGGAATTGTTTGGATTCATATTATACATTTTGCTTTACAAGAAAAAGGCTGGAGTTTGAAGTGTTGCTAAATTATTTATGATGGATGGGATATATTTGCTTAGTCACACTCAGAGCTTTCATGGTGTGTTAACCTTTATGTTCCTGTTAGGCTTATGTTTTCAGGATAAAACAGGGGAAAACAGGAAATACATGTAAATGTTATGGTTTGGGTCTTTAGTCTTTTTAATCTCTTTTGAAATAGTTTGTCCTTCTGCATCAGTGCAAGTGCTTCAGTAGTTTCCTGCCACAGCTGTTCTATCAGCCTGTCATGCACATAATAGTATCTCTGACTGTTTTCCAACGGTGTGTGACTGAGGTGCTTGAATACTGATTGTTTCCTCGATGCTTCATTGACTTCTCATATTTGAGCTTCGTCCTGAAAAGATTTAAGATATTTAGATAGTATTCCTGAGTTTTTTTCAGAGAATTGTTCACAGAATGAGGTAATCCTGGTCAGTACGGAGGGCGATAATGATAATAATAATTAACAGATTACCGAATTACAGAAAAACCAACTAGTTTAGGTGATAATTGATTAAAGCTTTCTGTGATTCAGTACTATTGCACAGTGAAAGGGCAATGGTTCCCCTTTCACTCAAACAACCAAAAGCCTCCAAAGCTATTTTTTTAACACCTTATGTTTTCAACTTATTGAATAAATCAAGTAATTGGGCAGCTTTGGACCTCTGGTACAAAGACATCAGTCTGTTGTGAAGTCACATGTTAGGAATATGAGATTTGTGCTGGAGCATTTTTCCAATTTAGTTATGTAAATGAGGCTGAGTGTAGGTTTGTTTTGCTTTATTTTCTCTGATGGCACTGACCAAGAATATTGCCACCTACTTAAAAAACATCTGTTTGAAGCAGTTGGTAGCCTGCTCAAAGGTTGTTGAGTGGGAGGAAAAGACTGACATTAGATCCAATTCCCTTTTGTAAAAGAAGTAAATTGTGAATTCATTAATCTTAAGGTGTCATTCAACTGTCTGCTCAGGGAAATTAAGCATTTATCCAAACAATTACATCTTTTCCTAGAACTTGGTCTTAGCTGTTGGATAATAATTTATAATCATATAATTTATTATAATTTATTATAATAATAATGATGTAATTTATTATTACACAGAAGAAGGTTGCAGAGGAAGTTTGAAAAAACATAGGGAAAGAGTTATACTGACCGACTTTAACATTATCTTTGAAAATATTGGAATAAATAAAACTTCATATTTCTTTCAAGTCTCAACCCCCAACTCTGTTGAATTTTTGATACATAGCTTTACTTTTTATCCACTTTATCTACTTTCTGCTGTAGTATTTCTCACTTCATTCTCGTTTTAACTGTTATTATAAGTGAAGCACATAATGGAAAAAGAAAAACAGGCACAGTTTCGAAACCCTAAATGCAACATGCTATCCACTGACCTCCTGCCCTCTTTTCCAGTGCCCTACTGGGCAAATGCCCTTTCACCGCAGCACACTTGTCACCATTCTACTAGCTAACAAACAAGAGCTGAGGATTTGATGCCACCCTGCATTAATTCACACACATTCGGCTTTGTCCTCACACTCCGGGGCCCTTTGGCAAATTAAAGTCTAAACACAAACAAATTATCATGGAATATACAAACTGACCTTGTGGGGGTGAAGAAGCACTTTGAATTAAAGTAAAGCACAACAATTAATTTAAAATGGTTTTTGCTTTTAAAAGAAGAACAGATTTTCTTTTTTTTTCTGTATCAGATGCAGAAGATTAAAGCAAGATCTTATTTACTTTGAAAGCAGGAAAACAAGCTATGAAAACCTGGTCTTCTTTGGAATCCATTCTGGCCTTTAGCAGCCAGAAAGTGACAAATAGTTGACTCCTTTATAAAAAAAATTAGAAAGTTGGCATTAACTAAAAAGCAAACAAAAAAACATAAATACTTTTTAATATCTTGGTCAACATACTTTATTGTTAATAACCATCTTTGTAAAAAACAATTAAAGCACTACTTTTATTATTTTATGAGGCAGTTTTTCGTATTTGAATCCTGAGTGATTGTGTAAAGCGAAGAGCCACAGACAGATTAAGTTGTAGCCAGTTGTCTGTAATGGCTTGTCTGCTCTTTGATGTGATGACTTGTGACCAGACTGTCAGCAACCGCCGACTGTTAGGGTTGAAGTTACCATTCTGACCTCTGTCAAGTCTAAAAAGCAGGATAGTATTCTGGGCTGCTTGTGGTAGGATGTTAGAGCTCATCTACTGCCATTTAATTATTAGTAAAATGTTTTACACAAAGAGATGGAAGCACATTATTCGCATTACTTTTTGTCAGAAAGTGGAATGACTTGTTCACCAGCTATATTTGCTGAACTGTTGAGATTATTTTACGAAGCATGTTCAGCTTGCTAGCCAGTGTCAAGATAATTAATTCAAAACACAAAAGGAGGAGTGAACACCTAAAAAAAATAATATATTCAGTGATAACTCTTCTTCTGTCTCCCAGGTCTTGTTTGTCGCAAGTGATGCATAATGCAGTCTTACAATAAACAAACTTCTATTTTACTCTTGGCAAACTAGCTCACACTCATATATGCAGTCTCATAAATATCCATCCTCCAAAACCTTCAGAGACCTTACTGAGCTGTGTGTTTGCTGATGTTCATGTGCAAATGTAACCATGTGTGGCTGCAGTGTGGGTAGTGTCAGGGAGGGAAATGCCTCATACCTGCAAAGACCAGGCCCACCAGGACACACACACACATGCTGAGGGAACTCCACTGCTTTAAGAGGCAAGCCAAATCTAAAGCTGATGCAGTCTGAGGCATGCCAACAGGAAAGTGTGCAGAAGAGTAAAATAACAACCATATAAACTGTAGAAAAGGGGATAAGGCTTATTTTTAACTAGGTACAGCCCCCCACACACCCCGCAACCCAGTGCAGGGACACACACTGTACAAAGAGCTGTGACGTTTTTCCTCACAAAAATCCCACTGATGAAGAGAGATGCAAGTAGTATGAATACTCTGCATTTCAGAGGCCACAGTGGAATAAAGCTTGCAGCTGTAGCGTGTGCTCTGCTACGGCCTGAATCACATGGCCGGTGCCTCATCCATAATCCAGAAAGACACCTGGGTGAAAAGTGAAGTGGTAACAGAATTATTGATGAGCTGCATACAGTGTTGTGTGTGAGTAAATCCATCCAGAGTTGTAAAGAGATTTCATCTGAAAGCAGCAGCAGTCAGCAGATCACCAGTGAGTAAAGTTCCTCCCTGGGGACAAGTAATGTCTCATTTCATCAAAGTCCTTTTCGGCAGCTTTTAAAAGATACCAGTGTGGATCAGATCGGAGGACCAGCTACTATACCCATCAGCTAGCTGACTTGCCTAACTGTGGCCTTATGATTTTAGCATTTCTAGGAATTGGTCTATATCATAAAACAGGAGTACAGCTTTCAGATTTAATCCTGTTTCGGTTTTTGTCTGTTTTCAGGGCCTGGTTATAGAGAGAATTGGGAGGAAACCCCTCCTCATATTTGGTTTCTCTTCCATGGCTGTTTTCTTCAGCCTGCTCACAGTTTTCCTGAATTTCCAGGTAAACTATTCTTCCTCCTCTTCATGCTATATAGTATTCGTAATGGTGGTGCAGTGTGCACACACTAGATCCTGCAAACTGTGTCACAACCACACTGTGAACATAAGATTTACAGTATAAATCTGAATTTATTCTGCGAATACCACACATGGATTTATTTAAAAAAGATATTGTTTTATCACCGCTACACAACCAATAATCTGAGAAACTGTTTAGGTGCTCATCTGCTGAATGTCAAAAATGATCATGTCTCTTGATATTTAACCTTTCATTCCAGGAAAGTGTGTCGTGGATGCCATACCTCAGTTACGTCTGCATTCTGGCTGTGATTGCTGCCTTTTGCTCTGGACCAGGTAAAATTACCACTTTATTCCAAGCTTTTCAATGTAAGTAAACAGTGGAAATTACCCTTCACATTTTAATGCAGCAAAGTAGCTGCTGGTGAATCAATGTGACTTTCTCCACTGTGGTCTGGAATAATAAACACATGTCACTGATCTTCACAGTGAAAGTGGTCCTTTATTAGCATACCAAATAGAAGCCATACTGCACAGTATTGTATATGGAGTAATACTGAAATGCACAGCAGGCAGTGTGTGAGTGTGTGCACTGTGGGTCTTAGTGAGGCCATTACTGTCTCCACACACCTCCTTTTGGAATAATTATGTCTCCAGGGAACATTTACCAAGAATAGTGCTATTTCAGGATGAGATGACAGATTCTTCATAGATATCACATTTGGAACAGAAGATGTACAATATTAGATTTTTCTTACCAGACCCAGATCTTTAGTAACTCGAGGGAAAGGATTCCTTACTTACACCTTTACTGAAGTCATTAAATATCCTGCTGAGGTGCATTTTCATGGTAATCATTGAGGGATGACAGTTTGTTTCAGCCTATAGTTATAATTTATAGCCCCTTGGAAGAAAAGTCTCTCTGGGAGGGGAAGAGGGGGATTTTCACAAGAGGGATGGCCCCAGTAGTGCATTGAGCCTTTGAGTGGATAAATGAGGAGCAAAAATTCCTGTGAAGTCGCTTCATCATGGGAATCGTGGCCCAGATATTTCGCAGTTGGACAAAAAGACAAAGTTTATGTTTCTCTTTAAAGAGAAGAAGTGATGCCTTTTTGTTCGACATTCCAAAGGGCATAGCTCAACATGTTTTTTTTCTCCTTTCTTCTGTCTTTGAATCTTTTTATTTCAGTTTTTCCTTGAATAGTTTTTTTTAAAATCCTTGAGTTGTTCTTTCAAGATTTTTTATTTATTTATTTTACAATGAATCCATTTATTTTCTATAACCCACTTCTACATGTTCATTTGGGTGCTGGAGCCTTTTCTCAGCTGAAGCAGAGACAGACGATGTGTCATGGACTCAACCTTCAGCTGTATAATTCATCAGATCTTTGCAGTTTTTTATGAATTCATACTTTTCTTGAAATCTTAAGGTTATTTTCAGTTTCAGTCTTTGTTTTCTTTTTTATTTATCTTTATTACCAGTATATGTGTAATTTTATTGTTTCACTTTTTTCTTTGATAATTTGATTGTATTAAAATGTTTGGGTTTTTAATTTTATTAATCTTAATTCTAATTATCTGTGGCTGCTCGTTGCCATGTGTGGTGGTATTTTTTTTATTCAATTAATTGCTTTTGCAGCTCTAAGACTTGCTATAACAAATACAATATGGATTATTTTTCTGCTTGTTGGTTACCATCGTGTCAGTGGGGAAGTCTTAAAACTTGCACAGTGTCAGCACAACACAGTCACATCAGGAATGGCACACTGTGGTGCTGACACTTACTAGAAAGGCTTAATAGGAAGCAGCTAGAGAGCCTCAAGAATCCATTCAGCACAGAAAGCTTTTATTGTTTCTTTTATTCTTTTATTATTATTCTTTTATTTATTGTTGTAGTTATTCAGAAAGTGCCATTTGAAGAAATGTAATATTATTGAAGAAAAACAGGTAATAAGTATGTAGAAAAGGGGTTGTGTTCACAGGCAGTGTGGAGGGTTTTTTTATTTTATATTATTTGGAAAGGTGTAAGAGCTAAAATTAACTGTCAACATTGTCATTGTTAGCTTTATAGCGAGGAGAGTATGTCTGAATGTACCACCCAGGATGTGTCTACAACAATAGAACAGCTTTTGAATAGTAAATTTTATGACAATTAAAAATGAATGTGAGCCAGCGTGTGGCTGCTAAGGATCAAAGCTCTCTATGCACAGTTCACTCCCAGTGCACATACCTGATTAAAATCTACAATAACATATAAAAAATGAAAGGGGATGGAAGACAAAATGAAAGTCAAGAAACAGTTAAGAAACAAAATGCAACACTGCAGTCTAATTCATTTATAATGAAAACCACTTTACAAACTCTTTGTTTTCCACAACAATTTCCCCGTTGCACATGTTTTTTTTTTTTTAATAATAATACTGCTCAGATTAAATAATGAGTACACAATCCAGTTTGATATTCATTTATATGGCGCCACTGTAACAAATTACTGGAATATAATAAATTCCACGTCACAAGATAGTAAGAGTTTATGGTTTTCTAAAACTGATGTGGAACAAAGTACTCTTATTCCATTGCATTTGTGACAATGTCCTTTAAGCTGCATATCCTACAGTCATCTCAGAGACTATGGCAACAAAATGCAAATATATGGCTTGTTTTATTTATTTATTTATTTTTTATTCAAGAATCTAAATTACTGTGTGTCTATTACTAATCAGCATATTTATATAACATATTTACTATGAAAAACTATAGATAATCTTTATATTGATGATTAGTTTCATGGCAGCACTTACTCAAATTTAGTTGATCTCATAGAGGCCTTTATAAAAGTGCATTTAGTTTAATATTCACTTTGACTGTTTTATATTCCCCCATCTGAACTTCTCTTGCTTCAACAAGGTAACAGTGTGAAATGCATGTTCAACTAAAAAAAATACTAGATGAAGAGCAGAGATTTGACATATTTTTTTTGACCTGCATGGGGTGAGTATATTTTCTAACCAATCTCATTATCATCCTATTCTGTATTATCAACACAGAATTCTTCAATTTTTATGGCCAGTAGGTTTTGATGTGGCACCAAGCCATCCATAAAAGTATTGCATATGTTAACATGATGTTTACAAAGATTTTTTTTGGCTGTATGTTGTTCATTTGACTTTGGCTTTATCAAAGGACAGGACCCAACCAGAATACATTATATATGGTGAGAATCTCATTTTTGAAAACCTAAAACCAAACATGGTTTCAGCACAGGGTGGAGCAGGGGGTCCATGGCATTTTAGTTTGTGCATGAGGGGAGTCCCTAAGGAAAAAAGGTTGGGAACCAGTGGTGTAGTTTATGTTCAAATTTCCAACCGGAAAGCTGTTCAAAACAAAACTAAAACTAAAAAATAAATGAGAATAAGAATTAACAAATGAAAAGATGGAAATGAAGACACTTGTCATGATCTGTGCTTTGTTGCCACAGAGCCAGCCGGTAGAGGCTGCATGCCTGTTTGGACTGTGTGCTGATGACCCTTAGTCCTATAAGACAACAAAATATTTCTGGGCGTAGTGTTCATTTTAACATATAGAAGCAACAGGAATCAGCTGCAGAAGTGCACTATATGCACAGTGTTGTAGAACAAATATGCAAACTATTATATTTTTTGCCCGCAACATTCATAAGACTTTTGGAAGTTGCTGTAACCTTGGTTAATGAAAGCTGGGCAGTGTTGTATCTGGAGACAGATTTGCAGATGGTTTGGGTCAGTTGATTGACAAGTGGATCTGTCGTTTGCTGAGGAAAGTCAATTTCTTTGCCAAACACCAGAGCTGGTGACCAGTGCAGATATATCTTGTGGGGTTAATTGGGTCCTTTCATTGCTTGTGGCTGAGTCTGGGAATCACTGTATGGACTCCTGAGACGGCTGGCATAAAAGCAGCTGAACAAACTATAGGGAGTTGGAGAGACATTGGAGTTTTAGGATATAATGATAAATTATATGGCAGCATTCTTTTCTGAAAATGTGTTTTCTGAATGTGAAACTTTAAAGATGTGATTTTTGTTTTAGAAAGTATATGGTAAATAAAATTTCACATTATTCATGCTCCATTCTAAACTCAGATGCTGTTCAAAATGAAGACATGAGAACAGTCTTTGATTTCAGCTCAATTTTTTTTTTAATCGGCCTTCTCTAGCAGCCTGGTGCAGTATCATTAAATTCTGTCATGCTGTCACTTCTGTTGAGTATCGAGTATTGAGAATTAAAAAAAATCTCCTCAAACACTTCCATAACCCATGTAACTCTGAGTTTGTACATGAAAACTTATTACACCACATACAACAAGCTAACAAGACAGCAGCATCGTGCCACCACTTTATTCCTACATGCTACATGCCCCAGGAAGACAGCAGGCATAATGACAAGCGCTATACATATGCGAATATGGCTGTAAGCACATATGTGAATAGAAATGTATTAATAATATATCATACAGGATTGGAAGGGCAGTTCTGTTTATCTTGCTAAAAAGTAAAGAAGCATAAAAACAGGACTGAATGGTTCAGATATTTTTTTAATCTTTTACCAAAATTTTTGTACAGAAATGTGCTTCTTTTACATTTTTCAGACAAATTTAAATCAAACAATTTTAGTTTTTTCACAGTCAAGATATAATTTCAAGCTGGGAAATTGGGAAATATACATCAGGGATGGAGGTTTTTGCTCCTTTGCACCCCTGTGCTGATCAAGACATTTTATAAAGCGAGGAACAATAGTGTTAGTATTGACTTTTTCTTCAGTCTCACTACACTAAAGTGCTTCCCACTGGACAGAAATTGGCATTAATCATGATCCAATCTGAAAAGAGTGCAGGGTGGATTTGTGAGCCAGTCTGAGGACACACTTATGCAACCTTAATATCAGCTGCATTTGGGGGAGTGTTGCTAAAGTCCATCCATTCATTCTTTATATGCACTTCATCCAGTTCAGGGTCATGGAGGACTGACACAGACAGACATCACTTACATTTTATTTATGCATTATATTTATGGCCAATTAAGAATCACCAATGCATTAACTTAGCTGTCAAAGGAGACCATTATATCTGGGAAAAAGTAAAAAATACTACTAACAATAATTTATAAAAGCCCCTTGGAATAAAGCTCCAGAAGCTCTCAAATCCAGGCTCTGAGTTGGGCAGTAAAGCTGCTGAACCTCCATATTTATAGACTCTTCTAGCAAACATATACAATTAAATGTGAAGAGTGTGAAGGCAGGGGTGAGTTTGCTACCACTGGCTTTTTGGTTTTTGTTCATATTGTGAGAATCATTGATTAAACACGCTTTAAAAAGCTTGACCTTGTAGCTTGAAGTTCCCACACAAGTCCCAGTGGAGGCCTTTTTTTTCAAGCTTGTTCTCTTGCTTTTCTTTGTTCAGTTTTTTGGTAGGTTTAGGCAATAAAACTGGCTCAGATTAGGCAATAAAACTGGTAACACAAACTTCTTGGGTAGAAATAGTCAAATGTTTGAATTCGACAAGAATACCAATTAGAGGCCAACAGATCCAAGTAGAATGACATTGGTAGTTAAGATAAGGAGCTATTTATATTTATCTTATAAATGTGTTAATGTGGAAGGAACAGTATATGTGGACAAAAGATTTTTTTTTTTTTTTTATCTCCAACAAATGATGTTTGAATGGAGAAGAGTATGTCCAGCCCTCATGTACTGGCTGCAGTGAAATCTCTGACATATGTTTTTATTCTCAGTGCAAATTTAGAAACAAGCTGTGATGGTAGGAGCAGCACCAACAGTGCTGCTTTTTGACATGAGCAAAAACAAGTATGAGTCATATCTATTCTATACACAGTGACAGAGTTTGTGGAAGATGATTCTCCGTGGATTCCATTAATACACAGGTTGAACCTTCAGGTCAAAGTGCATTCACTCCTTGAGGGAATTGCTTTGTGTGGGATAATGTATGAAGTCCTCCAGACTGTGGAGACACTGAGTGTGTCAGGTGAATGCCGGCAAATGGAACGACACATGGGAACAGGGCCTTACTGCCCCAGAACAGATGCACCAGTGTTTTCCAGGCGTGCACACTTACAAGTATTGATGTGTTTAAAGACATTAGCTGTCTGACCCACAGAGATTTCCACTCTGTCTTCGGGCCACACAGTTGCTGCCTCCAGTAAGTCCATGCAGCTTTCAGATTGTTTCAGAGCTGTAGAAAAGGTTAAGTTTGTAGGTTCAGTTTATAAATTAAATTGGATTTGATTTGAAGTTTGTCTGCAGAGGGCAACTCTGTAGTCCCCGTGTTTTAGACGAGAAAATGCTCAGTTTTACATAATTACTGGGACTAGTGCATTTCGGGCATGAACCGCCAGAGGTGCTTTAAAATTATAGTCTTGAATGCAAGCTTCCTGTGGGGGTACTACAAAGTAAATTCACAATACTTAAAATCTTGTTAATGCTCTTTTCATTTATCTTCATGTATGTCACCAAGGTTGCATTCGTTAGCTGTCACTTGTTGCTACTCAATATTAATTTCTCTTTCTTAGGAAGCATCTAAAACGATCTGTATTTAGCACACACACATACAGTGAAGGCTGCATCAGTGGTGTCACATTGAGAAACACACATCTCAGGAATGTGAGCCTACATGTGTTTGACAACCCCACATCACACCTTGCTGCAGGGTGTCGAATGCTGGAATGGGTGAAATCCTTTATCCCTTGTTAGACCTGCCAAAAATGCTGGTATAGGTAGTTTAGGCTGGCTCTCCACCCAACAGGTAAGGGCCTCAGTCCCTAAGAGTCATAACCTATGAAGGGATTGACTGAGGCCTGTCAAAGCCAGCAGCAGGGAGATCCGCATGGCTCCTGCTTTTTTGTTATTGTGGAATCCTGCTTCATCCAGTAATAAATTCAATGATGTGGATTAGCCTCACTAGTCACACTATTAAACGACGGTTCTCTTCTCGTGGTCTGGGCACTTGTTGTTTGCAAGGTAATATTTAGAAGCTAGTAAAAATTAAACTTCAAGGGTCTGTTTTAAATTGGACTAAGCTAACCTATAAGAACCTTGCTTAAACATCTTAAACCACACCAGGATGTTATCCTCCCCAAAAACCCCTGTGTGATTTGAGCCCTCTCTAAACCCCTTCTTGTTAGCTATGCTAATGGACAAGCTGACAGATGAGGTGTTTGCAGATGATATTGTGATGTGCAGTGAGAGCAGGGAATGGGTGGAGGATAATCTAGACAGGTGGAGGTATGTCCTAAAAGCAAAAAGTAAAAAGATTAGCTGCAGCAACACAGAATACATGTGTGTGAATTATAGGGACCCAAGTGGTACGATGAGGTTATAGGGAGTAGACATAAAGATGTGAAGGTGACTCTGCCACAGGTGAAGGTGATCATAATTACTTACCAGACATATAGAAACTGCTTATAAGTGGTTGACAAAAGTTTCAGGTATGATGTGTGATAATATCAACAAGAATGAAGGGAAAGTTGTACAAGACTGTTGTGAGACATTGACCCTGAGAAAAAGACAGGAGGCAGAACTGGAGATTTAAATGTTATTTAACATCCACCTCTCCAGGGGCCTCAGGTGGAAATTAGCAGCTTTGCTAGCTGGCACAAAACATATTTGTGTCTAAGTTAAATGTATTGTTGTGCATGTCCTTGTCAAATAAATAGATACATTTAAATTCCAGTGGAGGTTTGCTTTGGGAGTGACAAGGATGGATGCAATAAGTGCATCGGCGGGACAGCTGTCTGAGAGGCCAGACTAAGATGGTTTGGGTATGTATAGGAACTACCAGTTAGGAGGTGTAGAGGACAATCAAAGAGGAAATTTATACATTTAATGAAAGAGGATATGAAATCAGTTTGTGTAAGAGAAGAGGATGCAAAGGACTGCAGAGGAGGGTTAGATGGAAGCAGATGATTCGTTGTGGTGAAGCTGAAGCAAACAGGCAAAAAGAAAAAAGAGGACACAAGAGTAATAGCTATGCAAATTATGTTATGCTCTCAGTTCTTCTGCTGGTTGCAATATTTTTTACTTGTAAATGTGATTATTGGCAGTCAGTCATATTTGTCATAGAGCACTTTTCCGTTAGGAATATGTTGCTTAGCATCCAAATTCAGATAGCCTATAACCCATCTGACAGGAGAAATACTCAGATATTTTGAATGCAGCAGATACTTTCAGTAAAGGCTTTCAGGTGTCTGCTTTATGTGTCTGTTGAAGTTAAGACAATCACAGTGTGACCAGCAGTCAGTGAGTCGATGATAACTTTGTTGACTTTTATTACACTTTGGTAACATTTTTGTAAGTGAAATCCTGTCATATCTCAGTAACTCACACTCCATAAGAAAGTAGCTGGTTTTAAATAAGCCATAAGGAAACTTTGGAGGGTCCTCCTGGGAAATTTCCTACAGTGTGAGTAGAAAAAGTAATTTCAGAGATACCTTGGACTTAAATCTAAAAAAGTTATTCAGTAGGACCATCGTCTGTGTGTGTGGTGTATCCATGTTCACTAAGACTTTTCTCCTGCTCTGTTAAATGTGAAAATCTAATATTAAGAAAGTTCCAGACTAGCAGTACTTTCAGCACATGCTCATTTCACAGTTTAATGAATTAATTCATTCCTGTGACTCACTCATGTAAAGCAGGGGACTAAAACGTTGCGTACATGAAAATAAACACTGCACACTCCAGCTGCCATCCCTCAGAGCCAAACATGGTGTTATTTTGGTATAGGATTGTTGTGCAGCATGAAGAAAGCTTTGTGGTTTTTCGTTTATATTTCACAATTGATATACCACCGAGACATGTGCCCTTTGTGAGCTCTTGCATATGGTGGAAACTCATCTATTATCCTCTTTACTTCTTTTTGTCTTATTTGTCTTCCCTTCGGGGAGCACACTACTGATGAAATTTGTGATCTAAAAAATGGCGAGCCGCTCTGTTTGTCAAAAGAAGAAGGGTGAGTGATCAGTGGAAGCAACAATAGAAGAGGCTTTATTGCCAACGGACATGCATTCCAACTATTTTTCTCGCTTTGATAAGATGACAGCATTGATCTCTGAAAAAGAGGAAGCTAATAAGGCTCTCATTGCTGTCAGTTACACAGAATTAAACAGAAACTTGTGGCCATTCTGTGAGCTCAGTTGTCAGAATAAGCCGATCTGATGTCATTCGATTAATTAGGGCTGTTGTTTTTCGGCTGTTCACAGGATATTTGTCCCCCCCTGCGACCTCTCACCCTCCGAAGCAATTTGCTGGACCCCAAACTGCTGAAACAAACTACACAAAATTTTATTTCTGTTCGAGGATATCATTTAAACTTGCTTGGCTGCTATACTTTATTCAGCTATTCAATTTGTTTTTTTTTTTTTTTTTTTATTTGAGGGAAGATTATAAACAAGAATATTTGAACTGAAATATAATAACCTCCATTGTCACAGTTCCTATTCCCTCTGCTCCTCTTTGCTCATCATATAAATCCTACAATTGCTGTTCTTGGATGAATCTTCTATAGAGCTGCTGGATATTTTGCCCAGAATACAGGTTCCATGTAGTGGGTGGACCTTTAACCACATTTAAAGTTTCCAAACCACTCAAAAGTTGTTTATGTTCCGAACAGAAAATATGTTTCAGTCAAGTAAATCAGGTTTTCTTGCACATCAACGTAAATAAAAAAGAAGAAGAAGAAAAAAAAGCTTCATGGAATCTATATAGGGCTCTACATCTTGTCACATATACATCAAACATATGTCATAAACCCCCTGTATTATAGGAATTCACTTTAAACAAAGTATGGTTGGTGTGTGAGTGTAGACTGGCACTGCTTCTCAGATGGGAGGAGATGGGGAACAAAACAGCACAGGACCTGTTGGAACTGGTTTGTTGTTTGTGATGCTTCCATAAGGAAAGTGAAAATTACACACTTACATAATATACTTTAAAGCAAAATGTTACCCCTTGAGGGACAATTTAGGTTTCAATTCAGAGCCAGTTTACATCATATGATGTAATGAATATTAAAACTTCATGATGTAAGACATAAAATAGAATAGTTCATTGAAAATATTAAAAACTAAATCAACACATTCACAAAGAATAAATCTCACAGCTCAACTTCAGACATAACTTGCTACTCTTCATCTTCTGTGTTGTCAAGTTCACTTTCATCCACATAACTTGTTACTGGATCTTCTTGCCAGGGATGTTACATTCGAGTTTCCCTCTCATTTGTTTAGTTACAGGTATTATGTGGCTTATTGCATCAAGAGAAGTAAAGATAAATATGGAAATGTACTTGATTAGGTACACCTTGTGCTGAAGAGTCTGGAAAGCAGGTGTTTTACTCTGTTTGCTAGTTGATAGAAAACTTTACTTTTGTTGCTTTAGAAATGAAACAAGGAATATAGTTGCCCTAAAATAAAATTTTTAAAGATAAAATAGAGATTAGAATAATTCTGCATATGAAATCAAACCTGTAAATAAAATAAATGGCTTCAGATAATTTAAAATTAAAACAGAGGTTAACAATTGAAGGAAAGAAATCCCAAAATGCCTTAAAACATCAAAAGATTTGATGGCCCGTATTTGCCAACCCACAAATGCTTGTTTTTTCTTCCTGTAAAGATGATTTCAATTTTTGATTTCATTAGTGGTTGAATCGAACTGAATGATTGTCCATTTTTTAGGTTGGAAATGTCCAAGGTTAATGTGCTGTTAGAATACAAATGTCTATTATTGTATTATTATTGTTATGTAGTAGTATATATAGAAGTATGCATTCATACTTCATTAGAAAATATGACCTCTGTTCTCAATTAACCTTCTGCAACACTGTGTGAAGTTGTGTTTACACTCTATCTGCATAAACTACCTCAGGGCCCCATCACTTGCTTTAAAATGGTAGAAAACAAAACAAAACAAAAAAAAAAACACCCAAAATAAACATAACAAACCTACAGTTGTCACATTCCTATATGTAATCATTGGTTTAGAATTTTATGGCTCCCTTCATTAAAGAGGAGGCTGAAAACAGTGAGATGAGACCATAAGCTTTGGTATCTTTTAACCTTTGCAGAAACGATCTTTGAGCTGCCTCTAACTGAAGCATTCGGTCTTTTTGTGCAGCATGTAAACTGAATAAAAAGTATGGGATGCTATTATTTTTCTCTTCTTTGCATATTTTCCCTTCCTAGTATCTCAATTTCATCAGGACTGAAACATTCACTCACATCACAAAAACCCACCTGATGTTTTCCACATTTGATTTGAGAGATAAAATGGAAATGATATTCTTTTGTGCACTCCAGTAAGAATCTGTCTGGAGTTGATTATGAAAATGCAACAGAGGCAGTCACTATAGATACTCATTGTTTTGTGATAAAAAGGGATGTAATTGTTCCCTGTCATATCACACTGACCCCGCCATTGTCCTGATGTAAATTAAGAACCAACAAAAGAAAATTACTCTGTACAGGCCATTCATAGGAAGATCATGAGATACAAATGTGTCACTGGCTATGTTTTGTTCTTTCTCCTCCTGATTATATATTTTCATGCAAATATTTGTCATTTATTTGTCAACTAATGCAATATATTGGATAATTATTTCGTTTTTAAGTTTTTGGGAGGGTTTGTTAATTATTTCTAGAATCATCTGGCATACTAAGAGGATATGGCTAAAGTAGTTTGTAGTCTACGCTTATCAGAACGTATCATGAGCCCACAAACACACTCTCCATACTATTTCTTCTTATCAGTTACTGTCTTTGCAAATCCTCACAGCAAAGACACACACTCTTCCTCCAAGAGTAAATGACACCATCATTACGCTTACATTTGGCCTCAACATCAAGGATTAAAATAGTGTAATGTTTTCCTAATCAGGGTGGTAGGTTGTGGAAATTTTAACATGGCTTTTATAGGAGCTTTGAGGAACAGTGAATTAAGTAAAAAACATTCTGATACAAATAATTACTGATGTTAATGTAGAAAAAAAGAAGTTTTCAGTTGTATATAATGTAAGTTGTATCAAATGTACATAATTTGTAAGATTTGTAAGAGTACATAGCAATATATTCCAGCTGTGGTGCAATCTTCAGGTGCATACTGTTTACATTACCATCCACTTAAAGGCTCAGAGTAACAAAATCATATGCAACACTAAGATTTAAGCAGCTCATCCAATATGCATATTAATAGTAAGTGATGGAAACAATAATAAAAAACAAATTTTGTGTTCAGTGTACACACAAAGAGAAAAATCAAATGGCTGAATTCCTTCATCTGTCACAGGGTGGTGGAGTTGAGGACCCAAATGCAGGCTGATGAGGCAGGCTGCTGCAGAAGTCAAGGTTTTAATAACAAACTAAACTTACAAATACAAAGACTGGGGAAACACAACAGGTACATGACAATGAACTGGCATAGGGTCTTGAAGTCTTGTGCTTTGAATAATCTTTCATTTAGACTTTTATATGAATACTTAAAGGAAATGAAACCTAGATTAGTTTCTCCAATGTTTCCAGCTTATCTGCAGCTTTAAAATGCAGGACCTTAAAGATAAATGAAAGCTGAAAATTAAAAAAGGAAAAAGTTTCAAATCTTTGCTCAAAAGACTTTTTTTTCTCCACAATAAATATTATCCACAGCAGCCATTTTAAAAGGGGAAGTTTTTTGCACAGCAAATAATGACTCCTGCTGCGTGGACTTCATGGCTGCACAGCAGAGCATGTGCTGGGAGGAATGGATAAAATGAGATGTTAGTAGTTAAAGGATAGCTTCTACTTGTGGCTGCTCCAAGGTCAATTTAAAGCATCCTCTTCAATGCACTTTGCCACAGTAACATGTATTAAATGATAAACTTTTCTTTTTGTCTTGTTAAACCTCATCACACATAGAAACACAGCTTCATGTGGAGCCCTCATTTTGTCCACTGCCTCCTTTTATTAAAATGCAACAGAAAACCATTTTATGCTTTCACTTAGACCATTGATTGGTATTGATCCTCTGCCAAGAGTTTTTTCACTTCTCCCTGCAATGCACATCAGCTGCTACAGCAGGGTGTTTTTTCTTTTGGTTGGACAGGCTGAGACTTATTTCTTGTATTGAGCTTTTTATGCACCACTGACAAAAACCATAATGTTTTGAAATGACACAAAAAAAGGCACTGAAATTGTTTTCCAGTGGAGATTGTTATACAGAGCTGACCTAAGAAAAAACTGGACTGGTTTTCATAGCACAGCAAGGCAGATTAAAATGTTAACCTTGCAGATGTGTCAGAGGTTTATCTCACTGTAAAATAAACCATTGATACTAATTTTTTAATCTAATCTGCTCCTTCTAGTTGCTTCTCACACTGTTCCTCCCTGAAATATCTGAATCTATTTTGCTGGATGAATGAAACGGAATATGTTCAAATCATGCAGTGAGGACCACTTTTTAATGAACAGCACCACGGTAGCGCCCCAATTCCTGGTTTTATATTCAAATTAAAGTTCCTCTGGCTCTCTGAACGTTTAGGACCCCTCCTAGTGTTTAACTTTGTTAACTTGAACATTTTTATGTTTCTTATGTACTAGATTAAATATGATAAGCTGAATAAGCAGTTAAGGTCAATAACTATCTTAAACACGGGCTGGAACGGTCAGGATTTTATATTTTTATTAGGGCTGGGCACATTAAGGGTTATTATTGCATTAATGCATTAATTGACTAACAGCATTTTTTTATTTTTATTTTTTTATCACACAACACAGGTTTTCTTTCTTTTTATTTTCTTTTTTTTTTCGCCAAACATCTTGCTCACTGGCATTTCTCTTTGTCCGGCAAAAGTCATGCAAATGGGCAGAAAATTGTGATTTTTGGATGGGAAACTGCTCCCAAAAGACAATGAGAAACTTTTCTTTTGTAAACTAAACTGGTTTGATCCTGGTGGATACATGTTTCAAGGCAAGACAGCAAAGGTAAGACATTTTATGACTGTTCTTTTGCCTGTGAGCTTTCAGTAGAGGAGTCGTTTGTCTGTGTTCATGCCTTCCAGTGGACACAGGTAGATAATTTGTTTTTACATTATTTTTCGGACTTTGTGTACTTGGTCTTTTAATTGTCTTTAATTGTCCTAACTGTGTTTGGTTGTCATAGAAATTATTTTACTGAGCTGTTAGCTGAGATTCTGGACTTTCTGTGGATACCACACATGATTATAGTTAGATGTACAGACCTGACGTTACTCCTGTAAAACTAGATGTTAACCCCTTAACTCCCGGTAGCGGAGGGTGCAGGTGCAGAGGTGAAGCTAAACAGTCAAGCTAAGAATGAAAGGTTAGAGAATTTATAGGCCAGAAATCTGGATAATCAACCGCTAAAGGTGCATGGATTGAAGTTATTGTGCATATTGTGAATATTTATATCTCCTCACTATCTATAAACTGTGAGATTCTAATCCTGCATGGCTGATGGTTCACCGGCTGATATTCATCAGATATTGTTCTCTCTGTGTTTAGAAGGAAGCATCTTCACAGCTTTAAATTCACCCCACTGACTTTTTACCTTTTAGTTAGTGAATCCTGAAAATTTCATCCTTCTCTGTCATAAATATTTGATTTAATATATATTAAGAAATATTTTAACTGCTGCTGTTTAAAGACAACTGTTACTAAACCTGTTTGTGTTTAGTGCAGGGGTCTGCAGCTTTTCCAATCCAAATAGCCATTTTTTTCTCAGCCAGCCAAATAAAACTCCTTTCGAGCCACAAATGTTTTGAGACTTTTAAAAAAAATACAACTTATAATTTCTGATAAATATCTACTTTAGGATAGTTGTTGCCATTTTTGAAAAATCACATTTTTATTTCTATTTTTTGGCTTTAAAATAAAGAAAAACATTAAATTTTTGCAAAAAGATAACAGACTTTCTTGTATAGGATATAAATTTTAGTGAAAATTTGTTAAAAAAGCAAACAAAATGGATAAAAATATATTACTTTTAGTCTCATGTTGTGGAAATTCAATGCAAATATTCCATGAAACAAATGACAATTTGTAAAAAAAAAATAAAAATGTATTTGTTGTTTTATCTATATTTAAAAACATTAGTTAGTTCTTCAGCATTTTTAGCCTTTATAAAGATCCATTGTGGAAGGTCCAGATAGATTTAGTGTTTATAAACCAAAACATACTGCATTTTCTTCATATTGCAGTAGACCTTTTAAAGGAAAAGAACATTTATCACGTAACAATGCGACTAAAAATTTTAATCGTTGCCCAGCACAAATTTTTATGTTTAAGCCACATCACCTTTAGAACAGTTTACTGGTGGAAACAGGCAGGAGTGAATTACTGCAGTATTACAACATTCCAAAATTCACTGAGGGTGGTTTTTTAGTACAGTTGAAGGTGAACAGCTGCTGGCAATAAATAGAGATTGAAGCAGGGGTTCATTTCATATTCATAGATTCTCATATCCTGCATTAGGCAAAGATGTAGAGGTGTGCAAGATAACTTGTGAGAATGTGTGAGACATTTATAAAGTGATGAAAGTCTGGATGTTATTTTCAATTAGTGTCATAAGAGGAGAATAAGGAAATGCTTTGCAGAAATGCCTCAAAATGACTGTTAGCTTCTTTAAACTAAAAAAACAAGGCTGATTTTTAACAAAGTATACAAAACTGTGAGAATTTTAAAACTGGCTTCTCTATTCATAAAGAGCACCACCCCTGTTGTTTCTGAAGATTCTGAAGAAAAACATCTCATTGTCAGCCAGGCAGCACAACTTCTCAAAGAAGTTAAAGAATACTTGTTCTGCACATGAAATCATCAACATGAAAGATTCATGATGTTCAGATCTTCTCTGCAGGCTACAGATGTTCAGCAGTGTGAGCCCAGGACATCTAATAAGTCTAGAGAGCTGCTAGGTGGCCCTGACTAACCTCTAAAAAGAAAATCTGGTTTTTTGCAAACTTCTGCTCCATACTAATGTCAGCTGAGCTGATGCCCTCAACTAGAGTAACAATGTTGCCTGTAACATTTTAACCCTTTAATATAATAATGTGTATCATATTTAATACATACAGTTTCTGAGACCTTTTTCATCCCTTTATGGTAAAAACTTTGCTCAAAACCTGTTGAACACAATCTGATTTTTGTCTTCTGCCCCCTGGTGGATACCTTTTGCACTACAGTAATTTTGACATATCACACTGTAATAAACGGTAAATATACAAAAAATAATTTTGCTCATAACTTATTATTTATATTTTACATTTTTTCAAAGGGCCAAATGAAGACTTCAGGTTAAAAAAATATGTTCTTCCCAGTTTTTTGGGGTCGGGCTTTAAAGGATTTACCAGAATTTGAAGAAAAATTTGAAGAAACATTTTTTTCATCTTCTCTTTGCTTCTAACCCTGAGCTTATAGATTTCTTCAGCTTACCTCATTTTTATTAGACTTTATATTGCCAAACTGTTTACTGCCCTGGCTCGGTAGAGGGTGACATAATTTATCTGCTGAAGTGACGTTCAGTAAAATCACAAAAAGCATAGTGGTAACAAGATTGTATATGACCCACTCTCCTTGTGATCTCCTTGTGTGAAATCAAATGATATACTGACTATAGTCTGACTTTATATCAAAGTGGTCAGTATGTTCACTCTTACATAGATCTGCTCCATCAGACAGCTTTTTACAACGCTGGCTGGTCATCATCAGCTGGGCTGATTGAATTAAAGTCCAAAAATATCAGCAGCAAAGTATGATTAAGCCATTCCTCTATGATATATTTAAATGTTAAACTGAAATTATTTTGTTTAAATAAACTTTGTTTGCTGGCATCCTGACTCTGTAAGAGCTGATGAGTGTAATTTAGGGTGATCTGTTGGTAGATATATTATAGGTTTCATTAATCTAGGATTAAGTGAAACTGTAAGTTACACTTTAGAATGAGTCACATAGAAAGCTGGTACTGGTCCCTGTTGTATTGCAGTACTTCTGCAGAAGACAGATGTCACTAAATATTACACATTCACTCTCAGCATGCGTGTACAGTGTGCAATTCTCTCTAGATCATGGTATTTTTGTGACATGTTGGTTTCATGGGTTTAAGGGAGAGGCTGCTATTCTACTGGTGTGTCATGATTATTCTATTATGTAATTAGAGTGTATTTATAGTGCAGTTGTTAGATAATTTCTGAAGCACACATCTGGAGCTAACCACATGACTCATTCCTGGGGCCAAAGTAATGCTACCATAAAAGCCTCCAATTGATTACTGTATTTATTTTGCAGGGTATTTACAAACATGACCTAGAATTCTGGCAGCCTGGTAAACTACACAAATGAGCTGCTAAAAACCCATGTCAGAACCAACTGCAAGGGAAATATAAAGCACTGGCTTCTGGTTGCTCACTCTCTCTCTCATTGCTGCCCAGTCATCTGCAGGTTTCTGCCTGAGGCACAGCAGATCAAGGCTCTGGCACTGTTGGAGTGTGACCAACACACAAAAAATGGGATGTCTTAGGAGGTCAAGCTGAAACAGGAGCCAGTGCATAAGTGCGTGTAACACACAAACCACAACGAAGCAAATTTATAACATCTGTCTGATCGGCTTAGTGCTGTTATGCATGTGAAGATGTTGTTGAAAATCTTTTCTAATTAAACCTTATGCCCCCAATAATTAACCCCTAGCTTAATTTATCAGTAGTGTAGTTGTTGGTATGCCGACACTACACAATTAAATGTAATTAATTTAATAATTTGCTTACCAGTCATGAACACGATCGAATTTCAATTAGTAAAAGTAGTTTATGTTGATTATTGTTCTCACTTTTTTACATTTCTTTTAAAATTTTTAAAAGACCTTTCTAAGACTTCCAGTATGGATGAGCTTTCAAGCAGCAAAACATTGTTTGTATTTTAGCAACACCTTCAATTCAAGCTGTTCTGGTTTTCTAACGGATTGTTGGTTATCCAGTTTTTACTTGATGCATGTTACTCCCCCAGGTAAAAAACAAATATACATTTTTTAATGGGCCCGTATGTACTTTCTTGTAAAAATCAATCTTTAGTGGAAATAGGTCATACAGGAAAAATATAACCTAACTTCTCAGTTAAAGGGATGCTTGCAGATTGCAGAATAATGACTATTATATTTAGGAAAAATTACAACAGAGGAGATGCAGTATAAGACCGGTGTAACAGGGAGTGATTTTCAAACTAGGTTACTTTTAAAATGAATAATTGACTGTGCATGGATGTATACTAATAAGTGAGGCAGTGCTGTTTGCCTGGGAGGGAAACCTGCATACTTTCATTCTGCATGATTCAATGCATCACATCTCCTCTGAGGCCCTCTACAAACATATGCTGACCAAATAACATAAATAGCCCAATTACTGAGCAGTCCCTTGGCTCAACTCGCCCTTGTGAGACCACAACATGCGGTGGCAACAAGGATACTCTATTAGCCCCTGCAACTAACTAAAGCTGTGAGTTTGAAAATAACTTTGTAACATTATGGATCCTGATTAAATTTAAAATTTTTAAGTTGCAGATTGTAGATTTTTGAGCCATTTTTGATCAAGCACACGAATAAGCTTTTCATATTGGGAGCAGCACTCCATGAAAAACACTTTTATACTGAGCGGATTATCATGGAAAAGGTCTAAACCCCCTCCAACAGTCAGGAACTCAAATGCATGTATACACACACATGCACACACACACACACATACACCCTCCCCTGCATGATGTGTGAAGCAGATTTATACTTCCACTTGGACAGTTTTGCAGCTAGCAGCACACAATTTATTTGCTTTGTAACATGTTGAAATGGCCACCAGACCATAACTGTGTAAATAAAAACTTCACGGCCTTTTTAATAAGTAAAAGCATCACAGTAGCACCCCAAGTTCTTATTTTATTTTAGCTGCATCTAAAAAAAAGTTTGAAGATTTTTATGACAAAATTCCAGGAATGTGTTTACTGTTCTGGTGCTTTGTGGGCTCACAATCTGTATGTAACCTTTAACTACAGGGCAGGTAGATTTAATAAGATACTGCCTCTTTTGGCAAATTCTCAAGTCTAAAATAACTTAATCTACTAAGCTAATAAAATATGCTTTGGCTTTTTTTTCTCCTGCTTCATCCCTTTATCCACAATATGCCTGAATTCATAGATATATGGATAAGTGGATGTTGTGTTTGCTGCCCATTATCAACTGTAATTTATAATTGCAGGGCTCAAAGGCAGATGATTAGTCTTTGATATGCAGATGATTGCTGTGAGCAGTGCATGCGCAAACTCACACAAGCACACACAGTTTTATTCAGCTGGGCACATTTGATTAACAGTCTGTTGTTCAAGTAATGAATTAGCTTATTCTCAAAAGTAATTAATTCCATGAGGATGCTAAGAATTATGTAACTTCAGTTGATAAAAGTCATTTTTATAAAAGACAGTCTACAGCCAGATTGACCAAATATAAAGCCATTTACCTGAAGTTCTGAAGGTAAGTAGGTAGGTAGGTAGGGTAGGAGATCCTGGAAAAACAGGAGCAGGCTACAGTTTGAAAATACACAATTCAAAAGTCCAAACCCCTTTCTTCAAACTCTGGCTTTCGCTTCGTTGCCCCTGCGAGTCCTCCAAGCATCTGAGAGGGATTCATGCACGAAGAGGAGTACCGCAGAGAGGGCTGAGAGACAAATGGCAGTAGAGTTTGATAGACATATCACCACCAATCTTTTAGAATGGGCCGGTTAAAATGACTGGATGGTGTTTTTTCAGTTCTGTCTGTTCCATAGGTGACTAAATGTGTTTATTTTTGGGTTAGAGCATTTAATTAATTGTCTACAATCAAGGTGTGAAGGGGATTTTAAGCAATAAAGTAAAAATTCTCCTCGAAAATATCTCCTACCCTACCTTTAAGTAATGCTAATAAGCTAATAACACTTAGGTAATAAATTTAGCCAAATTAACAGCATGGATCATGTTGAGAAAAACCTGCATGTGTGGCTAGAGGGTGCCCATCTTTCTGTAACTGGTTACTAAAATGAATTAATAGCAAGCTTTGATATTCTGTGTTCACAAAAAAAAACAAAAAACCAAACAAACAAAACAAACAAAAAAAACCTCAGATAACACATGACCTTGATAAGATTTAACTTGCAGAAATATCATTAAGACTGTAACTGCTGTGAATAAAAGTTTGCTTTTTTCTGAGTCTTGCATCCATCAGTTTATGTTGTAAAAGCATTCATGTTTGAATGCATAGATTAAAATAAATTATCCGGACGGTTACCAGTTCAAACAGTATGTCACAGCAGAGGGGTATTTGAACAATCGACTAAAAAATACCCAGATTGGTCAGGTGAAATTCAAGATTATCTTAAAAAAAAGTTTTTAAAAGCTTATTGTGGTGCAGGCAAATTTATTTACCTTCTCTGTTATGAAGTCCCTAAAATGTTTTGCTGTTTACATTTAACTGCAGAAGTTACAGACTTAATTAAACAATGTCCACCTGTGTGCATTCTAAGCATCTTGTGATCTCAGTACATACACACCTACTTTTAAAGGCCCCAGAGTCTGCAACACCACAAATCCAGAGGAACAACCAAGGAAGCGACACCATGAAGATCAAGAACCTCTGCAAAGTGGCCAGGGACAAAGCTGTGGAAAGGCAAAAATCAGGAATGGGTTGAAAAGAAAAAAAAATTAAACTTTGAAAGTCTTACAAAGTACCATTAAAGCCCATCTGCACAAAACTGAAAAACACATGACACCACAATAAACCTGCTTTTTGAGGGCCATCCACCAAAACCCATTCAGTAGTTAGAAACTAAAAGCAGGATTTTGACATCAATTCTTTGACAGACATCAAAGACCAAAAGCAACCCAGAAGAAACTAGAAAGCCCCACAGGGAAGAGAGCTAAAGCAACACTGAAGGGGTTTAAACTGAATCATTTAAATACATTGGGACAGCCAAGTTAAAGACCAGACCTCAATTCAGCTGAGACGGTAGCATGACTTAAACATTGCTGTACACCAGTGGAACCCATCCAACTGGAAGGAGCTGGAGCAATTTTGCTTTGAAGAAGGGTCAAAATCCCAGCAGCCAGATGTGCCAACCACATAGAAAACACCCTAAGAGACTTGCAGCTGTAATTGCTGTGAAAGATGAATCTACAAAGTACTAACTTTGAAATTTACATCTTTTCCCGAATGCAGAAGCTTTTTAAATCTTTGTTTGGATGAGGAAAGAAAGACTGGTCTGCCTGCACAGATTAGCCCTACTCCATGCAATAGATAAAAATAGAAATAACGAACAAACAAATAAAATTACAACATTTCAGTCTAACAAAGATCTTTGTTGAAATAAAACATTTAAATTATTTACTTACTGAGAGGTGACATAACTGGATACTAGAAACTGATGGTGGTTAAATTGTTTTCTTTTGTATGACCAGCTTTTAACCTGCTTTAAAAGACAGCTGGAGCCTTTCACAAAATCAAAACTAAGAGAAAACCCATCTTTCCTGACTGAGTAGTCCATTTGTAGACAGAACAAAGGTAAAGGAAATCTGCACTGGCCTGGTATTGATCAGTGATTGTCAACAACAGTTTCTTATTCACTGAAAGGTGCATCATTGGTCTAATTGACTGAAGTTTGCTGCCTTTATCCAAAAGGTTCCTCAGGAGGCTACTCCAGAAGGCTCAGGTCACCCAGTTCAGAGCTATCCAACACAGCAGTGTAAACGAGATTGAACTATTCTTCATTAGCTCAACAATCCAAACATTTAAGCTATTATGCAGAATTGTCTTTTAAGTTTCACTTCAATGAATCTACATCAAAATACTCTACATATTTAGCTCTATCAGCTGTCAGATGTAGTCAGCTGCAGCAACAGATTAATAAAGTGGACCGTACAGAATATTGTACTCTTGGCTTGACCTATGAAAACTGCTTTCTGAACACACCCTTTGTTTCCATCATGTACATAAACATGACATTATCTGATTTTGATTTGAGTTTTTTTTTAAAACATAAGGTAAAAAAGTAACCAAACACAAACAAAAAAAAAAAAGACTACAAGTACAAAGTGTTCTGTACAAAGGACACCCATTTGTCACACCGCCTCTCCATATTCTAGTAAATTCTAATAATTATCAATATCATATTCATTATACATACAACAGTCACATATTAATGATAAACACTAGGCAACGCCATACATTACATCATGTTATGATGAAGCAGCAAGAAGAAGATAAAGAAAATACTCAGCATATATAAAAATAACTTCATAAACAAAATACATGTTTGTAATGGAGCTATGCAGTAAGAATAATTGTATTGATAACAGTAACAATATAATATCTACAGCAATAATGATAGCAACAACAATATAGTAGTGATAATGATGCGTCCTTGTTTATATAATGTATAAGCCTATATAACCTACAATACTTAAATACAATAGTAATGATAGTAATAGTAATAATTATGATAGTGAAGATAATAGTTTTCAGTTTATATTATGGATGAATAATTCTAAAAAATATAAACTCCCAATACCATTCAGAATAATTAATGGTTTTAAAACAAATCTAAAATCAAGTCACATTTTGCTATATCATACTCGGGAGATTACCTAATTGGTCCCTGATGTTCCACTTAACCAATACAGTTATCACCCAGTTCTCAGATGGCCCTACCCTCTCCTTATAATTGTTGAAAGAAGGACTCAACATGGCAGTTTGTCATTCACCTACATCACAAGATAACTTCAAAGAAAAGTGCTGCCTCCCAATAATCTGCAGGGGCCAATAAACAATGCATGGTACACTTATATAAAAAAAAGTCAATGAAAGTTTGAAGCAGGGCCAGACTCAGACAAAAAGTCAGGCCGAGAGTCATACTTTCACCCAGACCACGCCAACTCATATACTGCATGCACATACTCACACTCGCACACCCACAGTTTAAATAATCACCAAAGCTCATTATTCCATGTAGACCAACATCCACACAAAACTATCAGCCACCAGTCCAGTGCTTTTCTCTCCTCTACCCTCATCAAAAGGCTCAATATAACAGTCTCAACAGGACTCTTAGGAGAGGTTCCCAGACATTTTCAGGCAGTAACCCACCTGTGGAGGTAGGCCAATGTTTGGTTCAGCAGCCATGTGATTACTGTGCAAAAACAAACACACCTACAAACACACAGTCCAAATGGAATTGTGAAGAAAACCTCAGGCATCAATATTTAACCAGCAAGCATTTAAAAACCTGCAGTCACATCATTTACAGCACAACCAGATCAACACATTGACTATGTGATAAAGTTAAGAAGTGGGCTAATAAAATGTTCTTCATTTGCACAGTCATGTCCTATTAAAGCCAACCAACCTAAATATTCAAATAGCCACCTGTAAGAATAACAAATATATTATTTCATCCAGGTTAGACCATGAAATTGCGTTTAGGACTCACTGTATAGCCCTGCGAAGGACTGGCGACCTGTCCAGGTGTACCCTCCCTCTCACCTGCTAATTGCTGGGATAGGCTCCAGCTTCCCTGCCACTTTGAATTGGACTAAGTGGTATAGAAGATGGATGGATGAACTTACTGTATATCCAAGGTATACAGTAGCTTTTATGGGACAGAGCTTTTTCTGGGCAGGACCACAACTATGAAACCTGCTGCTACAACCTTGCAATGGGACTGGAATCCAGCAGGTCCCATGGGACCCAACACAAATCTTGCAGGAGTTGGTGGTTTTAAGGTTATATTGAGAACGAGTGGGTGGCTATGATTAAATGACAGGCTACGAATTTGCTAGTCAAGGGGAGGTTCAACTGAGGTTGCTAACAAAAGGCCGGAGAATGTGAAACTAAAGAAAAGAAAGTACACTGTTCTGTGACCGGGATGCTATGGGTGTGCTTGTGTGGTGAGTGGATGGAGGAAGTAGCTGACGGGGTCTGTGTGTTTGTAAGGTGAGGGAGAGAAGAAGAAAGTTCAGAGTTTGGTTCTGATTGTGTACGGCATGGTTACAGTCCACAGTAACCTTTTTTTTCTTTTTTAAGTCACTAAATAAAGTGACAGATACAACCATCTTTTGTCCTCATTGCTTAGAGTATAGATTATTTCTACCTCTTGTTCAAATTGAATGTGATATTAGCAAGTTTGTTTAATAGATTCTCTTGTTCTTTATAAAATAACTGCAGAAATGTGGACAGCTTATAGCTTGCAGGGTCCCATGCTACTGGGGACTGTCCCATGGACTGTGTGCTTCTTCTGACAACTGAAATTCAAGACAAAGTGACCATGAAATGTTGACATGAACCCAAGTTATCATGACTTTCTTGTTTAAAGTGCTTTGTGGAAAGCAAACAGGAAGATTCAGCATTTCGTATCAGACTTGTACTTAGACCCAAGGCAAACAAGTAATTAAACTTTGTAATGAGAGGGCAGAACAACAAGAGCCAAGAAAATATTATTCATCTTTAAGAAAGAGCAAACAATAAAGAAGTCTTTGTTTGCTTTGTCTAAGGCTTTTAAGCACACAATGCTTCTCAGACTAAAGCCATTTGTAGTATTCTATTTCTTTATTGTGATTAATGGTTGAACTATTGTTTTCTCTCTTATCAGGTGGCATCCCATTTGTCCTGACTGGGGAACTGTTTGAACAGTCCTACCGACCTGCTGCTTTCATGATCGCTGGTACTGTAAACTGGCTGTCCAACTTTGCTGTAGGCCTCCTGTTTCCATTCATTCAAGTAAGTTTGCTCTTCTAATTGAGTACACTCTGTGTTAACGTCCAGCAGCTCTACTCAGCTCAAGTTTTTTTGTTTGTTTAAGAGGAGAAACTCTGAAACAGGGGTGGCCAAGCCCAGTCCTCAAGACCTACTATCCTGCAACTTTTAGATGAACCCCTTCTCCAACACACCTGAATCAAATGAATGCCTGGTTACCAGTCCTCTGTAGAGCTGAATGACATGCACATTAGGGTGTTCAACTATTTATTTCATGTGTATTGGAGAAGAAATACATCTAAAAGTTGCAGGATAGTAGTTCTCGAAGACTGGACCTGGCATTCCTGCTCTAAAACAGGGGAACTTTTATTAAAATTAGGCCATTGGTACCGTGTCAGCCATGTTTGTATAAGGTCAGCGTTTGCAGCCCTTTGGAGTTTCCAGCTCCTCATTAATTCTTGCAGTGGCACCTTGTCTCATCATGTTGACCTCACTCTGACTTCTCTGGACTATATTCACTCAGCACACTAATTTAGATTTTCTGTAGTCTTTTCACAAACAATATGGATTCAGTATCCCCAATTAGATACTACTAACAGCTTCTCTTGGAGGGAGGGCACTGAGTCATGTTTATTTGGAAGCTGTCACTAATGGCTTCTTAACCCAGAGATTGTTCTGTTTACAATTGTCATGCAGTAGGGGAGACCGGGGTTAGTTGTCACACGGGTTGGTTGTCACAGTGGCAACAACTCAACCAGTAGAGGAAGCTGTTGAAAGACAGTGGTACTAAAATTTCCTTAATAGTGGTCATAGATTAGCTACATGGTTAATTTAGCATTCTGACTCTTGACATTGAGGTGAGAGGACATTTTAAGTTTTTGACATTAAAATGTAACCTTTCAGTTTTTCTGTATTCTTCTTCTAAGTCTTTTACACACTGGTTTAAAATGTAACACTTATTACCTTTGTATAATAAAAAGGAAGAGCTACAGTTCAAGTTTTTTTCTTTGCTAGGCTATTGTTTATGCTTGCTAGCTTAACTTCTGACTGTTGGGGTTGGTTGTCACGTGACATCTAAGGCATCAACCAAAACTTGATATATGAGAGGTTGTAGCCTCAATAAATGGTTGTTTCAAATAAAATATTAAGTTAAATGCTTTAGAATAAAATATTTCAATAAAATATACAATTTTTCAGATGACTTTTTTTGTTATTTCCTCATTGAAATAGCATTGTGAGAACCAACCCCACAATGAGGGGTGGTTGTATTTGGCAACCATTATATTGAGGAGTGAAAAGTTAATTAATTTTGACATGACACTTTAGGCTTCCATTAGAGATTAAAATGGATCAATCTGCGGCTACCAATTTTGAGAATTGAAATCAAAGTAAAAAATGTGACATCCAACCCTGTTCTCCCCTACATATTTAGTTCTTTTCTTCTTCTTTTATATCCTTTGTTTTAAGCAATAGAATTATATTATACAAGCGTGTCTTGATGAACTATTTTTTCTTTAAATGGAACAAACCGACAGATTTTCGGTTCGAGTTCTTTAATGTCAAACCCCACAAAACTTTGTGAAGCACACAAATGAAAATTCTTGTCCTGTTTCCATCAATAGAGATTACTGTGATCATAACGTCTGCTGAAACAGATGTGAGGTTAAAAAATTGAGGCCTTTAGGGTATTCCACCAGGTTTTTATAGCTTAAATAGGATTATACTGAAAATAATTTATTTATCCCTGAGGGAAATTAGACAGTTTTTACTCCCTTTTATTGTGGCACCGTCAAACTTTTTTTTTTTTTTTTTTTAATTATAACTGCCAGATAATGACAGCAAAATATATAAAATGCACTCTGACAAGACTTCGCTTCATGTGAGAGATGAAGGGTTGTGGATTGAAACTGCAGAATACTGAGGGACAAATATGGTCCCCTTACTACAAATGCCTTGACTTGAGAATTGTCTTTTAAATCACTTTGTCAGAACTCAGACTTTATGGAAGTGCACATGTTAAATCAAAAGTATTGAAACTTATCTGTCATGTTTCAGACATGCTATTTAGCTGTCCATTTACTCACTCAGTGCAGCCATCTGTGCACTGTATCTGCTACACACTGGAATGGCTTCATTTCCACATTATTTTTTAACTTGTCAAAATGCCTTGAGTGTGTAGTAGAACTGTGGCTGAACAGATCCGGTGTGGACAACAGAGTTGGCTGCTGCTGCTGACATGCTGATTTTCACCGCAGGCCATTTGTTTACAAGATGTAGCTGGTGAAACACGGTACATGACATCAGTGATGAATACATAGTTGTAGCCTCTTTCTAAGCTTTGCAGGCACCATAGGTTTTTGCCAGGTTTTTATTCCATTTAACCCTTTCTGCTGTGGAAGTCTTCGCAACCAGGCCAAATCTCTTATTAAAGCACACTTCACCTAAAAGACATGTTAGCACACTCAGGTCTTGATAATTAAAATCAATGTCATGTAATGTTTCTATCAAATTTTTTTCTGTTTTTTTTTCTTCCTGTTGAAAACTTTAAGATTTCACTGCTGGTTCCAGTTGTCAGAGTTGAACGTTACTTGAAATTCTGTATCTGATCTTAACGGGTTGAAGCAGATTTTCATATCTCTTTCATATCTATTTCATATTTTAGCCACCACAGCAAACTGCCTACTTTCTCTGTAAGATAATAAACAGTGCAATAAACTTTTTTAAATTGCAAGAAAATGACATAAATATTTGCTTGTTGTGAATTATGATCATCTGTTAAGAACTTACAATCTTAAGAAACAACAGTTTAAGACATATGATCCTTTTAGTGTCTGAGACTGGGATGTTCTCCTGGAAAGTGCAAAGTCCTCCTTCAACTCCTAAAAGCAGACTTTTGCTCCGGGCAAGTCAAAATTACCCCTCTTTCATTTAGTCTCCTTTCTCGTCCTTCTGTGCTTCTTGCTGTTTTTCATTGATTTCACAGTCTGATTTTTTTCCTTTTTTTAACTTTACTCTTTTGTTCTCAGGTTTAATTCCTGAATTATAAACTCTAAAAACCTCCATCCGAAGAAGCATGTTGTGCTTGTACTAATGTTTTAAATTGAATTGGGGGTGTTAGTGGATATGTTTTGGTCAGTTGATGGACTGCAGAGTATTACATTGAGTTTGCTGCTTAGCTTACGTTGTATAATACATTTTAAGAGTTTAGGTATATAATCATGACAGAATACAATAGAATAGAATACATATGGATGGACACAGTACAGATAGATAGATAGATAGATAGATAGATAGATAGATAGATAGATAGATAGATAGATAGATAGATTTTTCCATTGTATTTGCTGTACACTACTCTTTGCTCTACCTAGTATATTTGTTGAGATTGTATAGTCTTATCTCGATATATTTAATAGCACATAAAAAATAATGACAGTGGACTCGGCCAAACTCAGTATCTCTGAATTAGTTCTATTTCCAAGTTCATTCAGTGTCTGTAAAGATAAGAATAGCTGTTTTGCTTTACTGTAGAACCAACCTGACTGCTCAGACAAATCCCAAAGAGATTAGACACTCCTGGTAATCTTCTTTAAGTCTGAGGAGTCAAATGTCTTGAACTGACATTCGCTTGAGCAGGGCCTATGATGTAGCAGTGCTCTGTGTAAAATTGGATCTGTAGCCCATGCGGACCCTTTTCTAGGTATAAACCAAATCAATATCACACTCAAATCAGTGGGTGAGTCACTCAAAAGAACTAAACCTCACTACACCAGATCATTAAAACTGGTAAATCGCTGTATGTATTTACATGCAGATGTAAATTTACGCTTTGTTAAAATCAAGAATATATTTGTATTCAATCACATATATAAAAAGATTTACTCCTTTAAAGTCCATAGGCAAATACATTATGTTCCCAAAGGAAACTAGTTAGCGCTGCAAGTCTCATGAGTAGGAAATGATCACTTGAATTAAACCTACAGAGAGGAAACCATATTTAAAAGGACCAAGAGATATTGTGTAAATTCGGAAGACTAAATGGATGTGAGTAGTAAATATAAAAATGATCTGCAGTTCCCATCTGTAGATAAACCACAAGAGCCTAGAAAGAATGTTTTTGGCTTATCTTTTTTTTTTCTTTTTGGCACATTTTGATTGATTGAAAATACCTTAAACATTATTTGATGCTAAATAAAGAAGTATGCCCATGTTTAAGTATGTATTTATTTATTTTTGTGGATTTGGTTCATGCCCAAACTCAGCTTCTCTTGCTGAAATAATGTAAAATTCATATTTTTAATATGGCCTGAGTAATAACTGTTTTGTTTAATCGTTAATTCATAAAAAAAAAACAAAAAAAAAAACGTTAATTCCACAAACTAATGTCGTTACACAAATGTGTTAATTTTAACAGCCCTTATCAAAACTTACAGACCTATGAGGAGTTTTAATTTGATTTTACACATTTATAGTGTTGGGAAATCATGAACAATAATTATTTCTTTGATAATAATTGTACCTATGAAATCTGTAATCATAAAATTCCTAGTCTCTACTTTATGCTGTTTGACTGTGGTCAGATAAGTGACAGATTGTTGTGGGTCTTCCCAGGAAATCTGGCCTACATACCAGAGACACCTGAACCAGCTACAACAGAGGTGTTGCTGAAACCTCACAGCAAACCTCACATTTTATATTGTTCTGGGTCTAACCCACGAATGGAAATGGTCTGCAGTTTTCTGCCCCATGCTGATACTGTAACCAGAGGTGCCTGCAATGACAGCATATTCCTGTTGTGTTTTCTCAAATAAATATTGAATAAGAGTGTCCAACATCAAGTTTAAATCCCAGATCAGTACCAGGGCTTCAGAGAATCTGTAAGGCAGTGCAGCAGGGGGTGCCTGATACCCTGTTATAATCCTGCAGGAAAAATAACACTTGAGAACAACAACACTGACAGAGGATGTTTTTCTTGTTGTTACACTGATTTCAGGCACCTTTCACTTCACACAGCAAGTGTGAAAAAGACTGGCAGCATCTTGTTTTACCCTCTCACACTCCTGGCATAGAGGCTAACCATGCTGAGGGAGAATTTCCATTATCTCTTTGTGCTTTGAATACAAACATCTTGCAGATTGAAAGTGGCTACAGTTTTCCCAGCAGGGGCTGGGCCACCTCCAACACAATTACAACTGAAGTTGGGGGTGGGTTAAGCTGGTGAGTGCATACAACAGTCCTCATCAATGTTCCAGTTCATTGTTCTGTGCCACACAGAGCAGCACTGAACTGTATGTGAGCCATGTCTCTGCCAAACCTGGCTCATAACCTGAGGATTGGAGACTCTCTCGACACAGAATAATCTTAGCTTTTGGATTGTGTGCAGTGACACGTTCTGTGTGCCAGCTTGTTTAGGTAGTTGATATAAGCTACCAAGCTAATCTCAGCAGCTGTCAGGAGTTGTTTGTTTTTCTATGTAATGTTTATTTTTATATGTTCTTAATTCATTTAAATATATCATCAGACATAATTAGTCAGTGACTATGTGTTTCTGGATCATGACAGTTATAAAAAGAAAAACAATATTTTGTGGACTATTTTTTTTTTTTTTAAATTGGTGGTCATGGTGTGTCAACACATCAGTTCCAAATTATAAATCTAAACAATATCATGATAAATTATTTTGGTTGTGACATAATTTATAAGGGCCCTTTGATAGTTTTCCTTTGATGTAAGAGATACAAGATTGTGGTGTGTTTTTATCAGGAAATACCAAATTAACAGGTCATTAAGAGGTTTGTACTGAAATTGGAGAAGTATTCAGTTTGAATCAGGAATGTTGCAGCAAGGAAACATCTAACATCTGCAGGGAACTGGTCCAAGAGGTCTGGAGTTGGTGATCCCTGGTCTATATGAACAAGAGTGACCAGCCAGCTAAGCTTGTTTTAGACAAGATCAAGTTGGGAAGTTGAATGATATCTACATTCTTTTAAAATTCATAATTTGGTGGAAGTTCTGGAAAAGTACAATTTATGAACAGTAACTGCAGCATGACACTGACATAATGTTTACAATAGATAAATAATTTTAGAAGGTATGTGATTATTAATGATTGATTTCTTCATCTGTTGGGCTCATATATTTTGTGAAGTTTACTTTTCCCCTACGTAATTTTACACTCATTATTCTCAAAGCTTCCATTTCAGAGAGATCAAAGGACACTAAATGCAGTTTTGTGAGGGAAACTAGCTCGAAAAAGAGAACCTGGAGGATTGTGTTTGATCTGCAGTGAAAATGTGTAGAAGAAAAATGAATAAGAACCTAATTACGTGTATTTGCCCATCACTGAAGATTTTCATGTGGTCTGGTAAAAGAGAGAAGCTGAATTAAGATTTGCTGGGAAAACAATGCACATCACAGCCTCCCAGTTTTAAGTCTTTGCCTACCGGTCCCCATCTTCCTCTCCATCATCCTCTCCATTTGTCTTTGATGTTTTCATATGGTCTTTAATGTCTTGCCAGAGGTCCTAAGTGAGCAAGTTCTTCATAACTGCACAAGCTGGATCCAGCTTGTTGTGATGTCTTTTTGAAGCCATTAATCATGTTTTATATGTTGTTTTTATCAAATCTCTTCTTAATCTCAAGACAGCTAAACTTTATTTATATAACATTTGTTTTGGATCATAGCTCTGTTTTGTATTAACTGAAGGATTTTAAGGGAGTTGGATGGTAATCCAGCTAAAATTTCATTACAATAGTTCAGTCTATGTGATAAATACATGAACCACTTTTTTTTAGCATTGCTTTGGGAGAGGTTTATTTTTATGTTGGCAATGCTCTTAAGTTGAAACAAAGCCCCCCAAATGACCTGTTTAATATGTGAATAAAACGACAAATCCTGGTCAAAAAATGACTCAAAGCTTCCTCACAGTTAGGATTGTAAATTACCATCCACCAACCCATCAAATGCTGGTTGTAATTCAACTTGCAGGGTACAAATAAAGCTTATTAGCCACTTTGGAGAGTGATGAAACAATAGTGTCGTTTTAGCAAGTGAGAAGAGCCAACTCTAGTTGGGTAATGCCAAATCATCAGCTCCTCCTTCTCATCAGGCAGTGGCAGGACTTCAGTTTGATTGGTACGCTATGTAGACAATCACGTGAGAGGACAGAACAGGATCATACCATTATGTAAAAGACGGAAGGGCAGCAGACTCTCCAAAAAGAGTTAGTGTAGTGGTACAGGCCAGGTACAGGGAACAACAGTTAAATAAAAACATGTTAGGGAAAATTTAAGAAATGAGTGAAAAGCAGAGAAGAATCAGATTTTTAAAACTTTTTATAAATTAATAATAAATAAATTGCTTTCAAATACATAATCCACTCATAACTGCTCAATTTGGCAAAAGTGGAAGCCCCCAAAGATACTAAATGAATATCTGTAAGAGCCAGCTCTTCTAAAGGAGCTGAATCTTTGAAAAGAGCCGGACAGGCCATTACTATGATGAATCAAGCAAATCACAACCTTCCTCATGAACACTGTTCCATGATGAATCATGCATAAATCATTCGTTAACTATGCACATGGCGTCATTTATGTGGTACTTTCTGAAGAAACCCATTTCCTAAGGTTACAAATAGTTGTACAAATAGTAGTTAGCTTATTTAGTTAGCTTAGAAATTCACATCATTAGCGAGTTTATTTAACCATAACTTTGGTTTTATATGAGCTTAAATGTATTTTTTTTAAATCTATTGGATTCTCAGATGCTTTCATAAAACACCTACACATTTTGAGCATTATCCTTTTTTGTGTGTGTGTATTAGATAAGAATACTATCATTTTACATATTCACATATAAGGTTAAAAGAAAATCTGTTAACCCCTCAAAATATCAATTTATAAATGTTAGCAGACATAATATCTAACAAGCAAAATATATCTTCAAGGAAAGTTTGTCTGGATGAAATTAACAGTATAGAAATGAAAGATTTAACGTTTTAAGAGACCCATTACACACACACACACACACAAAACTGAAAAAAAAAACACAAATATATTGTTTAAATATCTCATTATTACGTTTCCTTATTACTATGAGGAATTTAATTAAACAAATTGGTGAAATTTAATCTTGTTTCAACTAATTTATTTGTGTAATCACATATGTAAATAAAAGATGAGAATTTATTTCAAGTGAGTTTGTGCTCAGTTTTGGGTAATATAAAAATAAAAAATGTTGAAATCGGTGCAAATTGTTTAACTAATTCTAACATTTTTGTTTTTATAGTGCATATTACCTGTTAGTGAGCTTCTTGTACTCTGATAATTTGTTTGCTAACTGAAAATCTTGGTTTTACTATTGAAACTTGCAAACTACAAGTCTTGAAATAGTTCTTAACGTTTACCAAGCAAATATTTACCACACACAACAATGTATTAAAAATTAGTCACATATATTTAGGATTGCAGTCCATGAGATAAACTCTTGACCTGCTGATGCTTGTGCAGGTTGCAGTGCAGAACTTATATCTTTAGTTATTTAAAAAAAAAAAATCAGATAGCAGTTGTTACTGAAAACACATTGTTCATATGGTAAAAATTAAATTGTTTAACTAAACTCATTCACAAATAATTTAATTGATTAGTACACTTACCCACACCCAAAATATCTTGTTACTGTGGCTTACCCCTGGGGCTTGAATTCTGCTTATAAAGCTTAAATAGCTCATAAAAAGTTAAATTCATAACGCGTATCTTACAATTAATTAGCATATTTGAGCTTACAAGTTTATCAGTTCCATCAACAAAATTGAAGACTAGTTGTCCCTGACTTTGACCTTCACATGTTTTTCTGTGGCCTCAGTGTGGTCTGGTTATAATTCTTAGCACATCTCTGCAACCCTGTTGTGAATGTTCATTTCAAATTCCCAGCTCTGCAGTGCCTTGAGTTTTTTCTTTTTAACTAAATCAATCCCCCTCTTGTTACCTCTTGTTAGTCAAATTTTTCATTTTTTGTTAAACTAGTTGAATATTGTGATTCACTTTGATGGATCTGACTAAAATGACCATGTTTAGTTTGCTTTTGTAAGTAAAAACTGGTGAATTTGATGATGAGACATTATATAATTTCTTCAGATGAATACTTAAAGTACATTAAGACACAGCAGTTTTCCTCCCTCCCCCTTGGAGAGTTTCACGTAGGTTGCCGGTTTGTGTGATGACGGTTCTTTTATACAGTTCATGGAGGACAGAGAACATAGCGCCAGCAAACATCATAAATGAGTGAACGAGTGAAGATGATTCATACACACTGTAAGTTGCTATGTTTTGCAATGCAATGCGCTAATTTCGTGCACTAATTTACGTTAGCATAAAACAGAGTGTAAACAAACAGGAAGTAGTAAAGTGCTGCACCCACATTATTCCGTCACGTAACTCCTATTTTGAAAGGAGAAAAGCTTGACCAAACATTGTTGATGTAGAGAGTCAGATTGTTTATAGGGAGGCTTCCTTTTATCCCTCACAACAAATGAAAACATTTAAAATTATTTTTACTGGGAAAAAATCCTAATTATTTAGCCTTTAATATATGTTGAAAAAAAACAGAACAGGATTTTGTGGAAAAATCATTAACTGTCTACTAAAAACTTTCATTTTTCCTCTTGCTTCTGAAAAAATATGTTTGAAATAAAAGCATTTGGTGTTCAACATGAGCTGCCCTCATGTTAATCAATATCTAAAAATAATTTATATAACTTTGTGTCACCGCAGGCTTAATGGTAAAAGTAAATTTGAGTCACATCAGGTCTTTACAAGGACGAGTTTATATAAGGTTGTTTTCTGTTTTTCTGTAGATCAAACATAAAGGAGTACTTTGTATTTTATGAAAAAATGCCACGAACAATAACAAACTTTAACTACCTCACTCACATCCATGCAGCTTTAGATCAGTGCACATTATCCTGTCAGTCTAGAAAGCTATTCATCACCTGTGACAATGATGTTGGAAACTTGACAGATGACTGGATTTCCTGAGTGTTTCTGGTAAAGAAGCTGAAAAATGCCAAAAATGTCCATGTCAACCAAGCATTTTTAGCCACCAGAAACTCAAAATACACACTATAAAGTGAATAAATTCACTTTCTAAGAAAAATAAGGTACCACAGGGCCAATTACAGAGGAGCCTTTGGAAACATATACCTGTCTAATCTAACATATAGTACAAAGTATATCCTTGTAAGACCCAAAGTCTTATATTTGGTGAAATAAATACAGTTCTGAGAAATTATGAGGGGATGGACATACACTGCTGTTGGTTAAAAAAAAAAAATCCTGCCTTTACACTAGGCTAAAATCACCCTCAGGGTTCAGCTCTTCATTCAGTTTTGTCATCTTACTTCAACAATCTTATCAACAATAATGACTGAACCTATCCTTTAGGGAGTGTGATCATGCAACCATTCTGTGACAAATATGTTGTTATTTAAAATAATTGTTAAGCAAATTTTAAAATCAACGACATTGATAAAAATACTCTGAAAATACATTTTGTAAAATGTATCGTTATACAGTATTTAATGATAAAAGTGATGTGGAGTTTTACTGGCTGTCTTATAATTGTCCTTTGCAATGAGGACATAGCTCTAGCATGCTTTTAATAGAGACATAACTTTGCCCTTGGTCATAATGTCACACTTGTCTCTTATTAGATCTTAATTGAATTTGACATTACAATCTTCACAAGCTGAAAAAGATATATTCTCTGAAGTTCGCACTCTCTTGAGCCAAGACTTTCCTGAACTCATTTAAGTAATCCAAGCCTTCTTTGTCTGTGTGAGATTTATAACTAACAATTTACAATTAACAGAAATAGCTGATGCAGGCTCTGAGTTTAGCTTAAGGCCTTCTGAGTTTTTCTTTTTGAAGTTATGGCAAAATCATTCATATGCACACATATTGTAATTCCTAGAGGACAAGAACCATTTTAATATATTAAATCCATGACTGAATGAATACATAAGCTATTCATATCATTTGTTTTAAATCAAAGCATCCCCTGTTGCATAACTTATCGTTCCCATTTAAGTGGAAAAGATTGCATTTTCTTGGAATACCTCCCAGAAAACATTAGATGAACATTAGGTGATGTAAATTAACTACAGGAGAATAACAGCAGGCCAGTTAATTCTGATGAAACCACACCTAAATTCTATTTTAGGCTGAAAATACTAAACGTATAGTGCATCTGTTTCTATAGTGATTGACAGGGATGTAAGTGTTGCCTAAACTGACTCAATTATGTTTTAATTTTACTAAAATAGCCACAGACTGTTATGCTATTCAACAACCATTATGTGTATGTGTGTGTGTTTTCACAATTACTGTGCATATATCTTAAATCCTTTGTGCTCCTGGGATTTTAATCTACATCTCATATTACTTCCCTGAAATGAATGCATGGGTGAGCATCGCAGTAGTGTAACTCAGGAATGAATCTGACCTCCACATGAAGCAGTTGGATGCAAGAATTTAGCCTGAAGCAGTTATCAAGACTTCACTAAGCAGGAATTCATTTGTATTCACACACTGCTGAGGTTATGAGGTTAACCACAGACAACATGAATGCTCAGTGTTGCAGGCATAAAAATACAAAATGTACTAAATCAGGAGCTGGGATTCAAATATTCAACAATACATCACTGATCTGTTCTCAACAATAAAACTAGTGAGCCAGAAATACACAGAAATGACCCAATTATATTAGTGATTGCTCACCTCTTTCATTCATTATAGTATTACAGTATTCATTCAAGTATAAACTGAAAGAGTTGGACAGTCTTTTTGTTGTCTATTCGACCTGTGCACCCATTCACGCTTCAGCTGGTGTCATTAAATGACTGCTATGTATATGCCATTTGATACGGTAAAGTTTAAAGATACTGTAAAGGGAATTATATGTCAAGAGATTTCATGATAAGTAAGAACTTTAACCTGTTTAAAATGGACAATAGTTGATTTTCTTGTCCATACAGTTCCAGAATACTTTACCTGAAGATACCTGAAGATCTACAGCAGTGCTACTCGATTCGGTCCCATGAGGGCTGCAGTCTTTTTTTTATCTGTCCTTGCTCCAACACACCTGACTAAAATTAATGAGTCATTGTGCAGAACTTGGTGGGCTGATGGATACATTTCATTTTAGTCAGATGTGTTGGAGCAGGGATACTTTGAAAATCTGCAGAACTGTGGCCCTAGTAGGACTGAAATGAGTAGCCCTGATCTAGAGCACTGCTTCAGTGGTAAAAGTAAAAGATGCACACAAATGCCAACCCCCACACAAACCAAAAGGTTAGCTTACTGTAACTAGAAGAACACATTCATAGACAAAGAGTTGGATAAAAGTCAGAGTAGAAGTTAAAGATGGGAGTGAAACTTTGCTCGGGGCTTGGTGGACATTGCAGTGACGTTGCTTTGACCTTCTGTCAAATGTTCTCTGCCTGGTTTCCCTGCAGCCCCTCCAGATAAAACTAATTTTGGTTTTTCACTCAGCTGCACCATAAGTGTCATGTGTTGGATGCAAAAATAGCTGAAACCCCCTTTTTAAATCATAGATTTTAACTGTGGTTTCCTAGAAGAGGACATTTTTCTCTTCATTCCTTTCCATTTTAACAGTAAAAATAAATAAATTGAGACAACAAATCAAATCATCCGGAAAACAAATTATATTACTTACTAATCATAGGTTGTCTGTTGATGATGGGTCGGTTTATTTTTCAAAACATTTTTGTACAGTTTATTGAAGCACTCTGCACAAGTTTGGCTTGTTGTCAAGCAGTAATTTGATCTATCATGTAATGTTTTCTGATGTCCTACACAAAATGAGTGCTGGACAAAATGAACCTGTAATCCATAATTCTGTCAGCTGCCCGTCAGGAAAAATATCACATTTACAACTCTGAGACTCGCAAAGGTGCCAAAATATCCATAATTTATGTTGTAAATGTTCTGCCTGACTTTCAAACGACTTATGGAACAAAGAAGTATGTCGCACGGAGCTTTGTTTACACCCACTCTGCAGTTTCACCATGTTGGCTGACCAAACAAAAAGGTAACTGATATTATTCGTTTCACGGTACCAGCTACAGTGGAAAACCAAAAGAAAGTGAGAGAGCCATACCATACAGTACCACGTAACATAGAAGCGCCGTAACTAAGAAGCTGAAACTGTGTAGTTACATTTCTGTATATATAACTGCTTTTAATTCAATTCACCTCACTTGAATTCAGCTTTATTTGCAAAGTACCAATTCATGACAAAGTCATCTCAAGGTACTTTACAGACATCATTAATTTAAACAACTCCACATTAGCCCTGTTTTATAATAACTGTGTCCATACAAGCAAATTCATACAATATTATACCCTAAGGAACCGAATAGTGTTGTTCAAGTTCTTTCTTTGCATGAACTAGTTCAAACTTCAGTTCATTTTTAGGTTAGAGGTGAGAGTGAAAGAAAGGAAAGACCTTAAATTCTATCACACAATTTAGATGCACATGGACCCGATGTGTGGACAGAAGACAAAGATAACCTTTTTCAGTGTAACAGAACATTTTTGGTCAAACAGCTATTTTCAGCTCACCTCTTCTTAAATTTGAAGCAAGGAAAAAAAAAAGTAGAACTATTGTACTGTATCTTCTCACACTGGACAGATGCTTAAACTCCATGTCTTTTCCAATCAGACGTTGATGAAACTGATGCTCCGACATAATTTGCACAGAAATGTTAGATTTCATATTCAGGCAGTACATATTATTCCTGTAAATAATCACAAACACAAACATCTACAATGCCTCTCTTTTCACGTGCACTTGCCTTTACAGAGCAGGACTGCACCAGCGTTACTATGGACCCTTCCTGGTTTCTTATGCTTAAGTGTGCATAGTGGTAACATAGTGTGAAGTGGGTGTATCGCCAGGGAAATGTAGGCAGTGACTGTTGCAGGACCCTACAGAATCTGAGCGAGTTCATGTTCAAGTATTTTTGCAAATCAATTTTGATCAGTTCAACTATTACAGAAAACTAACGTGTTCAGTAAGCGTGTTCTTTTGAGCTTGTTCATGCACAACGCTGGGAACCAACAGATAGCATCATTGTTAAATCCTTATCTAGTGTTATTTATGCAGTGTATGCGTTGGTTCTCTCAGAAGCAACATCTTCTGAGCAAAAGTCCAGCATATCCTAAGTGCCAATATATTGTATATTACTATATATAATATATATGTAATAAACAGCTGTGGTGCTGTGTTGATAATGACTATATAATGACCAACATACCAGTGTACGCTGTAGAAGCCTGTATTGGGAGCCAGCTGCACCAACAGCTTTTGTGTTTACTTTCCTTTTATAACAACGTTGGATTTAACAAATGAAGGTGACAGGAATATTAAAACAGGATTCTAGAAGAATCTCTAGGGCAGACTAAAGTTTGAGCATTATTCCCACTCATTCAGTTACAGTACGCTGTTAAACTCTAGATGGTTGCAGTGGGATTTGAATCATGTTGGTCCTGCGTGACCTGATGCAAATTATGCAGGAGTGATCAGTCCTCCAGAGGACTCTAATCTGCTACTTTGAATTAATTGCCAGCATCATCATGCCTATTGGCTTAAAATGTACAATACAGCTGAAATGTCTGTTATGTAAAGTGAACAGTCTCTGTATATATCCAACATAAAGTCCACAGTATTTCTCACGACATCAGCTTGCAGAAAGATAAAAAAGCAGCCTTTTTACCTCAGTTCCACATTAGCAGTAATGCTCAAACCTAATTCAAAAGGAATGACCAGAACCTTAATTAAAAATTGTCACCCATCACTAATATAATATAATAAGAATCTACCTCTGTATTATTTTTGAGAGATTTTTTTTTGTTGCACCTTGCTTGCTTGGCCTTTTATGCCTAATTAGTTTTACTCAATTCAGAGCATGTACATATTCAATTTATATACATACATACACACACATCTGTGGTTGTGTAATGAAATTGTTGACAATAGATGTCAGTAAATGGAAGGAAAGTAGAACTGAATGTAATTAGACAGATAAGATTCATGCAGCAAAGAGGCCGTGATGCCAGATAAGACCTGTAAAAATGAATTTGAAGAGGCAAAGAGAAGAACCCAGGAGATACTGCTGACCGAGGCGACGAAGGTGTGGACAAATGTGAGAGACAGGAAGCGACAGAGAGTTATTTTTAGGCAGCCAATGCAGCAGCATTCCTTTTGTTGGCTTTGTTGTGTTGGACCTACACACTCCCAGGCGCAAGCCGGGCATCCAGATCACAGCAGTGACTCACTGGTTCCTGACTTGCACCTGAAACCAGCTCTGACCCCTGCTCAGACAACACACCCCTGCACTGTCACATCCCTCCACTGCCATGACAGGCCACTGCTGGGGTGTCTCTCTCAGGCTTGTATAAATGTGTGTGCAGAAACCCTAAAAGGATGAATTAAATAAAGCATCTTAAAAGTATTTTAGAATTAAATTAAATTAAATTAATATCGTTTAATACTATTTGTAAAGCCTCATATAATACATGTATATCTAATAACACAACAGACCCCTTCATGACTCCCCGATCCATCCCATGTGTAGTAAGAGCCTGACAGACTGTTGGGTGCCTGGGGCCAGATGCATGAAACTGAGTGTAGTTTCATGACTAAAACTGTATATGCAGAAATGTAGAAATGTGCATATGCATTTGTTTCAGATTTATGAAGCTGTGTGTAAGTATGGTTATAGGTAATTGTAATACTCTGCTTAAATCTGATTTCCACCCATATTTTAGCCATAAATGGATGTGGACAACACCATAATTTTCCATTTACATATGAATTTTACTAAATATAAAACCAAGACAGGAATTAGTTTTATTTAGTGGCCACAAACTGAAAGAAAACTAACAAACTAACAAAAAAAACAGAAATTCTCCAGAGCAAAGGACGACCTTGCATAGTTTGCTATTTAAGATGTTTTCTTAAACAGCTATTTTTAAACAGCACAGCATGAAACCATCATGTGAAAGTAAATCAGAACAATCTCAGAATGCTAATTTTATCATGAAAGTGTCATTAGAAAGGTTGTCCACAGCTGTCTATATACAAGACTGTGATGCACAGCTGCAGATATTTATAGCTCCCACAAGTCACAGACCACTGTAATACCGAGCAACCTCTACTATCTGTCTTGTTTTATGGTAGATTGTGTGGCTTCTGTTTCCACCTCATTTCAAGATTGCACTGGTTACCTGTGGACTTGTGTAGACAAAGTCTGAAGAATGTGGGACTGGCCATATTTTCACCACGCATACCTTCTTAATAAAGAGCTTGTGTGGAGAAAAAGGATGCACGTGCAGTGTATGTGTGAACGTATCAACTATGCATCTGGACCCGGGTGTTTTTGTGTATTTGGTTAGTGTTGTGTATATCTTTAGGTAATTTTGCCAGTTTATGGTTGTCCTTCTTTGTGCTTAAAATTCAGGTTGTTTGTCGTCGTTCTTGTTTTACAGTCATTGAGAAGTGACTTTTTCTTTATTTTTATTTTCTTTATGTAGTTTTAAAATAAGGCTGTTCTTCAAAGGTGTGTAGAGGGCACCCCTGGTCTCCCCTCGGAGCCTCCAGATGACTAAGTGATGTATCTATTATTCACACTTTGAAGAGTTTTGTAATGAATGTGGACTGAGCATTGTAAACAAATTAAATATAATACGCCATAGGTTTAAATACAATAATGAATTACTGTACAATATACTTAACTGAGAAGATTTCATGGTTCATGTTGGTAAATACTTGCACACAATTCACCTGCTTGTTACAGTTAAAATAAACATTAATGCTTTCATGTAAAACTAATCAAAATGAAGCAAGAGTATAATAATCTCCATAAGTTTGACATCTTGTCAAACAGATGTTGGTTTACATTTTTATTCAAACTGGATACCAAATCATGATTTTATGGCTTAGTATTCTCACATTTTTGAGATAAGGGAACATCAGCATATCCAAAGCCGTGCAGCTGTAGAACTCATTTCCTGTAAGTGTTGTTGAGGCAGATTTTGATGTCATAGCTCTGAAGAGCCCATTGCAGTTCATCACACTGAAAGCCTTATTTAAAGTTTCCACAGAGATCTTTTGGCTTGCCCTTTTATTACTTTCATTGTGGCTTTGTCTCATTCTCCAGGCACAAATGCACATTTTGGAGAAATAGACTGGAAATAAAGGAAATGGAGGAAATTGTTGTCCACATTCTATGAATTACAATAAAAATAATATCGAAAGAAAAATGCTGATTTCTTTTTCTTGACAGCACCTTTCACATGCCGCGATGGGTCCCTGGAATACAACAAAGCTAAATGAAGCATTAAAAAAGCAACAAATTAATTTTTAGAGCACATCATAATCCAGTAAGGCACGAACATGAAAATGAACAGAGATTCATTACAGAATCATTTCAAGCATCCAAATTGCTGTCAGTCAAAGACTGATGAAAATTCCATTACCTTTCTAATGAAAATAATAGCTGATAATGCTTTGTAATGAACAATTCCCATCACTAATTTAATCTTATGGAAAGATTGTCCACTGTTATTATAATAACACATTGATTTTTGGATACTAGTTGGCATGTAATGGGCTTGTACAATTGCTTTTAACAAAATAAAAAAGAGGTCAATTTTAAAAGGATTTAGTGAGGTAATAAAAGGGCAACAACACCATGCTTCATTTGTGTAGCATCTGTAAAGACTAGTGAGATATCATAATTATTTACATGTGTATACTGTGATTTTTGTCTGCCTAGTGTTTGCCTTTGTGATGAATTAGCATTATCTTAGTAGTAATCCATAATTCCGTTGTTAAATGCTTGTTTGTCCTTTTATTGTTGTGCTTACAGCGTAACAGCACTCATTCACAATAACCCATAAAATCACTGAACACCCCTGTGTGGATATTGGCAGTTTAATCTCATGTACATCCCTGTCCTTGATGCGATGCACACACTGTCCTTGAGTGTGCCTCCCAGGGGAGATGCATCTTAAAACGTCACACACACAACAGCACACAGCTCCCACTCGCCAGTGATGAGTCATAGTTGCCCCAGAATCCCAGGGCTGTAACAGTATATTTCCACACATGGAAACTCAGTAGAGGAGGCCTTTTTTTAATGATCTAGGGAAGGTTTAAGCTTTGTACTGTTCTGCCCTCTCCTGTTCCAAAACCAAGTCTTCCAGCTCTTTCTGCATTGTTGTCTTTTTTCTATCAGGTTCTACTTTTTGTCCTGTCCCTCCTCCCTTTGTCCTGTGTTTCTAAAAGTTTTAGCCTCTGTTGCTTGTTTTGTTTTGTTATTTTGCAACAGTCACTGAAATCTACCGTAACCTTTAAGTTTTTTTTTTTATATTAACCAGCTATTTTTGTATTTTTCTGGTACAAGCAAAAAGTGGCAAATTTGTATTTTTAAATTAAATGTATTTGCCGTAAAATTAAATGTGAGTATTTGCCGCATATTTTTGTGACACAGTTTTGTAATGTCAAACTAAAGTTTTGTCCCTTGATGAGATAAAAGAAAGAGAAAGAACCAATAGCCTACCTTACTCATCAAGCTAAAGCCCCACAAAGAGTTAAAGGCAAATTTCCAATGGATCCAGGAACATTTTGGGGAAAAGACCACCTTAATTTTTTACTTTTAGGTACTAGAGCAGCCCATCAGTTTTAGCTGTTTTGGTTTAGTTATTTATATGCAACTTAGCTGCTGACACATTAATTTTTCAACCTGAACCTGAATCATACCTGCCTGTATTTACTTTTAAGTCACGCCTTGACATTCTGCATTGTTTCAGCCCATCCTTTCCCATCTCCTCTTTTTTCTGTTTGACATAGTCCCATCCCTCTCCTGCCTGTTCTGCCCTGTCCACTTGTGTTTTGTCCCTTCTGTTCCATCGTACCTGGTTTTACACTTTTCTATCTTCTAACATTTTGCCCCTTCCCCGCTGGATATTATTACCTCTGACAAAATGTTCTCACAGTTTGTTAATCTGTTCAAAAGCAAGATTACTGTTGTAGTGTTGGATATAACCCGACTTAGAAGTGACAGGCATTTGACATTTAATCCAGTTCTCAAAGCTCTTGTTGAAACTGCCATCACTTCTCATTAAGTCCGTCTTGATGTGAAATGTATCAGAGGGTGAAAAACTGATTCTTGTGTCTAGAGCGACTGATGGGTCTTTATGTTCCTAGCTGTTTTTGCCCTAAACCGAACCCAGCTGTGTCACTGCTGCAGCTCAAAGGCTTATCCCTGTGTCAACAACAGGACAGCCTTATTTTTAAAAAATTCAATTAATGACAGAGTGGATGCAAAAACATCCTATTTGTACTATGACTCATTTCCTCTGACAACGAAAAGGGAAAGACATTGTTTTCTAAGGAACTTGCTAACTTTGCAGATGAGCATTACATCACTGAGGCTGCAGGAAAACTGGGTCAGGCCCTTTGTACGGTGTTCTGTTTTTTCTCTTTTTGGTGTTATAACGCAAACTCAACAGAAAAGCCTTGTCAGATATAACAGCAGTGTGAAATCAAAACGGTAAGTAGCTCTTCGATAAAGTCATGGATGTCTGGACACTGGGTGTTTCTATAACCCTGCACTGCAAGTGAGGTTGGTCCCCTTGTGAGCAAGGGATTATAGTTGAGTGACACACTGGTGAGGGTCAGTCAAGTTTCTCTGTTTCATGCTAAATCTGTCTCACAGAATCTCTCTCTCTCTCTCTCTCTCTCTCACTTACTCACACACACCCTCTCTGGATATTTAAATCTCTCTGTGAAATCAGTGTGTAGTTTTAAATCTGTCACTAATCTCCTTTATTGGCATAACACACTGGACAAGGTCAGTTTTCATACTTTGAGTACCTAAACACACATTTGTGTAAATGCAAATACACACTTGTGAAAAGTTCATTTAGAAAAATTGATAGAAAGGCACTCTTAAATCTTTCAGATTTCTGACTCTGGGTCTGATAAATAATCATGCAAAAAAAATATGTTTTCAGAAAATGTGTTAAACTGGAGACTTTTTTTTTTTCTAAACAAAGCTTTTAGTGCTGCTAAAATGTCTGAGCTGTAAATGGGAATTTCAGGGACTGAACACAGAAGCTTGTGGCACCTTTAGAGGGGAAAATCATGGAGGATGATTTGCTGTCCTCAGCTTGACACACAGATGACAAAGCAGATGCCACAGATGACGTCTCGCTGGAGTTGGCAAGAGCCAAAGAAGGCTGAAAAAATGGCTGGATTTAGCTTCGTGTGTGAGCTGACTATTTGTCAAATGGTTTAAAGGCTGACATAAAAAATGTATATATTTTCATTCTGTTCAATTGGAGAATAATTTGTTTGGTATCATTGATTTCAAAAACAACAAAAGTGCTGTTTTAGATGCAAATTATTGGGGAGTGTAAATTTATTTATGGTCTGTTCTTGTCTGTGTGTTTTCTGTTTATGCAGGAGACGTTGCAGTCCTTTGCCTTCCTGGTGTTTGTGGCTGTCTGCATCTTGGGATCCATTTACCTCTGTGTTGTCCTCCCTGAAACCAAAAATAAAACATTTATGGACATCAGCCAGAGCTTTGCTAAGATCAACAAAATGCCCGTTTCTTCACCTGGCCAGGAAATGGAGCTGGTTCTGTCCATTTCACCTGACATGAATGGAAAATCTCAAGATGTCACAAAGATGGAGAGTTCTTTCTAACTGAGCAAAGTACACAGGTTATGGAGAATCAGGGTGAAAATTTAAAATAAAAGTATTTGTTGTTTTTACATATTTATTTAGAGAACATAATTGATTAAACTGAAATCCATGCTTTTTGTATGTGTTTTGTATGACTGAAATATTAAGAAATATTACAATATTTTAGTTTACAGAAATTGTGTATTTTTGTGTATTTTATTAAAGGAGTGACAGAAACTAGGTTTCATATTTGCTTTTTCGTAAAGCCTTACTTTACCTAAAAGGCAAATCAAGACAAAATTATTTGTATAGCACATTTCATGTACAAGACAGCTCAATGTGCTTTACATAAAACTTTAAAAGCATTATAGTGGGGTGCAGGTAGCAACATCAAGTGCATTTAAAACTTTAAAAATGATTGATATATACAATGATTGAACATTATATATATATATATATATATATATATATATATATATATATATATATATATATATATATATCAAAGTGATAAACAACATTCAGTTATGTATTGCATTTGAGTAGTGTATATAAAATGTAAACAAAATCTAAAACTGACATAAAAAGGTGGCTCAATGTTTTCAACTCATGATTTTTAAAAGGCACCTTCTGACAGAAGCAAAAATATCTCAAGCTGTGTTGAACTCATGAACTCAGTCTTTGCTGCCATTTTTTCCCCATTTTATTTCCACCAGTTTCTTCTGGTAAATCTCACTTTTTTTTTTTTTACTTTGTTTATGCTCACCAGCTACAGTTGTAAGTCAAAATCATAGAACATGGAGATTAAACATGAGCTAAGCTGAGGATGTCTGCAGAAGTTACCAAAAGGTCAAGAAAGGATATGATGAAAGATGTTCATTCTGCATAGACCAGGTGAGAAGAAGAAAATAATGCACCACTTATTTATATTTGTTGATTGTATCATTCATCATTACAGTGAGAATTATCATGCGATGGTAACTTTCCAACAATGACATCAAGAGAGCAAAAAATAATGCAAAGTTGTAAAGCTGACAATGCTTTGGAGCTTCCCCAAGTGTGAAAGAGCTGGTGTTACATACCAACAGATGGCGAAAGCAAGCGGAGGAAGTGATTTGAACAGAAGCGGACAAGCGTAGCATTGGATAACAGTCACAGTTTGCTCCACAGTAGGGTGTATTCAACATTTCGAAGTCCACTGACTACAGGGCTGACACTCAACCTTCTCTTACAAGCACAAAGGCGTGTGTGTGTGTGTGTGTGATATTACAACAAAAGAGGGACCAAAATTTCATATGGCATTGTAGCAGAAGTGGGGAAATTTCAGTGTGTCATCACTTTCAATTTAAACCCAGATCATATCTTGTAGGTTAGCACTACAAATTCCATTTGCCCAACTGGCAGGCAGGCAGGCAGGCAGGCAGGGAGGGGAGTGAGGAGAATAACAATTGGTGTCTTGCATATCTCTGCTCCAGCATCGTACTCTCAAGGAGTCATATTCTCTGACGCATTAGATGGAGAGTAATTGACAGAAAGGTATGCTGTAGATTGCTGGTGGGAGAGTAATCAGAGCTTCAATGATAAATACTTCATTTTAATATGATGCACTGTGGTGTAATGTTGTGCTTGATAAATTACTGTGCTTATCCAGCCACTCACATATCCTCTTATAATTTGTGTTAAATTAACCTCCAATTATGTAAAGTAAGAAGTGGGTACAGCAGGAGGGTCCATGTAAATCTTACACAAGTTTGCTCTTGGGTGGGTTCATTTAGCTGAAATTCTTCACCGTGACAATTTTTTATATACAAGGATGCTGACAGAATAATTATTAACTCACATTTTCCTTTCAGTTTTTAAAAAAATAACAGTTGATGTTTACCAATGGACTAATCTGGCAGCCGTTTTGTGGGTTGCGCCACCTTGCGGTGCTGCCATTACTGAAGTGGCGAGTCCTAACTGCTTCATATCAGCTGACATGGACAGCGGCATGAATATTTTGACCTGACTATGTTAGACAGTGGTCTACATTTCTGATAAGTTTTATCTGGAGGGCTAAAACTTATTCTGTTTTGATCCAAGTTAGACATCAGAGCATCAATATAAATTACGATTCATTTGACAGAAACTGCTTGTAATAACTGACAATTCACATCAGAATATAAAACAATCTGTTTATGATAAATTGTCAAATGTTAAAGAAATTGTTTCAGACTTTTGCAAACTGTTTATTTTCTATTTGATCAATTATTTAGCATAGTTTTTTTCATAACTGCAGGACATCATGTATGTGATCTGTTTGTGTTACTGGTGACAACATTACCCTGATATATCTCCCAAATCGGTCATTAATGCTCAGCCTGCTACCTCTTCGTCTGTTAGTATAAGAAACGTTACCTGTTGTCTCACAAGCTGGACGGCAACATGGATACACAGAATTTAGTGTCAGACTGACAACTGTTTATCACAGCCAAAAATGCACAAATCATTCCAGACGTCTTTGACATTTTTAAGAAAAAATAGATTCTCATCTGTTTTACTTTGACATGCACAGAAATGCTACCTCAGCAATGGCAGAGGGTTTACTTCTGGTGTTTGCCCAAATTAGTCTCTTAAAAGATTAGAAAAAATACCAATCAAGGTATTTTTAAAGGAATCTGATGAAATATTTTCTTGTTCTGTCAGAGTTGAACTGGATCTCTCCTGACATCATTTCAGCTGCACCTTTACCGAGCGAGAGTAGTCTGAATGGCATTTACAGGTCACTGCAATCATTCCTGTTGTTCATAATGATGTGATTCCATGTGAAGAGATCGGTGATGAAATCCAATGCCTCAATTTCATCTGAACATTCATCCAAAGAAAAAAAAGAAAAAAACATTCCCAGAGTGAGTCTTCTAAATTTGGTTTCTAGTCGGTGTGTCTCATTGCCTTTTTTTCTTACAGTGAATTACAAAGAGGCAATTTCATCCCAAAAACCACCAAATTTTATGAATGCAAAGCTAATTCAAAAGGCTCAGTTTGCAGAAGTCTCACACTCCATTAATTTGAGCTTAACTTTACATTGAATAAGTATTGTGGCTCTTCCCCTGTCTCTTATATTGGAATCACATTAAAAATGATTCACTATATACAGCGGGACAGTTTTCATCCGTCTATAAATCTTTTAACATTCGTAGAGACGTTATAGACAAGATGACATGTTAATCCTTAAATAATAAATTAAGTTTCCAAATGTGCGGATTTTCTTCCAGTGATGTCCTGTTAGAACATTTTGTCTCCTTTTTCTGACTTCGGTGGCTGTCACACACTTGCATTAGTGTCTTTGTTTGACGCTGCCTGGACTCAGTAAAAGGTTTGCAGTTGTGTAAGGGCTTTTAACTCTTCCCAGGTTCTACAAAATGCTTCATAGATTGTTTTACAATCATCTTAACACCTGCTGCAGAAGCAGTTTGGGATTAAATTATGGCTCTCACACAGGAAGATTTAAACTTGCGAAGGGAATCGAAAAAACTAAAATTGCAATTTGTGTACAGCTCTCTCTAAGTTCCCAATCTTTTCTACAGAATATCTTTAACTATGTGATTAATCAAAAGGTGGACATCTTTTTTATGGCTGGTTTTTAACAGAAAATGTGTGTGTGATGAGATTATTTTCTGAATGGTTTATTTATCTATAAAATCTCAGCGCTTTGCAATGATACGAGACATTTCCTTGTGCAGCTGTGCCAATTCACTGATAAACAGTTTTGTTTATTTTTATCCTTGTAGAATGACTCAGCGCTTGAACTGTAACAACCAAACAGGTGTTTTTAATGCAGAGGTCTGCCTCTGTTCTTTAACATTGCTTATGTGGTCCCCTATGTCAAACTAAATGCATCTTATCACATAGTCAGCAGGCTTAAATTTGTTTTCATTATTTTTGTGTGAGCCTGCATATATTAGAAATTAACATCCCTGCCATTCTAAGTCATTCCTGCTCAGAGTGAATTACCACAGCAGTGGAGGATTAACCCACTTTTGTTCTGCCTGCCTACTTTATTCACCCATCACTGCGGGATTTGGCCTCTCCATCTAATAACCACCAATGGAAAAGAAAAGCAACAGGCAGTAATCAGTTCATCCTCCAGATTACAGGAGTCAGACCTCTAATTTCACATCACTGTGTAAATCATGTGTTTTCCTTCTGCCTGCACAGAAGCACATGCACTTGTCCATCAGCCTCCAGTTTCTTTTTGGAACCAGCAAATCCAGTAAGGTCATACGAACGTTGGATAACATCTCACAATGGTAGGCAAGATGGGCAGTTTCATATGTTTATGGAGTATACTGAAACTCTGACCCCTTAAACTGCCTGACCAGTGGCTAATCATTTGAGCCCTGTCAACCAGCAAAGAGATATATGATGGGTAGTCATGAAACTTTCAGTCATGACAATTTCAGTTTTATTGCAGGGGTTGGATTTTTCAGAATGTTTTTGACCTTTGCACTCAGCAAAAACAGTGAAATGACTTAAGGGTGCTTCCAAATGCTGCTCCATTAAAAGGATGCAGTGTCCTTGAAGTACTTGCTTTCTCTTCCAGTCTCAGGGGTGTTAGTTGCCACAAGTCAGCTTCAGTTCTTTAGACAACCTTGACCAAATATTGACACAGTGTGTGAATATGGTGTGTGGACATGTTTACTGTAAGAATACTGAGTGTGGGCAAAGAGAGAAACAAGTCTTCAATCAACTATATTGCCTAAATGGGTCTTATGGGCAACAAGTTTCCCCCTTATTCATTTTTAATAGCAAGTAAACGTCAGAATATACAGAACATGTGGGGAACTGTCTTTAGTCAAAATTCTAACACCTGAGTCTTGCATTTTCTCTATGTATTGTAGCCCATTTTAGACAAAAATAACTTGTAAAATCAATAAATATAAATTTAAATCGGGTTCCTTAAAATAGCTTGATAAATGGTTGCTGTCCAAATCTTAGATTTATCTCGGGATTTAAAAAAAGCCCCATTTTGTTTGATCATCAAATAAATAAATGCACAGCTGCAGTGTTGAGTGGAAATCGTGTCAGTAGGAAAGATATTCTTATAAAAATTACAGATGAGGTAAAACACAACAAAATACTTCCCATCACTCAAAAAGCTGCCATGAATGCACAGTTAGGGTATAGGACAAACAAGAAATGGACTTTCAGTCTGCTTGTCAGGCTTTAAAACAGCCTCTAAGTGGCATCACTCAGGAAATGGAACAACTTAATGGGACAATGTTTTACAGCCTGAAATAGAAAACATCACAGCCACCCTCTCCTTCTATCAAGTCAACACTACCTGGAGAGGTAATGTGAGGAAGCTCATAACACCAACACACACACACACACACACACACACACACACACATATATATATATATATATATATATATATAAATGCGTTACCAAGGCAACAGTCTACCATTCTAGTGCTGTGACCTGTGGGGGGTGGTACTCTCAAGTTCATGCCTGACTGGCCATGTACACTGCAGCAACGGTGCAGCCATGCAGCAAACTGCCACCTCTAACCATTGTGGTACCAGAAGGAGGGTTTATGAGGATAAAGAGACAGTTGTGCTAATGATCATGTTCCTTATGGTACACAACACAGCTGCTCTCATTGTATAAAGATATATCAACAATTAGGACTTCTGGCTGATGTCTAACAGATGTCTTTAGGTTCCACCTATTACCAGCATGATTGAAGGAGTTCCTGGAGTTTGAAATGACACTTTACATGAGATGAACACTGTACTTAATGCAGAGGAATTCCAAATGTAAAAGATTTAACAACTGAAAATAAAGAACAAGTCCTGCACTCACAAGAAGGTGCATCACATTTGCCCCAACCAGCAAGCCTCTGAGGCACTGCAGAAGAATCTCAGCCCATCCACACTTTTCAGTACCAGTGTGCTACCTTCTTCCCATGAACTTCATTGTTATAACAGATAAAAACTGCAGGGAGCATGTCATGTAGCCTATGCCTCCACTTAGTATGCCAGGACATTCTCAAGACGCAGTCATGCAATTTTTCCCTTCACTCCCTGTCTTGGCTTACAAGAAAAATGGCATTTATCTGGGCTGCTGTTCCCCATCTCTAACCCATACACACACAAAAGAAAAAAAAAAACAAAAAACAAAAAACAACTCCTGAATCTAAATAAACTAAGCTGATCGATCAAGACAGTCGGTCAACATGTTGGACTGGCCATCTCTCCTGCATTATAACCGGGAATGGAGGACTGCAGACACGTTCACCTGGTATTTGGCACTTTTAAAACACCAACCTTAATTCTGGACCCAGAACAAAGCTTGTAAAGCCCATTAAAATGGTCAATGAGTGAAATGGACCAAAATGGTAAATAGAGATGTCACCTGTCAGCTTTAGACACATTTGCTTTCAGTTTGGTCCCAGCAACGTTTACCATATAAACGCATTTAAACACTCACGAGGTATTTAGTCATTTTTAGTGTAACAAATTGCCCTGACAATATGAAGAGAATAAAAACAAACAATTTGTGGATGGATAATTGCAAGCCTCATCAAAGCCTCTGTTTTTGTATATTTTAAAACCACGTGGTGTGTAATAGTTGATTTAAAAGGAATACAAAGATTAAGACGTGCCTGTGCTTGTGTCAGTGTGACAGTTTGTCATGTCATCAATTACCACTCTTACACAAAAGCACTTTAAACCCTAATCCAAGCAAACAGCAATCCAGCTGGCAAAGTAAAACCTTGTCATTTTACAGTTTTAGGGGAATTGGAGCCCATCCCAGCTACTATTAGCCAAGGTACACCCTGGACAGGTCACCAGTCAATCACAAGGCCAACAAAGAGACAAACATCCACTCACACTCACACCTAGGGTCAATTTAGCATCAGCAGCTATTCTAACATGCACGTGTTTGGACTGTGGGAGGAAGCCAGAGTACCCAGAGAGACTCATGCATGCACAGTGAGAACGTGTAAACTCCGCACAGAAAACCTCATCGAAGTCCAAACTGAAACCCTTCAGGGTGAAAAGTAAAAGTGTTAACCTCCACACCGCCATGTAACCTAAAGCAAAAAACAGAAAACCACTGAAGTCTTTATCTTTTATACCCTGGGCATCAGTGATATCTGTGCCAAAGTTTTCACAAATGTATCCAACACTCACATGAAAATATCTGTCTGGACCAGTCTCGAGTGCAAACACACCAGTCTAGAGCCTTCTTGCTTAAACTGTTGAAAATACTCATGAAAGAAATTACATCATCCTCTTATATGGAGCCAAGGTCAGTGACTGTGTGCAGTATACATGAAGGTGATGTGCAAGTATAAAAAAGAATGGGTTTTATTTTATGCTGAAGGATACACAGTGTTTTAGTAACATGCTGTATTATTAATGAAAGCTGGCAACCCATTAACTTAGCTGTTAGCTAATCACTGGAATCAAAGCATGCAGAAGAAGTAATGACAGATAAACTATCAGCTAAGTTCTCTCTTCACTGAATGTGATTCAATTAATGGCTGCAATGCAGTGCTGAAAGGGAATTATGTTATCTTCCTTAATTACATCATATTCATTTTGTAATCTGTTTCTGACAGATTCTTTCATACTAATCATGGTGCAAGAATTTATCAAGTAAAGATCACTGCATGTGTCATGAGAAGAGAAAAAAAAATGAAAAGGCCATGAGATAAATTTCTTCTTATGACAACAAAACTCCATGCTTAGTGAACCGTTCTCCCCAAACTAAATAATCAGCTATGTATGTATGATCTGATTCATTATTTCATTTATTTAACTTTTTATGCTATTGTACTTTTTTTTTAATTAAATTTGCCTTTCTGAGTAATTTTTTCAATCATCATTATCCAAGAGCTGCACAATGTCAGAAAGGCTGGACAAAAAGGAAAAGGAGAAAAAAAATCTGACTCTACACCTGCTATGGAACTTATTTATACATGATGGTCCACAAGTGGTGCTAATAGTTAATAGTGGCCAAGAGTTTCTCTGTGTGCTTATACCACAGTGGCAATGCTTGTTGATTAACTGTGGGACACTGGCAGTTTGCTTTGAAGTGGAACAGACAGGTGACCCTTTGATTAATGCCTCCCCTCAAAACAAATGTGTGTGCATGTTACTGGTATACAGGACAAGAGAACTATCTATCTTCTTGTCGTTTTTGGCATCAATATCACTCGTACTACTCTATGAACTCATTCTGAGAGATGTTGCTTAGGGCTATAACAAATGATCCAGGACTGCCATTATAGCTTCAAAACTGGACTACTGCAGAGCACAATACTGTAAATTTTGCAGAAGTTCTAAGAATAGATGAATATGTTGATTGTAGTCTCACAGACAACATAAAAGATGGCTAAGCTTTGTAACTCAGACCTGTACAATCAAGAGACCCATTTAAGTTTACTTTTTATCTAATCAGATGGCGCTTTTATTTAATTTGTAACAGATTATTTGCAAAACAGACGCAATAAAGCAAACTCTGTGAGACAAATAGTTCAGCTCATGGATCACAAACTCTCTTGAGCCAGTGTTCTGCAGGCTTTCAATCTGTCCCTGCTGCAACACACCTGGTTCAAATGACATCATTCTCCAACAGCTTGTTGTCAAGGTCTACACCAGCCTTTAACAACCCATTATTTGAGTCAGGTGTGCTGCACATGTTGAAAACCTGCAGGACACTGGTCCGGAGTTAGTGATTCAGGTTAGATTATACAAAATGCTTCACATTGTGTTTCATCCAGCCCTTCTCATCCTTTCTTTTTTTCTTTCACATATATGAGGTTCAAGAACACTAACAGCCATGCAACAGCTTTAAAATTATTATATGATGATTAATAGTAGATTGATCGCCTATTATCATTCATGTCACTCAGTCTTTGGACCAGATCTTTTACTTTATTTTTTTTATAAAAAAAAAACTAAACGGTACTTTCCTTAATTTAAACAATACAACACGCAAGATTTCTGGCTTGGAGGACTAGATTCCAGATCAGTTGTGGGACAGAATCTTAATGTGTGTGTTGTTCTGTCCTGGGATTATCGGAGCACACCACACACAGCATGATCAAAACTGTTAAATATCTGATTTTTTTCTTCATGTGTGGGGTCTCTAACAGATAAAAATCTCTCAGATTTAGAAAATCCGTATGTGTGTACCAGCCTTTAGCCGTAATTCTCTTTAAATCTCATCTCATGAAACTCCACTTTGAGGAGGATGGATACTTCTAAGTCTTTGTAAAACTTTGTAATTGTTTGCTATCAAGGTTGACAATTATATATTTTTTTAACTATTTGTAAAAAGATTTCCGTCTCTTGTGTCTACTCAAACTGTGCCATCGTTACTTGACATGAACTGGTCACGTGACCCCCTATGTCATGTCAGGGATGTGTAAATGCAAAAAAAGTGTTTCCACTACACTTTTGCGATATACTTCTATATCGACACATCTAACTAACTACCTCAAGAAAGTGTAAAACCTTTTTAGTAATATTTGAGAGGTTTTTTTAAATTTAGGTGTTACCATTTTTTTTATTGCGATATTTAGGTTTTGCGCAATTCTAGGGGTTATGGAAATGCACCTAATGACAGCTCCACAATCAGCCATTTATAAGTAGTTGGACTAATTTCATATAATCAATGAAAATATATTGTATTGGTGCTTTATAAATAAACTTAACTGAAACCAAACTCAATGAAAATGAACGGAGAAAGACAAAACAGTCAATTACAATTTTCCATTACAACATTTAATAAAATATTGATTTTGCTCACAGCCTCACACAAAAACATTGCATTCACCATCGATGACATGGTTAAGGTCAGACAATGCTAGGTCACAATTTAAACACAACATGTGACATGAACTGAATCTCTAATTTCTTGTTGAGTTTTAGGCTGCATGCGTCCTTTACTAATAAATTATTCATCTGACCATCTATTATCTATACTCCCATTACTCTGCAGAGGGCCGCAGGCGGCTGGAGACTTTCCCATTTGACATTGGATTAGAGGTACAGCAGCACATCTTGAACTTTATGCTAGTTCATGACTAAGTGAGACAACTCACACAACAATAAGCAATCCCTAATTAATCAAACTTGTTCAGTAAAAAGCAGTCTCACAAAAGTGATAACGCCATGGTGGTAGCGGACCATATTTGCTATTTGTAATGGGATCTGAGATTTTTCCAGTTTTTTTATTTTCTGTCTCAGCTCTTCTGCTGCCTGCCATTGGCATGGCTCTCTGGGTGGCTGATTACTCTCACCTGTGTCTGCTTCTTAGCCTGGCTCTGCTGTTCAGTTAGCACTTGTTTGTCTGCTTACCTGTGGAAACATATGCCAATGTGTGTGAGTGTGTCTCATGTTCTGTGAAGAATTTCTTCAGTAATCTGGTTTTTCTATTTCAGGTGAAATTGTTTTCTCTTCTGATCCTATAAATCTTTCAGTTGGGCAAATTCAGCTGTATGACCCAGCGTCCCAGAATCTCCATGCTTAGAGCAGTGGTGGGGAACCCTGGTTTTCGAGGGCTGCTGTCCTGCAAGTTTTACATGTTCCCTTGTTTCAACACACTAAGTGTTGTCAGTTATTTGAAGAAGAAATTGTTTACATTAGTGATGATAAATACATATTTGTTCATTCATGATGTAATTCATGAAGCTGTTAAGTTAAATGTTTTAAAGTGATAGTGTAATTAATTTCAACCTAATTAATCAGTCGAAGAATTTATTTCAGACTTTGAAACAAATATGCTCTGATTCTTGTATTAATATGAAAACTTCATTACCATTTATGCATTTGAACTAAGTTTGCCTTCCTGGTTTTAGTGCGAAATGAGTGATGTCAGCAAATGAAGCAAAGTTGTTGAAAGTTATAGTTTCCCTGTAACATGTACATAAAGTTTGTTCACTAAAGTTGAAGTTTGACTGCAAGCCAGAGTCTCGTCTCATCTTTTTCGATGTGGTTCAGTCAAGCTGCAATAGTAGGGATGGTGAAACCAAAGCCTCGTGAAAAACTGAGTTACTTTGACACAACTGCCATGAAATTGACTTAATGTGTCGAATTAGTGATTCATTCAAAAATATCTCCATCTGTCGTCTGTCCGTGTGTAATGCATTTGGGGGGAAGCATCTTTAGTCATCCATCCATCCATTATCTGCCGCTTATCCAGAGTCGGGTCCGGGGGCAGTTGCCTAAGCAGGGAAATGCAGACTTCCCTCTCCCCAGTCACATTCACCAGCTCATCCGGGGGGGATCCTGAGGCATTCCCAGGCCAGCCGCGAGATGTAGTCCTTCCAGCATGTCCTGGGTCTTCCCAGGGCCTCTTTCCGGTGGGGCGTGCCCAGAACACCTCACCAGAGAGGCGTCCAGGAGGCATCCTGACCAGATACCCAAGCCACCTCATCTGGCTCCTCTCGATGCGGAGGAGCGACTCTACTCTAAGCCCCTCCTGAATCACCGAGCTTCTCACCCTATCTCTAAGGGAGAGCCCAGCCACCCTGCAGAGAAAACTCATTTCTTTCGGTCACTACCCACAGCTTGTGACCATAGGTGAGGGTAGGAAGGGTAGTCATTACCTCATTATTCCCATGCTGCTCCCTGTCTCATATTTGGCTTATTGTTTAATAAAGATGTTCTCAACCCTGTGTTACTGTTTTCATCTTTGGGTGTTTAAATTTGTGTTGAAGTGTCAAACTCAGTGTTTTCACATGGGAAAAGTAGGAAAAAAACTTATGCTTATGCAACTGGGACAGTGATTGTGTTACTGTATTTAGAGTTGTATTAATATATAATTCGAGACAAATGCTTATGAGCCTGAAAAGTTTTATAGACTTATTTAAAAAAAATGATCTATTCAGTGAAGTTGGGCTTGAAAGAAACATCCCTACAACACACGTGATTCACATTAATGAGCCACTGTACAGAACTGGATAAACTGTTTGCTTCATTTGATTCGAATCAGGTGTGTTGGAGCAGGGAAACGTCTAAAACCTGCAAGACAGTGGACCAAGAACCAGGGTTCCTAAATCCTGCTTCAGAGAGAAGAGCCTCCTTGTCTTCAGCCAGCATTGAGTCATTCTAGGCAATGCAAGTTTATTTGTATAGCACAATTTAACGACGGGTTGATTCAAAGTGCTATACAGAATACAAGAAGCATAATGTAACACTAAAAACAAAAGTAAAAGAAAGAACATTGGATTAAAACAGTATTTAAACATGATCAAGTTTAAAAATTCAAGCCTGAAAGAAACAGGCACAGATTTGAACTTTTTTAAATAAAAGCTATTGAAATGCAGCAGAGAACAGGTGAATCTTTAACCTGGATTTCAATGAACTGAGTGTTTCAACTGATCTGAGGCTTTATGGGAGTTTGTTCCAGACATGTGGACCATAGAAGCTGAATGCAGCTTCTCCATGTCTGGTTCTGACCCTGGGAACTGATAAGAAACTGGATCCAGATGACCTGAAGGGTCTGGTAGGTTCATCCTGGGTCAAGAGGTCACTGATGTATTTTGGTCTTAAACCAATTCTATTGCCTTCAGCCACTCTGCAGCACCACTGTCAGCTCCATCATTGGTGAGCTTGATTACAATTTAAAACTCACAAGGAAAAGCCACCCTCTTCAGTAGCAATCAACCACTCACCTGAAGACTCACCTGAGTGCTTCTCCTCGCAGCCCACCTTGCCCTGCCCCAAGCCGAATCTTTACCTCACCTTGTCAAAGCCAGGTCTTTGTTTCTTTTGAATATAACCCTTTCACCACAGTTTATTTAGGTGTTTCGTCTATGGTTGTGGGTCCGGCCATCTTTGTTAATTTCTATATTAACTGAGGTAAGTGCTGAGGCAGAGCTACATCTATAAATTTGAATGCACCCGTCGTTATGGCTTCCTAACTGTGTAGATCTTAATGAATAACACCACAAACCAATTAAAAGGAAAAGAAAATAGCTGAAACAAAAACATCACTAGTCTGGACAAGTTGCTGTTGAAGAGAATGAAAAATATAAATCTGAAACATTGCATGCATAGCTGGGAAATTACACGTTGCTCTGAACCTTCTTAACAATATAGAGCCAGAGAACAAAGCAGTGGAACAGACACTGAAGGATTTCAGTCTTTGAGCTTAAAACAGGATTTCTCTGGAAGTGTGTCATTAGGCTATTTGTTCAGAGCAGGAGGTATTGTAGCTGCAAGGAAAGCCTGTTCATGCACTAAGAGCCTGCTGACAGTTTAAGTAAGAAGAGGATTAGACAAGTTCAGATGTACTGAAATAGAACATCACAGTTTATTGTCCAATCCTGAAACATCCATGCATGGCCACCGTCGCCTATTTTCTTTCCCACCGGATTTTCAGTTAATGCCTCCATTTTTTTTAGATCACACTTTGGCTTGTATACACATTTAATGTGGCATCAACATCCCTGCTAGCTTTTGAACCGTGTAAGCTAAGATATTAATTCACTTAGAAAAAAAATAAATCTAAAAAAGTGGCTCTAAATGGATGCATTTGCTTCAGAGCCTAGATTCTTCATGGAAACATCCATTTGAAATTTCTCAGAAAAAGTATAGTTAAAAAGTTATACCCAAGTATAAACTAATTTTTAGGCTTAGCTGGACTACTCATTGACCAACTGTAAGCTCATCTAATCCAACAATATGTAGTTTGATTCAAGCTGCAAACATCAGAAATCTCTTGAAATACATTTTCTACTAATAGATGCAGCCACATGGGACAAAATGAATATTTCAGGGGTGGGACTTTAATGTATTAATTACAACCAATTAATTACATAAAAAAAAAAAATTACCACATTTATTCACAGTTTAAATTCCAAACAACCTGAAATGTTTGTCAGTGCACAATTTCCAGTACACTGATTAAACTGGTACACAAGTCAGAGTTCGGCTGACAACATCGGGCATTTTCCCCTCTTGTGACTCTATTTTAAAGAATCGACTAGTGATAAATCTAGCGACTTTTTCTGTCTTTGGAGACTTTTGGAAACTGACGTGAAAGCACGTACCGTTTACTCTTCTAAACGAGTCGTGGATGCTGCTTCAGGCCCATCCAAAAGAACACACAGCTGCAGTCTGAGCAGGAGATGTTTTCCTCTGCTAGAGGCGTCAGACTGAACATGAAACATGAAAAACTGTCACTGGCTGATCCCACCCTGGCTTATTGTCAGATATTAATGCCTATTAATGAAGAGTGTGGACGAAAACATTTAAAAAGTTAAAAGTACTGTAACATGTTGTAGACTCTTAATTAGAGAACAGCTGGAGCTGTTAGTTACAATACTTAAAATGGCACTTGTCTGTTCGATTCTGGCCAGGGATATTTTCTATTTCTTTTTCTTTTCTTTTGAATTGCAGTGCAATTAACTGCATTTTTCCAGACATCACTAGAGCTAGAGTTCACAATTTAATGTCTGTGTCTATTATTTGATTCAGTCTACTAAAATCCATTGAAATAAAAAAAAAGTGTTGAATTTTGGGGCAAATATTGTTATGGGATTAAAAAAAATGATCCCTATCTCCCCATTGTTAAGAATCCTTTAAAAAAAAATCCCGGATTAAGGTGGTGATCCAGATCCCCCCTGCCCCAAATAAAAACAAACAAACAAAAAAAAAAACAAGAAAAGAAATGATCTGTTCCTTATTCTATTTCTGAGATTTTCTGACAATGTAATCAAAATCAGTCCATAACTTTGACTTATGTAACTAACAGACCAACGCTGCCAAATACATGACCTCCTCATTATAGTCTCTTTCACACACAATCACAAGTGTACACAGACACACATCCAAACACCAACCCTAAACACCCAATTATATCATTTACATTTTTTTGTCATTTATATCAAGAATATTCACTAAAATATCAGCTCTTTGAATAATCATTCATATAATGATGCCAGTCAGAGACAGATGAGCGAATGTAGGTCAGAGCATGTCTGTTGGGGTTAAGAGAGAAAAACACAGACTAGTCTCTTGAAAAAGTTACAAAATGACTGTGTGCCAGTACACCATCTGTGCAGCTGCTGATTGCAGTAGCCTAAAAAACAGAAGGTTAATGTGGAGCTGGGCCAAAGTCTCCCTTCCAGGTCCACAAATAGACTGGCTCATGTTCAGCCACTCATGTTCATCTCCCAAATTTTCCAATGCATCCTCATTATTATCCTTATTAGCTCATGCATAAAAAAGATTTCCAAAGATGTTTGGAACATTTAGTCATTTTTAAACAGTATTTAAAGGAATGCTAATGATAAAATGTCCAAAGAACCTTTATCTGAAGGATTTTAATTTTGTCAGATATCATTCACATGAGCTCCGTTACACTGCAAGCTTTCACAGTTCACAATCGACTGGATCAGCCTTTGTCTGCACACTGAATCCCTGAAATGTGTGAGATGTGAAGATAATAATGATTTTCTTAAATATTCAGTTAATTATGGACTCAACAGAAAAATAACGAGTAACAAATTTTGTACAGCAAAGTTTTTTTTTATCAAATTTAGAAAAAAAAAACTTGTTTAAATATGATCAATAGTATTTTGTAATTATATATGTATGAGAGACAGAGATACTTGAAGTCTTCCTTTGGGCAATTTTAAAAACTGCTTTTTAAGTTCACATGTTGCATGTACAGTTTACACAGAAAAAAAAATATGTGGGCTGTAGTTGATCTAAAGCACATTTTTTTTGTTTGTTTTTTAGCATAGCAAGTAATTAAATAGAGATCTAAGTTATTTTATTAAGTTAGTTCAACTCAACAGTCAGACCTCAGATTATTTAGTACCAATTGTCGCACATGCCCAGGAGAAATGCAAACTCAGCAGGAATTTAACCTTTTGTGATTCTGCCTATAGATTTGTGTTCTGTTATATTGTTATATACTTACGTTTACACATTGCTGCTGAACCTAAATGAGCAAAACTAAGTGAAACTGTTCACTGATATCTAATGTTAGTCTCAATATATATATATATATTTATATATATTTACTGCAGTAAGATACTTCCATTTTTAAAACAAAAATATAACATGGAATTGTTCATTTAAAATATTTTCTTATAATGCCATAATATTAAGTATATTGTAAATATCAGGTTACTTTTGGATAAATCAAATATTTAATTTGGAACAATTTCAATATTTTAAGTTGACTTTCCAATTAATTGAATCCGGACAATTCTTTAATTAAAAAATGAAATGATTTAATAAATTTTACTTAACAGTGTCAAGTTGAATGATCTTAAATAACTGAACTTAATTATTCTACATTCTATATTCTCCTTTTACAGTGCATTATCATCATTACTGGAGCATTACCATCTTTCTCCTGTAGAAAAATATGGGGAGTTAAAAATCAGACATCAACAATGAGAGACTGATCATATGGAAATGCAAAGAGCAGACAGAGAATAAGCATGAATATTAATTGCTGCATTTCTCTTGATAACTTGAAAGAGAATTGCAACAGGGTTTTTGTCTTCCATGTTATGAGCCTGAGGAGACAGCTATGCAGAGAAAGAAGGAAAAAAGTAATAGCAGACATTTTGAATTTGGCTTGGCAAGGGGACAGCTGATGTTGCAGCAATATACAGCACAAAATATCACAAACGTGGTCAAATAAAGTCTTGTACTGCAGAAAACAAAATTATTACATGCATTACATCCATCTATCCATCCGTATATGTATGTATGTATATATATATATATATATACATATATAAATATAAAAGACGCCTTGGTCTTGGTAATTTTTTTACCTTCAAAAAAGCTAGTGCCTTTCTATACAAATTTCTTTGTTGGTTGAAGGTGTAATGTCATTTTTGTGCTTCTGTCAACATCATCTGCTCTCAACAAGTCAGCATGCTAGAGTGCAAAGAATTTATGTAAAGCTCAGAATGCTAACAGCAACACATGAAAGCAAGCCATCACTAAGCAAGCAAATTAACTGGGTGGAATAAAAAGAACCATGACAATTTGTAGTAAGGCAAGTCCAAACTGGAAAGTCGTTTGCAGCAGCTGATATTAGAATGCTAATACTACTGGTCAATATTTTGGAGTCTGAAAGCTCCAGTGATGACAGAGGTGTGTCAGGTACCTCAGGCGTCTCAGCTGACAGCTTTGTAGGGTGCAGTCAGGTCAAGATCCTTGAGAAAGAGCAGTAGGACCACTAGCAATAAAAGCCTGCCTTTGCATTTCTAAAAAAAACAAAAAGAAAGGGGGGGGGCATCACAAGCAGCACACTGCAAGGAAACAGAAGAGCAAAAAAAAACAAAAAACAAAAACATACATCATTTCCTCATTTAGCAAAACTAAAGAAAAATGCAGAAGCAGTATATAAAAAACACATTAGGCTACGTTCACACTGCAGGTCTTAATGGTCAAATCCGATTTTTTTTTTTTAAATTTAACAGATTTTTTTGCATAGTCATTCACTTTATTATTTCAATTTAACCTTCACTCTTAAGCGTCAACGGTATGTGACATATGCGCAGAGGAAAAAAATTAAAACATGCAGTGTGTAATGTTTACAGAAGTAAACATGGACACTTCACGTTTGTGTATCACTTTGCAAGTAATTGCCAAGTAGGAGCCGACAAAATAATGCCTCATTGATGAATTAATACATTCGATATTGCCATGATCCCCTTCCACTGGTGCAGAATTGTGACATTTGTCTCACTTCTGTGATGTCATTGTCAGGTGAAAAGTAGCATTATTGTTCAGACTGAGGTTGCTTCGACACAGATCAGATATTTATCCGATTTAGGATCACACATGAAAGTGGCCTGGGTTGGATTAAAAAAAAACCAAAAAAAAACAACGAATTTGCAACATCCAGACTGTCATTAAAAATCTGATATGAGTCAAATATGGGCAAAAACTTCAGCGTAGCCTTAGATAGACTCTTACTACTTCTACTGGGATTAAGACGGTAAGTAGCAGCCAGGTGTTGCTAATTAAGTGCAACACCTGGCATCTAACTCCCTCCCTAAAGCAGACATTTTGCTAGTCTGCTGGTCTGGAGCATTCAGGGGTGTGTTAACACAGCCTCAAAAAAAAAAAAAAAAGATATAGTTGCTGCCCATCAGTCTGGAAAAGGTCACAAAGCCTTGTCCAGACATTATTGAGTTAATCACACTACAGTGGGACAGACTGTTCACAAGTGGAAAACATTAAAAACACTTGCCAATCTTCCCAGAAGAGGACAACCCTGCATTCACTCCAATGTCACTCCAAACAAAACACTTAAGAGCCACATCTCAGTATACACTGGAATGTTTTTTCTTTCTTTTTTTCAAAGGGGGTTTTCCTTAGTCTTTCTTTAAATTTGTTGCTGAACATTAATGTCCAAATATGTAAAAAGTCTGGCAGGCAAGGGCAGTGCCAGCACTGTCTTGGCTGAGTTTAGCATTCAGTATTGTATAAAAACGTTGGTAAATATTTATTGGTCAAAACTTTAAAGTCTTGCAGACTTGTGTTGGATTTCATTTTCAAACAGGAAGTGAGGACATATATTCAGCTATTGTTGAAGCTGGATAAACATTCAGACATACTAAATCAGCAATTAGAGTAGGTATGGAAAAAATGTGGCATTTGATCCCTATGAGGTGCTTCAGTGCGTGAAACTGTGACAAAGGTCCTGAACATTTTCACAGCTGACATGGGTGAATTTAATATGCAGACTGCTCGCATTGCTTAGGTCTCAGGAAACCATGATGATGAAACATACATAACTGCAAAACAAAAACATAGCTGTTAGTAAGTACTCTATATTTCCTTCTGTGACTTGTCAAAACATCTGCTGTGAAAAACATCCATTAAAACTGAGAAATGTCAACCTGTCAAGTCAATCTAACTGATGAGACTGCCATGTTGAATTTAATCAAGAGGCTTGGAAATGTTTTCCAGACTTTAACAAAGGTGACAAAGAAAAATCACAAAAATCATCAATAGACTCGTGTTTATAGACTTTATAATAATAATTGTGTACCTTTGAAACAAATCGTTGTCCTGTTTGAGCCAGCACTGTCAGATCTTCATTATTACTGACTGCTAATCCCAGAAAACCAGGTGGAGAGACATTCTGCTAACTGATTCTTTAAGGAGGCAGACATTGTCTCAATACTGATTTGGTCTAATAATAGATTCCTAAAGTGGTGAATGCCCAGATTATTTTTGGTTTTCCAGTCACCTCCTATAATTAGTGTGTTATCTATAAGTGACAATGGAGTGAGATAAACAGGAGTGAAAAAAGGAGGGTCATCAACATTTGGACCATAAATATTTGCAATAAATAACTGAACATTTTGAGTAGATAATGTAACTATTATATATCTGCCTAACTATTAACCATTAACTATTATCCATAACTATTATGGATCTCTGTATTAAATGTCTGCAAATGTGCTTGTGTTGGTCCCTCATACATTGCATGTGTGACAAGTGCTGATGTGTGTCAGCAAGCTGGGCCAGATGTTTGAGTGTGTGTGCGTGCCGCGGTTTGCATTAATATAATGACAGGTGGGATTGCCATTAACAGTGAAAAGTGAAAAGAATGACAGTGCCAAAGGAAACAATAATTAAAGAAACATCCATGTTGAGGGCAGTGTAGCGGAGTAGGCAGTGAATTTGCTGTTATCTATCTTTTATGGCAGTTCATGCATTGACACGTACACTAAGAATATAGGAAGATTAAAACACATACCAACAAGTCAGTAGAACCACGGAGTGATGTTCGGGTTGCAGTACAGCTGTCCATTAATAAATAACCCTCGTGATAACAGCGCAAATGCCTTCAGTGATTGATATTCTCCTGATGGGAAACAGGACCCGTCACCGAACCAGGATCTTTCTCGGATATTGGTCGTTTACACCAACGTTCGTTTCCTTCAGTTTGTGGCCCTGAATCTTCACCTGCTCCTTCTGTTTGAAGTTGACGAACTTCCCTACAATAGGTGTTGGTCTGCTGGCCCCGGGTTTCCTCCAGCCCTCCAATTTTTTTTACTATTTCCTACGGGAGCTTCAGGTAAGTTTGGATGAAGTTTTTCACCGTGGTCTTGGGGGGGCTCCTCTGTCTGCTCTTGGATCCCTGCAAATACCAGATTCTCTCTCATGCTCCAGGCCTGCAGATCAGTCACCATTTCTTTATCTTCTTATTTTACTCAGAGTCGTGACAACCCCTTGGTCAGGGATTTTACCGGCTCTCTGAGGCTGGTGTTCTCCAAAGCCAGGATTTCCATCTGCATCTGGCTGAATTCCAGTGATTCCCATAACGCCTGGAACTCTTCATGGAGAATCTTCACCAGACTCAAACATGCATCAAAACTACTTAGTTTCTTATCTATAAAGATAAGAACGTCTGTTGAGTTTGGCTTCTCCATTACAATTCTGTTACGATTCCGATCTATAAAATCTGTCAGGCTGGCCAAATCTTCCCCGTGTACCTTTTAAAGACACTATTTTCCTGCTTTCAAGAATTTTTAGATTAGACTGGCAAAAATACAACTGAATGAATGAATGTTTGAGCAAGCCTGATTTGAATCTACGTCACTTATAGCATCAGCGTCGCTTACCTGCGTCACTTATGACATATCACCTAAGCATCAGAAGCTTAGGTGATATGCCATTAATAATACTCATAAATTCCTTTTGGCTAATATTGATACCGTTTTCCTTACTGAATCTTTCATAACAAAGCATATTCCCATTGGTGTCTAAAAGAATCTTTATGTAGCTGAACTGGTTTAAAAACCTAGAAGAGTCACCTGTGACCGACGGCTGAGAATGTATCATTACTGATCTGGCATTATTGAAAGAAGTTTCAAACTCAGCCCTGTGCTGTCAGCACCTATTCGGAGAACTAATCTGCTTGGCAAAAGCGCAGTGACTTTTGGTTCCCAGAAACAATCCTGTTAGATTTCTGCCATGATTTAGGATCCACATGTTGCAGAGTTATACTAACAAAATATTATGGTGAATATCCAAATGTGGTTTTTAGTCAAAAACACAAAGTTGGACATTCCCCAACCATCACTGAGCTGTATAACACTGTGTTGTATGCCATCTTTTTACAAAGTAAAGGATTCAAAAAGTTAAGCTAGTTGAATGGCCACAACATGAGATGTGGATTGCAGAGTACCTCTGGCTTAAGTGGAACATATAGTGGGTACTGTGTAATCTACATACTGTACTTAAGTACTATAGTCAAGGTGTAACTTCAGAAGAACAAAGCCAAATATAATTCTGAATTACTTTATTATGGCTACACTGACTTGTTTCCAAAATCTCTTAAACAATTCAGTATCAAACTGAAATCAAACAGGAAAGAGTTGCATCTGCATTGACGCTGACAGTGTGTGTACAAGTAATTTCAAATCAAGTCTGTTCATTTATGCAACACATTTAAGAACAACCAAGGTTAACTAAAGTGTTTTACATTGTGAAAATACAACATCCAAAAGGTAAAGCACATTGTGTTGCCTCATGCATGAAACGTACCACATAAATACATTTTAATGTAACATGAATTGAGTTGACTAAACAGTGACATTGGCTGCCTTCAAAATTGGCAGAAAACTTCTTCTTTTTCCCGTCTCCCTCACTCCATGAAAGAACACAAGCAATTTCCATGTGATTTTGAAAGAGATGTGTTTACCATAAATGATCAGTTGAAGGTATTTCTGAATGCAAATTACCATGAACTGGTGCAAGCATGGTGATTTACAACATGCAAGATTTATTAACAGCTTGTGTTTACTGATGTGTGTACTAGTGGCCTACACATGTTTAATAAATACAGGCTTGCATTAAAATTTTATTTATTGGATAGGATTTGGAAGTTCATGCAAAAGGTCAATAAATGAGTACCTGGATCTGTTTCCTTTGGAAAATGAATGGAGGAGCATGAAGAGAAGAAATAAACAACAATGACAAACTGTTAAGCCAGAAATCTTGTATTCTGTGAGAATGGACCAAGTTTCCTCTTTCAAAACTACAAATTCAAATGAAAGCAAGATCAATTTATTTGTATCACACATTTGAGGCAACCCATTGTACTGTTCATGATCAAAACAGATAAAAAATGCATGCAGTGAGTTACATTTTATACTAACTGATGTCAACAGGAAATACCTCATCATCAGCAGCAATATCAACATTCAAATTTCCCATTATTTTAAAAAGCAGTGGCAACTAAAAGTGTTTTCAGTGATTTAAAAGAGCTAAGATTTCGAGGAGACTTCACGTTTTCTGGTAGTTAATTTGTTACAGATATAAGGAGTATACCAAATAAATTATTCTTCTTGTTTAGTTTTAACTCTTCGGGTATAAAGCAAGCTTGACCCAGATGATCTTAGAAGTCTTGGAGACTCATATAGCATCAGAAGATCCAACTTTTTTTCTTTTCTTTTTTTTTTCTCAGTGTCTTGTACACCAGCAGAAAACCTTTGAAAATAAGTTATTTGGTATACAGGAAGCTAGTGTAAAAGATCTGAGAACCAAAGTGATATGTTCCCCTTTTTTGCCCTTTGGGAATATATGAGCAGCATTCAGGATTAGTTTCAGTTGTCTCCATTACAGTAGTCAAACCTAATGAAAGCAAATGCATGAAGACGTTTTTCTTAATCATGCTGAGTCATCATTCACCCATAAGCTGGAATTATACTTGCACACATCTGCATATGGTAGAGTCAACGCAGCTGATGCTGGTGAAATGTGCTCTCGCACTGAAGTGTATGGTTATGGCACTGTGTTGCAATTTCTCTTCCGCAGTAACCACACAAATTCTGCAAGAAACTCTAGAAATCCAGAAGCCCATAATCAGAACACAGAGGAATACTTCTATGTAACCGCTCTGCAAGCAGGGGTGCATGTCAGATCTGAAAGAGGTGTGTATTGGGCCTACATGGACCTACGTGTGGACCTACAGCGGTGACAACGAAACCGACCTTACGCATACGGCATGCGATTATAAATCCAGCTGTATTCATGGTATATTCTTCAGGTTGCAAAAGGCTGACTCAGTTAATGTTTACAAATGTCTCTTGAAATTTACTGTCCAAAGTTACATCAAAACGTCTGGCTTGAACTGTTGTTTTTAACATTGCTGGCAGAAGCTGGGCACTGATTGTTGGGTGCTCATTTTTGTCATTTTGTCATTTTTAATCCAAAGAAAATTCTGGCACATCCAAGTATGGCCTTTGAAGCACACACTTCAGCTTCATATTTGTCCTCTGGTTAGACAGTAATATAGACTTGAGAGTCATTAGCATAGGGTAAGATATTTAGTTTGTTTCATTATCCCTGCTAGTGTGTCACACTCTCACCTGGTTCAGCCAGGCACCACGGCCACCACACACTGGATTACTAATCAGAAACACCTGCTTCAGCTAGTCACTCTCCAATCGCCTCATCATTCACACCTGGTCCCGATTCAGTCACTGGGCTTTTTAAGCCCCAGCTTCACAGTCACTCATTGTCGGACATTGTTTTCACCAGCATGGACTTGTCCCCACTCCCTTCTAGGCTCCATGATTATCCGTTCACTCCTGTGTACAGTAAGACTGTCCTTTCTGCTTTTGAGTTAAATAAACTGAGTTAAACTGTCTTCTGTCTCTGTGGGGTCCATGTGCAACATAGTGAGAGCATGTAGACGCTGAATAATAGGGGGCCCAAAATGGAGCCTTGGGGAACTTTGTATGTCATTCTTTCCTTTGTTTGAATCTGTAGTTACAAAGTAGTCCCTTTCTTTCAAGAAGGATTAAAACCAATTCAGAACCGGACAAGAGATTTCTAGCCAATTTTCCAGAGGAAGGCTGCAGGTGACCGCCAAAACAGGTCAGGTATGTTACAACATCATATTATTGTCTGAATAGAAGAAAAAAAATCTTATATCATTAAAAAAAACATATATAAAAAACAAAAAACTGTTAAAACGGGGTGAGCTAATAAACAGGAAACAAAACAGAATGTAACACACCAGGGGGAGTAAATACAAAATAAAACATGAAAGGGAACTCAAAATGACATGACTAAAAAGAACCCTAAAAAGAAGAAGCCAAACAGATGGGACACCAGGCTCTGGAAGCCATGAAGACTGGAGACCAAGGTTGGGTGAGCGGACCGGGTCAACAAGGGCTGGTGAGACAGATCAACCCAGAATGGCCAGCAAGGCAAGGCCCCTGCAGGTGGACAGCCAAATACCCAGGGGTGAAGGAGCAGAGAGAGCTCCGTCATGTCCAAGGACACCCGGTGAGCAGAAATCCCCTCAGGCACACAAACAGGAACCAAGGGCGGTAGAGGAGTGACCTACCCTGAGACAGAAACCAGATGTGGTGGAAAAGTGACCCCCTCAGAGACAGGAACCAGAGGCGGAGAAGAACCTCTTCAAGTGCAGGATACATGGGCGGAGGAGGAGTGACCTCCTCAAGGACAGCAACCATGGGCAGTGGAACGTACCATTCCGGGACTGCCTCGGAAACAGGAACTTGAGCAGAGCGAGGAGTGTCCTGTTCCAGAACCCCCTTGGAAACAGGAACTCGAGTTGGGTGAGGAGCACATTAGTGTGTTTGCTTGTGGCAAAGATGATATTTTCTGTATAGGATCACAATGTATGTGAAATAAACTACATTAATTTTCTTTAGGGGAATTAAAGAAGAAAAGGGGTACAGAAGAAAGGATAGAAATTAAAAAGACCCATCCCTATCAGAGGCATTGATGCATAGTCTTTCAGGTAATTATTTGCAGACACAAACACGTACACACACACACAGGTAAGAGGAGGTACTAGATGTTAGCAGAATGTCAAATGAGCTCTACTAATAAAATGGGGGCAAACTGAAAATACCTTCCCTTTTTCCTTCATTAATGGTGATATTTTCACATTGAATGAGATACAGTTCTGCACTTGACCTGGTTGTCACGATACAAATGTGGTCCAATTATGAAGAAGTTGTCCTTATAAAAGCACCTCGGGCATCGATTCAATATGCTGCAGTAGTCTTCTCCACTCATTTTTTCTCAAATGTTGTGAGCTGAACTGGCTCTGTTACAACAAAAATCAAAGGTTCTCTCAGGGGACACCTTTTAACAGCTTACTAAGTTTTTCTAAGGAATTAAAGAAACCTGTTTTCTCTTTCCAAACACTGGTCAAGAGGTGATACACACACAGTGATTGAAAAGTGAAATCACCTTATCTCAAAATACTGTACAATTTCAGTTCCATTAAGCTTGTGAAGACTGTCAAAAGGGCAAAGATTGAGGAGCTGCACTCCCCATTAACACCAAATATATTGCTTTGTAGAGCCCAGCCAGAACCAAAGTTGTGATAAATGTTGTCGTGCGCTTAGTGTTCTGCATTCATTGTAGTGTTGTGTAGTGTACTGTAGTATAAATGGCCTATTTGAAGATTTCTTGAGTTAATTCTGCCCCACTGGTCCCTTCACTGTTATGATAAGAAATGTCTCTTCTTTTAACCTCAGATATGCACTGACATAAGCAGCTCCCAAACCCCTCTGAGAGTCTGTTATATCTATAAAATGTATGCTGTTTAAAACATGGCAAACATTCAATAAGAACAAAAAAGTAAAAAACTTAAACGAAGCTATTGTAAAGTTCAGTGGAGAAAACTTTTTTTTACTTTAGGTTTTACTGTCAAATAAGAGTCATGCAAGAGTACAGACAGCAAAAAGCAAAGTTAAATCTTTATTCTTCTCTGCTGGAGATCTTATAGTACACAAGTGTTGGTTTTAAAGGGAAAACAGGAAATCTTTGTCCAAAGAGACCAGCTGTGATGAATAATAGATGACTTGAATTTCTAGCTGTGTACTGATCGGAAGAAAGCAACAATTACACTTGCTTTTGCAGTGGAGGGCAGGGTAGGAAAAATTCATTCTGATAGTAGTTCAAGAGGTGAGATACTGTGCAAATATTTTGGAAAAAAAATATTATAGGCTTCCCCAAATATAAAACATTGAAAAGCACATCTTTCTAACTTTAGCTAAATCCATTTGCGACCAGATGTACACTCAAGTCAGTGACTGTTTCAAGTTTTGCTTATCAATACATGGCCTCCTCTCTACCTCCATCTTATTAAACCCTGACAGAGGGTCTCTGTAGTGCATAAGCAATCATTAAACCTCCAGGGATGTGTAACACATACGTAATTTACCTTTTAACGATAAGTCCCTTTTGTCCTTAGATCTTTTATTCACACTCGGGAATCGAGGTGCAGATGAAGGGCACATCCGCTGCAGAAATGACAAAAATCAAGCCTTAATGAGCCTGCCAGGGCACAATGCATCCCTGAGCTTGCAACCCCAGCTCAGTGAAATTCATTTTTGCAAAGGATGACAGACATCTATTTGGAGCTTTAAAGCTGACAATGTAGGGGAGGAGAAGTGCTGGCAGGAATGTAACCTTGGGCTTTCTTTAGAGTCGAAACCAATTTGAAGTAATATACTAATATAGCATTTTTTTTTTAGCCAGAAAAAATAAAAAAACCTAACAACATTAAGACTGATGTATCAGAATTCTCTTTTTTTTTTTTTTTACCCCTAAAAACATAACACAGTCATCCTTTTGATTTATGGAATCCCCAAATTGACTCTAGGTTGTGATACCAATTTGTCACAAATCTCTTAATTTGCCTAAAGTGATGCATTTTGTTAAAAGTCCGCAGGTGAATTTTGTCTGACATTCAATGTTCTTCAGCAACACAAGATGTTTTCAACTCATTGTCTTCCAACTCAATAAATAGGGCATCCATAAATAAGCAGCCAAAGCTGGTATATAACGCACACGGTTGCACACAGGTTTGTTTCCTAAAGGGGTTCCAAGTCAAAGGACGCCAACTGTTTCTCTCATGTGTCCACACAGTATCAGGAGCTCATCCTGAATGGACCCAAAGCACTAAGACCTGAAACAGTTTAAAGCTGTAAATGATAAATGGTCCGTATTTAGCGCTTTACTGTACCTGGAATGACATCCAAAGCTCTTTACATTATACATCACATTCATCCATTCACACACACATTCACACACTGATGGCGGAAGCTGCCATGCAAGGCGCTAACCACGACCCATCAGGATCAATTAGGGGTTCAGTGTCTTGCCCAAGGACACCTTGACATAAACTCGACTTGGCCGAGGATCAAACCGGCAACCCTCGGCTTACGAGACGACCACTCTACCTTGCTGAGCCATTCCGCACCTGTACATTCAAATGATGTGCACTTTCACCTTGATTAAGTCTTTTGTGCATTGAGGGAAAAATCATGAGAAGTTTGCAAGGATAGGAAATCTTTTGGCTAGAGCATGCTCACCAACCCTGGTCCTCATGGCCCACTATCCTGCAGGTATTAGTTGTTTCCCTGCTACAACACTACTCATTAAACTTAAATGGATTTCTGGCAAGTGCTGCACAAATAAGTCAGGTGCGTTATAGCAGGGAACCATCAAAAGTCTGTAGGTCAGGGGCCTTGAGGACTAGAATTGGGTATCCCTGTGCTAGAGGACGGAGAATTTGTTCATGCAGGCTGAGAAAATACCAATGTCATTATGTACATGCAATTCAAACAATAATTCCTGCAAAGTATTTTTACTTGTAAGTTGCTCAAAATAGAATCTGCTAATTAAATATACAGACTTGGAACCCAAAGTTGTCAGTAAAGAGAGTTGATTTTGTAGACGCTACATGAAGTGTAAGTGGCAGACAGTTAAGTGTTCAAAAAAAGTATTTACAGTCCAGAGAATTTAATGGTCTTGTGGAGCAGTGTGGTCCAGATGCTGCGGAACCTTCGTCCTGAAGGCAGGAAGCTGAATTGGGAGCGTGAGAGATCCTCAATCATCCTAAAAGCAACCCGCAGCTCCGGAGCAGCAAGTGGTTCTCTGGACCTTTCGCAATGGCTCTTAATACATGGCTAAAAATGCTAGAAAACGAACTAATGTTTGTAAATATAGTTATTATAACATATGATGTGTTAAAAAAAATGTGTTTAAAAAAAGAGAAAAAAGCCCACAGTTTTCAATCTAATGACAAGAAAAATGGATTGAAAAAAGATTTCTGGTACTTTAAGTATCATTATGTTGTGGAAATTGACTGCAATTATTCCATGAAAAAAAAAATGAAAAATTGCTAAAAAAAAAAAAAAAAAAAACCTGCACTTGTTAGTATATCTATATTTAAAAACATTAGTTAGTTCTTTAGCCATGTATTAAGAAACATTGTGGAATGTCCAGAGAGCGACTCTCAGCTCTGGAGCTGCAGGATGAACACTCCTGATTTAGGGTTTGTAAACCAAAATTTACTGCACTTTCTTCATATAGCAGTACTCCTTCTTAAAGGAAAAGGACATTTTGCATGTGACAATGGAATTAATCGCGATTAAAGAATTTAATTGTTGACCAGCACATTATTTATATATATGTTTATATAAATATATATATATTATATATATATATATATATATATAGATATAGCTTCAAATAGCCAGCTCAGCCACATTTCAGTGTCTTTGTTCAAGCCAGAACAGACTGGATTATCTCATTGAAAAGGTCAAATGAGGAGGAAAACATTACAAGTCGTTGTACCACTGCGTTTCTATAAACTTGTTTGCACTGATTCAGTGATTGTTTTTTTCTTGTTGGACCTATGCACCACAATGTCACAAAGCCCAAAATAAATATTTACAGAATAGTTTTATTCTGCTGATTACCACTACCAGCTGTTCATAATATATCATTTACAGAATTTTACAATGGAGAAAAGTTGAGCAGAATTAAGTTCAAGCTGTCTCTCATGTTCACAGGTTTCTCATGTGACCCCTTGTAAAAATTAATTGGCCACCTCTGCTCTAGAGCCAGATTTGTTACAGATTGTGAACTTGTCTTTAATTCCCGGCGTCTTACCTTAACTTCTAAAAACAGCTGTAATCAAACCTCTGCTAAAAAGGGACAATCTAGACAAAACACAAATGAGCAACTACAGGCCAATCTCAAATCTTCCATTTCTAAGTAAGATAATCGAAAAAACAAACTAAACAACTTTTTAACACAAAACAACTGCTACGATGTCTTCCAGTTGGGTTTTAGACAGCACCACAGCACTGAGAGGCTCTGACCAAAGTCATTAATGACATATGTTTGAACACAGACAATGGAAAAATGTCAGTCTTAGTCTTTTTTTTATTATTTTTTTATTATTATTATTATTATTATTAAACCTTTATTTAGCCAGAAGGTCCCATTGAGATTCAAAATCTCTTTTTCAAGAGAGACCTGGCCAAGGTAGCAGCCAAAGCACAAAGTAAATGCAGGATACATATTATAATAATTTACATTTTCATAGTAAGACAACAAGTACATAGTCATAAAAACATCTAAAAGAAACAAGCACATGTCTCCATCACCACATTCTTTATGGAAGCTTTAAATTCATTTATGGACATAAGTGTTTCTAGTTTAAGATCTTTCTGTAGATTATTCCATTCTCAAGGTGCTGAATAGGAGAATGCAGTGTTTCCCAATTCTGTTGCAACTCTGGGAACATTAAAAATAACCACTTTGAGGAGCGTAACTGATAGGTATTAGAGCAAACAGAGTGGAGGTTACAGAGGTATAGCGGAAGTTTGCTTTATAAATGAAAATATACCAATGCTGCTGTCTACGAATTTTGAGAGATGTCCATCCAACTAAATCATAAAGAATGCAATGATGAGTGAGGGACTTGGAGTTTGTAATGAATCGTAGTAAGGCATGGTACACTGAATCATCATGACGTAAGATTGAGGATGCAGCTTGCATGTACAATATATCACCATAATCAATCACAGACAGAAAAGTTGCTTCCACAAGTTTCTTTTTTGCACTAAAAGTAAAGCAAGGTTTGTTTCTAAAGTAAAAGCCAAGTTTTACTTTAAGCTCTTTGACTAAAGTTGTAATATGTACATTGAAGGAGAGGTTATCATCAATCCATATCCCCAAGTACTTGTATAAAGATTCTCTATGGCTTGTCCATCTCAAGACGAGATATGACAATTGTCAAGTAGCTGTGATAGAGTTTTTGAGAAGACCATGAACTTTGTTTTCTGTGTATTTAAAACCAATTTTAGACTCAACGATATATTTTGTAATGTCTGAAATGCAGCCTGAAGTTCATTTACTGCACCTGCAATGGTGGAAGCTTGGGTGTACATCACTGTATCATCAGCATATAGATGTAGTTTTGCTTGAATGTCTTTATCTAACTCATTTATAAAGAAGTTTTACTGGACCTCAGTGCTGCATTTGATACAGTTGACCACAATATATTGCTTTAACGACTGGAGAACTGGATGAGCCTCTCTGGTACTGCACTACACTGGTTTAAATCCTATTTAGAGAATAGAAAGTACCTTGTGTCAGTAGGTAATTTTACACTGGTGCAGACAAGAATTACATGTTGAGTTCCCCAAGGTTCCATCCTGGGGCCTCTTCTGTTTAACATCTACATGCTCCCACTGGCACAGGTTATAAAGCAAAACAAAATTAGTTACCATAGCTGACAGTTGACACACAGATATATTACAATGTCACCAGGAGATCGAGGACCTGTATAGGCTCTTGATAAAAAAATGCACTGAGAAGATTAATGACTGGATGTGTCTGAACTTTCTTCAATTAAACAAAAACAAATCTGAGGCGACTGTATTTGGAGCCAAAGAGAAATGATTAAAGGTCACCACAGAGCTTCAGTCCATACACCTAAAAACCACCAACCAGGCCAGAAATCTGGGTGTATTGATGGACTCAGACCTTAACTTTGAGAAACACATTAAGGGAATTACAAAGTCAGCCTACAATCACCTTAAGAATATATTAATGGTAAAAGATCTGATGTCTCAGCAGGATCTGGAAAAACTAGTCCATGCTTTCATCTTTGGTCGGCTTTATTATTGTAACAGTGTCTTCACAGGTTCTACCTAAAAAATCAATTAGACACCTGCAGTTTATTCAGAACTCTGCTGCTCGAGTCCTCACTAAGACCAAGAGAGTGGACCACATCAGTCCAGCTCTGAGGTCTTTACACTGGCTGCCTGTTCCTCAGAGGATAGACTTTAAAGTTCTGCTGCTGGTCTATAAAGCTCTGAATGGTTTAGGACCAAAATACATCAGTGACCTCTTGACCCAGTATGAACCTACCAGAACCCTCAGGTCATCTTGTTCCAGTTTCTTATCAGTTCCCAGAGTCAGAACCAGACATGGAGAAGCTGCATTCAGCTTCTATGCTCCACATGTCTGGAACAAACCCCCAGAAAGCCTCAGATCAGCTGAAACACTCAGTTTATTTAAATCCAGCTTAAAGTCCTACCTGTTCTCTGCTGCATTTCACTAGTTTGTATTTGGAAGTCAATATTAAAACATGATTCCAGCTTAAAAGAACCAGATGTAGATTTTGTCTTTCCCCACTGTGAAGGACCGAGCTGGTAAAGGACAAGGACACAGTTGGATTTCAAAAAAAGAACGGGTTTATTTACCCAAAGTATTCACAAAACCAGTTTTGTGGCTTTTTTAAAGGGGTCAACTGAACAAAACTGAACAAAGGTACAACGATAACTCAAACTTTAAACTAACCGTTTAACAGGTAACTCAAAAGACTCAATTAACACAAACCAAACTAACCGAACCAACTTAACAAAACAACTAACCTGACCTCCAAACATGAAACAAAGGGGTACCTAAATACTGGCTGATCAGACCAGTTCTAAAACACAAGAGGGGTTGACAAATACTAACAAATACATTAAACAAGTAGACAAAACCTAAACAGTTAGCTCATTATTACTTAACAAAAGAATTACTCAAAAATAATACAAGAAATCAAACTAATCAAAATCCTAACAACAAAACTAAATGTTCAAAAATATGAAGACCATTACTCCCCCCTCCGGAAGGAGCTGAGTTGGTCTGGGCCCATGGCACTTCCTGCTCCCTGGCTTCTGCCTGTTGAGTTCCCTGCCGCCCCCAAGCGTTTATCATGTTCCCCCCAGCACCATTAAAAGAGAAAAACATATGTTAAATACAGAGAACTTAAACAAGATTAAATATAATAATGTTAACTCAAACTAATCATAATGAAATGTGTATGGTGTAGTGGGGGTTACCGCCTTTAAATGTGTGGCCGCAGGTACGGCAATCACACCCACACTGGAATTTTATTTCTTGCATTTTATCTATTTTATTTTAGCATCTTCATTCTGTTTTTATTTTCTTAATTGCATTTCTTTTAACCTTTTTAATCTCTCTCTCTCTTTTTTAATGCACTTGTATTGCTATCTGTACCCTGCTAAAATGTTTTATGTAAAGCACTTTGAATTTAGAATTAATTTTAGCATCATTTCATTCATAGCAGACTGCTGGATTATAATCAAATTAAATTGCGAGGTGCCCATCTATTCCCACTCCTAATCCTGGACAACACAGAATTTGTCTCTAGCACTAAACCAACTGTAAACTAGTCAGGATGATGTCATCTGAGTTTTGGCTATTCAGATATTGGATGTAATCCTCATAGATCATCGAACTAATTGTGTATCAGCTTTCATAATAATGATTTGGCAAATACACAGCGCCGTAACTTGAGTGGACACTGGGGCGAGACGGTTCTTTGCAATACAGCACTGACAACTGACACCACCCAGACAAGACTTTGCAGAGCTCCTCCTACACACATTTACACCACATTCATTTTTTAAACTGCTCTATGTAACCTCTAACACATGTCCACAAGCAAGTCTAAAGCAAGATCTTTTAGAACATCAATGCAATATTGTATGCTACCTAAACATAAATCTTTGAAACAACAATCTGTCTTTCATACCTTTTTTTTTTTTTTTTTTTTTTATTCTGTCTTTCATACCTAAAACAGTACACTAATATGAGAGTTAGTTTGACAGAGAATCAAGTTCGTTCTGAATAACAAACAGGAAGTGGACCATTATGAAGAGACTTTGTCCCATGCAGGACTGCGATCTAAGAGGAGGACAGACACTAGCCTCCAGCATCCCAAGAAGCTGTCACATTGATGCAGTACATTCAGACAAAATGTTCAGAGCACACAATTCCCTCGCCCTTCTAGTTTCAGGGAGCTGAAGTGAGAAAAACATTTAAAGGGTGTTGTTTTTTCCAGAGTAAGCTATCATCAAGAGATTTTAAAATGTGGAAACCTGCATCATATACAACCCTTTTGATCTTGTGAGCTGTATTCCAGTGTCGCGGTGTGTGCATTTTGTTTCTGTGTGTGTGTTTGTGTGTGTGTGTGTGGTGGGGGGGGGGGGGGTCTGTTTGTGTGGAAGAGCGCACACATCTCTGGAGGATGATAAGCCAGGGATTTAGGCCATGGTTTTCTAGGTTGTACCTAAAAGCGACCTGTCTGTCTAAAACACAGTTGGGTGATTTGAAATAGTCATACAAAAAGAAGTGCTCATGTGACTGCACAGGATCTCTCTTTTTCTCTTGCTCCATGCAACCAAAAGCAAAATAAACCACTTTTCCAACAATATTGAGGCTGAGCATTTAATTTGCCAGTGTAAAAAGAAAGCCATTCAGAGATGCAGGAGTGGGGAATAACAGACTGTATTTGAAATTGTACAGTGTCTGGCAGACAGTAGGAGGAGGATGTTTATTTATCACTTTTTTCAGATTTATTAATAAAGTAAACAACACAGATACAAAAGAATTTATCAAATACCTGAAGATATGGCTTTGTAAGACTTACCACAACAAAACTTTATAAAATTCTTTAAAGTTGTTCCAGATCAGATTGAGATCCAGACGGTTACTGGTCACGTCATTAATGCTGATTTCACTTTCCTAAAGAAAAAATATTAACACTTATTGTTCTGTGGCAAGATGCTATTTCATCCTGATAAAACACCTCAGCATCATCAACCTTGCTGCTTTTAAATAATGGTGTGAGGGTGTGGGGTGACAGCCCCCTCACTAAGGTGAATGTGTTCCATATATTGTGACATTGGTTTTTTGCTTAAGTTGTAGTTGTGATTTATTTTGGGAAAAGTCACTAACATCTCTCTCTCTCTGAGGTCTTGCTGGGCGTGACTTCATGGAGTGCACACATGAGGGCAGCCTAAGGACCCAAGCTGCTGGAAATTGTCCAATTATCACCTGATTGGGCTGAACCAAGGAGTCAGAGTAGAGAGGGATGGGAGTGAATGGGGGTTTTGGTTAGTTTGTTTTCTGTGAATGTTACTTTAGCTTTTCTGTTATGTATTAAGTTTAGTTAGTCATGTAGTTTGTAAATAAGTTCAGGGAAGTTATGTTGTAAATAGTAGTTTATTTGTATTTAGAAATATGAGGGACACCATCTTTTTGTAGAATGGTTTAGCCGATAATTATTTAACACTAGAAGTCCCAGGAATTTTGATGTCTCCCTAAAGTCCCAGAGAAGGGTCGAAAGACCTTTAGTCCAAACTGACGACTCTGCTGGCAAAAATTAGCATCTCTTCATTTGTAAATGCAGCCATTACCTGAGGAATGCACCCATTGCATCCAGCCCCTCCTTGTTACCTTGAAACGTCTGGTAAATTCTGTGGCAGTGGGGGATGGTGGGCTGAGGGGGATAAATAATAGCTAGCTTCACCTCCAACAAATAGAAGGAAGCAAAATGCAGAGGCGGCTTACAACTCAGCAGGCATTGGACCTGATCCTCAGCGATACAAACCCTTGTGACTCAGATGGAGAAGAGATACAAATTCAGCTGGATTCGGACTCTGACTCTGAGCAGTCTTCAGGTAAGATTTGAAACTATTATTGAACTTTTTGGTATGACAAATTTCTTTCTTTCTGCTTTGTCCTGTACTGTGAGTTGCAACACTGGAATTTCTCCATTTTGGTACAAATAAAGGATTTTTTTTAATCTTATTTCCAAAACATCCTATTTTCGTCCTCTGAAATTGTGAAATTGTTTACCTTGCAGATGATGAGACTGCTCCACTGCCAGAAAAGAGGGCTCGGTTGGGAAGTGAGAGGACAGAGATGGCTAAAGATGGCACAGTGTGGCATGAAGAACAGCTGGGGACATGTCTCAATTTCACCCCAATAGAACCATACGGCACAGATGGAGAGCCAACTGCTAAGGCCAGAAGAAGTATCCGGACTCGTCTTCAAAGCTTCTTCTGTTTTATAACACTTGAAATGCTTCGTAGCATTCAAGAATGGACCATTCAGCATGCACGGCAAAAGGAGCAGGCAGATTGGTTCATGAACCTCCCAGAACTAATGGCATTTATTGCAATTATTATCTTGCGGGGGGTGAAGAAAGTTCCATCACTACGTGACAATTGGTCAGCAGAGCTGGGAAACCCACGAATCATTGCTACTATGGCCCGAAACCGCTTCCAAAACATCATGCAACACCTACGCTTTGATAACATGTTCACACGCAGTGAGCGAGTGGAGACAAATAAGTTTGCTGCAATTTCTAATCTGTGGGAATCTTTTGTCAATAACTGCATCAGATCTTATAACCCTGGTCGACACATCACTATTGATCAACAGCTTTTCCCGACAAAGACTCGCTGCAGTTTTCTGCAGTACATTGCAACAAAACCGGACAAATTTGGCATTAAGTTTTGGCTGGCTTGTGACTTGAAATCAAAGTACATTTGCAATATCCTGCCATATCTTGGCAAGGACCCCAGTCGTCCCAGTGGAGAGAGACTCTCTGAGAGTGTAGTGATGAGGCTGATGGAGCCGTTCATGGATAAGGGCAGAACTGTAACAACAGACAATTTTTTTACATCGCTGTCCCTTGCGCAACGACTGCTTAGCCGGAAAACCACCATCCTTGGCACAGTCAACAAGATTCGCCGGGAAATTCCTCAGTCAACTAGACAGAAGGACCACACTAAATTCACCACTCGAGTGTTTTCCACCACTGGTGCAACACTCACAGTATATGCGCCGAAACGGAAAAAGACTGTCTATCTTCTCAGCAGCATGCACAATGTGGTTGAGACTGAGAATACCACCAAAAGGAAGCCAAACACTGTCACACAATACAACACCACAAAGTGTGGTGTGGATGTGATGGACCAGATGGTGCGGGAGTACAGCGTGCGTGCAGGAATACGGAGATGGCCAGTCGCCGTGTTCTACAACATGATCGACATGGCGGCACGGAACGCTCATGTTCTTCATAAGGAATGCACCGGAGTGCAGGAGAGAAGAGTGGACTTCCTGGTTGAGCTCGCGAAAGAGTTGGCCAACTCTCATGTGAGTCAGAAGAAGGCACATAAGGAGCAACTGCTTCAGCAGCAACCTCCCACACCTAGCCCTGGGAAAAGGGCAAAATGTCAGGTCAACCATCGATGCAAGAACAATTGCGCAACTGTAAGATGTGTTGACTGCTACAAATACACATGTGGCAAATGCAGGATGGAGATACCATGGAAGTGCCAAGCATGTTTGGACTTAGCACAGACGGACTGCTGAAAGAGCAGAAAAGCCATTCACACAAGGGCATGCCACTGTAGCCTTGTGTAAATATTTGTGAAATTGTTTCATTACTTGCATTATTTTAACTGTTTTGTTGTTTTTTTTATGACAAAAATAAAAAGCATTGGAAAAAATTCACAGTTGTTCTTTTATATCTTTGTCATGTTGACATTTATGCCCTCTTGACTTAGACACTAATGCTTCTGGACATTTTACTCACAGACCCTGCCTGTACCACCACAATCAAAAAATGTTCATTTTAAATATTCAAAATTGTTCATTGCTTGGGCTTTTTGGACATAAGGTACATGAACATTGGGTTAGAAAGTTTGAAAAATTGGTAAAAAATTCTGAAAAATTTGTATTTTTTCATTTGTATGAAAAGAGGAGAGCTGGACCTTTTAAAGTGATTTTTTAAAAAAATATGAATTCATCATTTTGTCATATCATTCTAAATTGTTTGCTTTTTTATTGAAGGCCCACAATGATTATCTTTTTTTTTTTCTTCTAAAAGCACACAAATGTGTCGAGGAGGTATATATCATATATCATATCAAATATATTTTTAATTATTTGAAATATACTAGAATGCAGGAAAACCTTTCTGAATCTGTTTGAGGTCTACTCCAATCTCATACTCAGGGGACCAAGCAGTGTCTCAAGCCAAGCTTTGGGCAAAAGTTGACAGTCCAGTTTCAAGAGTCTACAGTGTCTCCCCTAAGTATGCGCCCTCCTGGGGTGTGCCAGTAATTGACTCGTCTACAAACAAAAGAAGCTGTTCACAGCTTAAGACAGGATTATAGCTAAAATCCTACTGGTCAATCGACCCATCTCTGGGTTGTAAAGGTAGAAAGGTCAATTGACCCCTCTCTGGGACTTCTAGTGTTAAGGGGGGGAACAGACATGTGAGGCATTTTTTTTTTTTTTGGTTGAAACTCTGAGACTGCTGGATCGAACTGTGATGATGCATGCTGTAAACCACCCTGCTATTGGTGAGCTATTTGGCAATGTAAAGAGAATCATTAACTTCTAAGTAAAAGAAAACTCAGAGCTCTAAGAAGTGACTGTGGAGATTCTTTCCATGCATGTGAGATGCTTTATCCTTCCAGACTCTTGATTTTTGTCCTGTTTTGAGGGTTCCACAACATCTTCACCCCTACAAATGGAATAAGAAAAGTGTCTAAAATCGAAATGTCTTTCGATGCATTTAATGTGGATGTAATGACGACCATCTCCCCTGGTCTTATATCCAACATCAGTTTCATCACTGATTGTGGAAATTTATTTGTTTCTTTCAGGGATTTATCTTTAGGTATTTCAATGGGTCTGATTTTCACTTTTAGCCAATCATTGCTTTAACTTTGTTTTCTTTTAAGTGTTAAGTTATCATTTATGTTTTGGCTTTTCTGAGTTTTGCACAGTGAAGTCTTGTTTCTGCCCACTTGTTTTTTCTTTTTTTTTTCTAACATTCTATCATGACACTTTTATGTTTACCTAGTCTACCTGCATGTTACCTTCTTATAAGCTTCCCAATTTTTAACTTTTATTTTTATCTATCATGTGTTTTACCAGGTAAGTCCCATTGAGATAACTTTTTCAAGGAAGCCCTGGTTAAAACAACAGCAGCCCAAATTCCATTACAGACAGTAATCTTTAAAACAATCATTAAAAATAAAACAATATCAAACATACAGTATGAAACATATAAAATTATAAATCTAAGAGAGCAAAAGAATAGGGAAAGCCGGACAAGCAGTAACATACACCTATTGAATCAGCCTGCCAACTCTTTAAGACATTTTTAAAAGTTCTAACTGAGATCAGCTCCTGCAGTTTTAAACCTGTTTGTAAGGCAAGGCAAGGCAGTTTATTTGTATAGCACATCTCATGTACAGGACAATTCAAAGTGCTTTACATAAAACAGCAACGAATAGCAAGAATCACACAAAAAGACAAATTACATTAAAATGATTCAAAGCAAGATAGGTTGAAAAGTTATCGTGCAGAATTCATGCATAGGCGCATGAGAAAAATGTTTTTAACCTGGATTCAAAAACATCTACATCTGGTGAAAGTTTAATCTCCACTGGCAGTTTGTTCCTCATGTTTACAGCATAACAGCTAAATGCTGCTTCTCCATGTTTAGTCTGGACTCTGGTCTGGACAAGTTGACCAGAGTCTTTGAATCTAAGAGCTTTGCAAGGTTTCTATTCTCTGAACACATCACAGATGTATTCTGGGCCTGAACTGTTCTGGGATTTGTAAACGACAAGAAGGGTTTTGAATCTAAGCTATTAAAGGCTGCAGTGGCAGAGAATTTAAAAGCTTTTTTGCAAAGTTCAGTGCGAGCTTAAGGGACTGTCACTAACAGAAACTCATTAGTGCACAGACAATAGTTACTCACCTTTAATAAAATATGATCACAAAGGTAAGAAGGAAGCAAGCCAGGAATGGATTTATAGAAAAAATAATACCAATGTGAAAATCTGCTTATAGCGAGAGAATGCGACAGAACTCTGACTCAGCTGACTGCGACAACAACAACTTTGCATGATTCATTTTAAAAAACCTTCTTGAAAGGTTTTTAAAAACCTTTTCATTGCTTCCTGCAGTCTGCAGGTATGTGCAGATATTTGGAAATGAAAAGGTGATTCCACATTTTTCTTTATGATTGAGTGATTCTGTAATTTATTCCTTTTCCTGATCTGACACAATTGCAAAAAAAAGTAAAATTTATAAGTGTTTTAACTTGTTGTATAAGCCAAAATGCACAACTGTAAAATAAAAAGGTTTTCTACAACATACACCAATATAATATATATAATATATAATATCTGTGACCACATAATCATTTTTTGCCCAGAGCTGCATACTAACAAACTGCAACTGCATAATGGAATGCAGTCATTAAAACTCTGCAGAACTCTAAAGAGATAGAGCCCAATAAGTCAGTCAGGAGTTTGTGCAGCGGCATGTGGAGTGATTTGCTTCAATATCAGATGACTGCCTGTCTCTTTCTTAGCATAAAATGTATATTTATGTGGAAACACTTATAATTAACTCTCTATCCTTTTAACATGATAAAGTAAAACTTCCAGCTTTTACTTCTTTGTGCAAATGATCGCAAGGGTTGAACATTACTTATTTTGACATTCTAAGTTGTGAGTTTGAGGTTGATTAATGTTTGGGGCCAGGATTAGATTCAATGGATTCAATGTATGATCGACTAAAAACTTTCAGATAAAAGCAAAGCCAAATTCAGTTGTACATTTTCTCAATGGTGATGCCTCATTATCTCATAACTTCCATGGAAATCGCATCAGTTATCAGCATGAAACACAAAAACAGAGGAAACTTTAAAGGCACACATGTTTTTTTGATTAAATGGAATGTTATTCACAACTTTTTAAAGAGGTGGCCATTTTACTAAAGTTTGAAAATAGAATAATGAATTGTACTATTGGAAAACTAAATCAATTCAAAACTATGCTGAGGTTTTTGCTGTTATACATAGTAACTGCAGTTTTTTAGTTTCATCACATATTTTAAAACTAAGTCCTACAGGTGCCCAACTCTTATTCATGTAAATTAACCCATACACCAGAAACACCAGCTACTATGTTCCACTATGATACTCTGTCAGCAGGAGACACCTACAGTTCTGTCTCTTTCTCAACACACATCTTCATGCAGATCAAACTGACAACTACAAGACTGGTGGACAGCCAGTCACCTACCACAGTCACAGCAATTCCCATGGGTGGCAGCAGAGGGACCTGGGTCTTAGTGTATTTTTTTTCTTCTTTTTTTTTAGTTCATGTGTTGAGATTACTTTGTTTTGTTCTTCTGATTAATTACATTGTCTTAATGGGAACTGCTAATTTGATCCCACTTTATGCACAGTAATTAGGGTGGCACGGTAGAAATATGCTGGCACAATTACACTATAACAAAGGCCAATAACAGACACAAAACCACTTGGGACTTATATACAAGAATACATTCACATTATGCTTGAACATAATCCACAATTTAACAGTAAATCCAGAGCAGCAATTCACTGTGATCCAAATGGATTACTGGTAAAAAAAAAATATGGCATCATCAAGCCTTTTGTATTCTTATTAACATTAGTTTAATGTGCCATGTGCATTTCCTATATGAAGTGTTTTAGTAAGATGAGTTACCCCCATGTGCCAAGCAGAACAACTTTAATGTACCTGGATACTGATCAAGTCCTTAACCTATTCAGGTCACTTAGTAGGTCATATCACAAAGTAGTAATCTCTAGTGCCCTATGAATGAAGATATTGTCATCCCGAACGAAACTGGGACAGGACAGAGGATAGAAAGATCCACCAAATTAAGTGTTCAGGCTGATGCCGTTCTCTTTGTGTATGCAGCACATGCAGTTGCTCAGTTGTCAAAAATATGAAGGATGACTCATTTCAGCAAATCACTTGTTTTTTTCTTTTATACGTTTGACAGCACCTGTGGCTTTTGTGGTGCTGAACTTACACGTGCATTCACCTTTATAATAAAGGGTTTATGCTCTGAAGCCTTCCTGTAATCACCCTTTTTACTGTTGATGTAGTTTTCTTGCTAACAGTCCAATCACGTCCCGCATTGACATTTTCAGTCTCTTAAGCATAAGCTTTTCCATACTGCAACACAGTAACAGCATCACGTACATCACATGAGATATTGATGACAGTTTCTAACCCAATTGGCTTCTGTCTCTCCACAGATCTAAACACTGAAACAATTTTCTGTTTCAATATACAGCCCTCAGATACATCAGAGCTGCAGACCAGCACAGAAAACACGTGACTGACCTCTATAGCTAAGGAAAAGTACTAGGCAACCAAATTTGCAATGTAGATTTTCACCACATGATCTGCATGGCTGTGAAGGACTTCCACAATCAGAGGAAACTAATTAAAATTGTATTTCCACTCTGTACACTTATTTAGCCTCCGACTGGCATTGTGCATCACCTAGGCAAGCTGTTGCTGCTATCTCTGTCATGCAGAACAACATAAAAGCCTAACGTTGCTGTAATTCAGCTGCAGTGATTGCATGCCAATTTGTGTGCATGATTAATAGCAAAGTGGCAGAGCTCTTGGATCCAAGGACTCAAGTCAACTTGTCCAGACCAGAGTCCAGACTAAACATGGAGAAGCAGCATTTAGCTGTTATGCTGCAAACAAGAGGAACAAACTGCCAGTGGAGATTAAACTTTCACCCAATGTAGAATCTTTTAAATCCAGGTTAAAAACATTTCTTTTTTCAAGTGCCTGAAATCTGTATTGTATCTTTTAACTTAGCTAAACTGTGGTTTGCTTTTAATTGGTTTAATTGAACTATTTTACATTTTTAATGATTTTTGCAATATCTTTTTAGAGAAAAAAAAGAGAAGCGAAAAGAGATACAACAGATAGAGGCCAACAAGCCTTCAATCCAAACAAACACCAACCAACTGCAACACCTTGACAGAAACAAAAACAGAAAACTTCCAACAGCCTTTACAGCAAAATAGTGATGACAATCATCATGACAACTTACAAGAGATGACAAAGCTGAAAGAAAAACAAAGAAAAGAAAAAACACGTATCACAGCAAAAAACAGAGTACCAGAAACATACATGCAACAAACCTTAGTGTATAAACCCGCAGGACAATGCAGTGACTGTGTCAGCATGCAGAGTGTGAGGACTCAAAAATGAGTGTGAATGTGCAAATGCCACCATTCCTCCAAGAAAGCTAGAGGCAGAGTGGGCCCAGAGACCAGAGCGATCAGCAGCATACTGGAGCATGAATACAGGCCACCCCACTACAAAGACGACCCTGGAACTGCCCAGAAAGTGGGAGAGGAAAGCCTCAGGCAGAGCCCCAGGTGCCAGCAGGCCAAGATCGGCAGCCACCAACCCTGCTGGGCACCAGCCATCCAGGGCAGCCAGAGCTTAGGGCCCAGGGCCCCAAGAACTCAAAAGCCACCCCTCCCCCATAGGCAAAAGGCCCGTACAACACCCAAGAGGACCAGGTTCCCCCAGACGACCACCTGGTGTGGGCCAGCACTTAGCCAGCCATGCACCCTGTGAACCGGGGCACCATCACCCATTGCCACGAGGCTGCCCCAGCCACCCCAACAGTTTTTCTGGATCTAATGGTTGTTCCAGATGGGTGTAAGCTTACATTCAATAAGTGAAGACTTATTTCATGTTATTTTTAGAAATTCCTACCAAGCCAATAAAGAGGAAATGATGTTAATGCTTTTAACACTTGTGTGATTTTATGGCTGAGTTGATTAAAGGCAGGTTAGAGATAGCTAGATCCTCACACAATGCTTGCTCTACATCTAACCATGGTTCTTCTAGACCGCTAGGTTTAAGCCATTTAGAAATATATTGCAGCTTGTTAGCTAAGAAATAGTTATTAAAGTTGAGTAGGTCCAATCCACCTTTGTCTTTAGTCTGCTGTAAAGTTTTTAGACTGATATGTGATGGTTTATTTTTCCAAAGATATTTGGATATGTGTGGGTCCAGTGACTTAAACCAACTAGGATGATTTAGTGGGTATAATTGAAAACAGGTGACTTAAGGTATGACCATCATTTTAATGGTGACAACTCTCTCCATGAGTGATATGGAAAGAGTTCTCACCTCCACTGTGAGAGTTTTTAATAGCTTAACAAAATTTAACTTTGTTAGTTCTGATAATCTGGGATAAATGTTTATGACTTAATATCTAATGGTTCCAGACTGTATTGTAGTATTGCATTGTAAGTCACAGTTAATGGGCATAACTGTTGTCTTAGACCAGTTAATAGAGTAGTTAGAGATTGCTGAGAATTTGTTAATGAGTGTGATTGTCTGGGAGAGAGATGTTTGTAAGTTCTGGAGGAAAAGTAATACATCATCAGCATAAAGACTTATCTTATGCTCTATATTTTTTACATGGATTTCTTTCGTTTCTTTATTTAGTCTTATAGCAGCTGTTATATCTCTAAAAATCTGTAAAATTGCAACGTATCCAGATCATGCTTGTGTCCTTACAAAGACACATGGGAACATATCACCCTGGTTCTCAGATCTTTACAGTGGCATCCTGTGTGCCAAAGAATTGATATAAAATGTTTCTTCAGGTGTACAAGGCTCTGAATGATTCTGGTCCAAAATATATAGCTGGTCTGCTGGCACTATATGAGCCACTGAGACTTCTAAGATCATCTGGGCCCTGAGAGTTCAAATCAAACAAACAAAATCAGCACTTTGTTTTTAATAATACATCTTTACTTCTATTTATAGGGCGTATTTCAAGACACGATGTTGCTTTACAGCAGAAAAACAAGAATAAAATGTGTAATATGTTTAAAACACAATTTAAACCACAATATTCAAGTTACACATTAAAAATAAATTCTATATCTATATTCTATATCTGGAACAAACTACCAGAAAACATGAGAATCTGTTACAAAGCAGTTTTTTTTTATTTTTAAACTTTTTTACTTTCCACTGATTGTAATTAATATAGGAAAATTGCTATTTTTCTTTTTGAATATATTTTCTTGCATATATATATATATATATATATATATATATATATATATATATATATATATATATATATATATATATATAATGATGATGACTATGATGATACTGATGATGCTGTACCTTCCATTTACATCTATTTGTAAATTATGTACCTCACTGTTCGGATGGCTGTTTCTATCTGTTTTAGCTTGTTCTGGTTCTATTTTTTCATTTCTTCTTTCAAATTTATTTTAATTCTTTTATATATTTTTTTCAGCATCAATTTTTTTTTTAAGGTTTTTTCACCTTGCTATATTGCTTTTAATGTTTTACGTAAAGCACATTGAGCCGTCTTCTACATAAATGTGCTATACAGATAAACCTCCTTTGCCTTGCTTAACTCAATGGTGAGCTATTTTCCAGGGTTGTAGCAAAGTTAATATTCTGTTAAAGACTATGAAGTATTGCACGAATGTCAGAGTGGGCACTTCACACTTCTATTTCAGTTCTATTGGAACTGAAGTACATTGGATAGAGGCTTGTATGATTTGCAGCTAAAAACATGATGCAAAGCTGCAGGAAGTCTTTCTCAGTGCACATAGCAGAAATGTCTGAGCTGTCAAGAAGGCTGTTACTGAAGTTTACATTTTCCAAAACAACTACAGCAGAGAGGTATTCAAAACACACTGCAACAGTCAATCAAATGTTTTTTTCCAGCTCTTCTCTTCAAGCTTTCTTTCATGACTCAACTGGATTCCAATTTGCTGTATTGAGGTGTTTTTATTTATGTATCTTATTTATTCCACCAGTTGCACTTGACTTTATGTTACAGTACCAGGGGATAAATAGCATACAGATTAATATTTTGCAGAAATTTATATCTTGTGAATTTTGTAATTCCGTTGCACTTGTTGGAATGACAAATAAAATTCTATTATATTCTATTGGTATGTCCTATAAATTTGCAGAAAATGAGAACTGATTCTCAAATGACTAATCAGGATTGATACAGGTCAATTATATTTATAGATATAAAATAAAAAAGATTAACAGATTATGAGAAAAAAATGAAGATCAACACAAACGATTATGTGTCTGGACAACTCCACACAAATGCACCGGCTTTGTCTCACTTTTCCAGCTTTCTTTTCTAAATACCTTCACGTCAGCATCTGCCTGCAGTGGTAAAACGCTGGGTTGATCGAAGTCCAGGCCTATTTTTGAGACATATCTATTTTGTCTCCATTTTCAATTTTGAGATTTGATTCATCCATTAAACAAAAGGATGTTGGGAAAAGGGTCCATCTTTGTTCTTTACTGTCTCATCCAGCAGAACCTGGCACACAACCTTATCACTCCTAAATGGCCATGTGGGTCAGGCTTACTTACTCAAGTTTTTTGGTTGCCTTGAATGCCACCTGATCATTGCAGCAGACTTTGAGTAATAATATGCTCTGCAAGTGTAAATTGAGCTGAGCGTCCCCTGCAGCCTGTTACAAGTAACCTTGTAAGACTGAAGGATGCTGAGAGGAAATGATTACTGCAGACAGTGTACTCAGGATTTTCCTGTTCTCCTTTTCCATGGCCTACTTTCAGTGAGACAGAAAATGACTGCTCCTTTGTTTGGACAAGAGCAACATGATGGATAAAATGACCAGCCAGGTCACAATAAATTGCATGTGTCAAAATGTACCATGAACATGCATGTGAAGACAACACATATGCAAGGTTTTCTAACTACCTTTGTTGGTAAGTGATCATATTGACAATTCTCTCTCAAGGTGATGTTGTTGGTGAATGGTGTAATATTTTAATATATCACAGCGCACATAAACTAGTGCCTGAAAAAGTCTTTATTATTATTGTCCAACCTTCATGTTTGTTTACTTTTAACTAGTTTTTCCTCAAATATGTACATATTTTAAGCAAACTTCAATGGTGCTGATAAGAGCACTGATGTCGAAATAGCTGAATCATCACACTCTACAAAGAGTGCTGTTCAAAAATGGTTTTTTATCAAAATACCTACCTTACAAAAGCAGCAGCAAATAATAAATACCCAAATACATTGGAAGAAAGGCTGCATCAGCACAAACAAAAGCAATGAAACTATCATTTTCAATTTTAGCTGCACTCAAAGGAGTGAGCAAAATGTGAATCAGCATCTAAATGATCTGACGAATCTCTGCCCTTGTAAAAGTTAAAAAAAGAATAAATAAAAAAGCTGACAGCTGTTTTATACACTTGAGGTTTCAGAGGTGTGTTTGTTGCCCTTCTCAGTGACCAACAGATTATGTGAAAAACACTGGACAGCTCAAAGCAATTAAGATAGCTGTGGTGGTTTGTTGAAGGTCAAACAGCACACAGAGACTGCCATGGCTGTTAGCGTTCCATGGAGCCAAATAATTATTTCGAATGCTGATTATCTTGGAATGCTGTATTTTATTTTATTTATTTTTTTATTAGTTAGCTTTTTTTGTTTATTTCAGTGTAGATTTTCAAAAATAATACTGAAACAATGTGCATCTGCATCTCTACCTTAACATTCATCATCAATCCATTATTCAACAATATTCAAGAGGGTACCCTTATTGCTATTCACATAAAAAATGTAAATAACAGTTAATTATTCATCAAACTCCAAACAGAAAACATTGTTTATGAGGTATAAAAAAATAAACAGAAATTTTTTTAAACAAATGTGGACACAATCTTTAGCTCATGGCTTCACCTTCCAGGAAGCTGGATGCTTTGTGAAACCTCAGCTGTGGCTGTTTATCTAAAGTTCGGGTCCCCTTCCATAGGCCTGAGAACTTGAGAGTCCTGCACAGTATCTTAGCTGTTCCTAGGATTGGTCTCTTCTGGACTGAAATGTCTGATGTTTCTCCAGGTATCTGTTGGAGCCACTTCTCCAGTGCTACTGTTGCCTTCACCTTCCAGGCTTTGTTTTCAATGAGCCCTTGATATCTTTCCAGTTTCTCGTAATATTTCTCCAGTCCATATTCTCCAAAGATGTATCTGTACACTATGCCAGCTACTTGGTTATGTCGTTCCATGTATTCTTTGCCTTTTTAGTACATTTTTATTTATTATTACCTTTGACAAATTATTTGAGTGGTTTTTTTTTTTTTTTTTTTTTTTTTTTTTTGCATATCACAATCTCAGGCTCAGTAATGCTCTGGAGAACATTAGTCACTGTATTGTGATGGGTCGGTCTTCATCTAATTACAGGTTGTTGGAAACAGGATCTGCTATATAGTACAGGCTCTTCTCACGCTTGAATTGAAGCTGAAACTCACATACACATGCACGCATACACAAGCACAAGAGGACGATGTCATGTTAGGTCACTGAGCAACAGCGCTGTGTCTCTTGGGGATTTCACCCGAGGAAAGAAGTTTGCATAATTACAGTTAACAAAACAGGTGACACAGATGACATACAGTTTCTTAACAGCTGGAATTATGTGCCTGCAGCTCCAAAAGGTGCCAACACAAAGATATAGTTACATCACCACAGCAAACACCAGGACAGCAGCAACATTCTCACTGAGATGGTCCAGAAAGGATGTCCACATTTTATTACCAGTCTTGAAGTGTGTTACACAAGTGTTACACAAGCCAGGAAGTTCAGGATGTGTTCCATTATTATCTTGAACCAGCCAGATATTGTGCAGGCTTCATGTTTTTTCTTGCACAATAGCTCGCAACATTGAACAATCGTCTGTAGTGCACATTACTAATGTACTGTTGGAGGAAAAAAACACTCCAAGCTTGTAGCTTGACAGTCTGTGGTTCATGTGTAACTGAATCCTGTTATATTTGTGACAGAGAGCAGAACTATAGTGTGTCAGGGTGTTGGTATTTATTTTGGACCAATGAAGACGTGATAATTACACTTTGTAAAATATTTGAGGCGGTGCCCTAGATTGGTTAGTTTTCTCAAAGGTCTTTACACATCTCTTGTGAGATCATCACCTTCAGTACTCTCTTCCTGCTCTGCCTCAATTTCTCAATATCAAGGACAAAACACCCTTTGAGAGCATTATACACTTCACTGATGGATGTGCCTGTCAGAAATTCAAAGAAAGACACTTCAAAATAAGTGAACAGAGAAGGGTTTTATTTAGGTTTTTTTCACTCATGATGTATCTAAACGATACTAAAACTCCATATTTTGGTTGTATTTGGTCAAAGGTCCCACTTTTAAGGAGTTTTCTAAACAAAAGATGCCTTTGAATTCCAAAGAATATAAAATTCAGGGTTGTTAACAAAAGGTCTGAGAATATATCTTACCTTAGATCCTTCTTCCATCTGCTTCACTGCGTTCCAAACTACAACAGTATTTAGTGATAGTGGATTTCTGCAAAAGCCTTTAACTGATTTCATGTTGCCTGAAAAAAAGACAGAAGAAATTAAAGATAGAAAATTGAGACAGTGAGGCTTAAGTCTCAAGCCAAATGGGGATTCATAGTTACTAGCTAATGTAAAAGGGCAACCAGTTGTTATTTTCTCTATAAGAGAGGTTGAGTCTTCCCTTTATCAGTTGGAATTTGCAAGGTTGACATCCTTATGAGAGGTCTTCATTTATTCCAGACAAAGGAGCTTAATCAGACTACCACTAAGACTGGGATCAGTCAGATAAGGTTCAGCAGGACAGGGAAGAATGTTCAACTTAAGAAGGGAAATTCTGTCTAGTCAGGACAAAGTGCGCTCCAATTATCCAAATCCTGTTTAATTTTGTCAAAAACAAGTGGATTAAAATTCTTTTTTTAATATTTGGTGAAACTTTGGAGGGATATATATATATATATATATATATATATATATATATATATATGCCCAGCTGCACAGCTGCTCTTGTTAGTAACCATTTGAAAGGAAATGGAATGGGAAAGTAAAATGCTACCTTAATATATATATATATATATATATATATATATATATATATATATGCTCATTAATTACTAAAAAATTAACACATTTAATTGCAGTTTGAATTCCAAACGTTTGTCAGTGCACGAGTTCCTGGTACATCATGTAGTGGTAGCAAAAAAAAAAAAGAAACAGCAACAAGCACTAATTTCTCTCTCATATAATGTGAAAAGAAACTTACATGAATATTTCTGGCTTTTAAAGAAAAAAACTCCGATAAACAGAACTCTACTCTAAACAGGCATCTGGAGTTTTTATTGCCTCATTCCCAATAGTTAGTACCATCCCACTTGTTCGAAGATCAAACAGGTCACCATTTCTATGCCTGCTTAACATTGATTAATAACATACTGATACCTGATCATCCAATAACATGGGAAAATAGGGCCTGAGTAGCTTAAAGACCATATAATGTGTAAAGAAATGAGAGAAACATTTGATAAGACCCAGTATGCTGTATTCTGTCTTTGGACAGACAGAGCAAAACTTTGTTTCAGTCAGGTCTGTCTCCTTGTTGCATCAGTCTGGGGAAAATCAATGAGCATAAAAGAAAGCAGTGAAGCCTTAAACATTGTTTGCCACAGAGAGGGGCCAAGAGGATAAAAAAAGTTGATGATATAATGTCAGTGAGAAAAACAATCAATGGAGATTGAATGAAGATTATCAAAGCATCCAATGCTAAAATCTTTCAAAGACATGAAGAAGCAGGAGGATTGAAGTCTTGGAGGACTCAGACTTGAAAGAAGCCAAAAGGGATTCAAACAAAAATAGAACCCTAGAAAGCAGGAATAGCTCAACTTGGCAGAAAGAAAGACAAAAGTTCTCTGGTGGCATTTAGATAGTCTACGTATCAAATTATCCCTTCTGTTTCTGGGATCAGTGATGTCTTTTCTAAATTATAAGAGATCACATAAGGCGGAGTTTATGTTCAAATGATAATTTTGAGATGGAAATTGGAAAATTACATGAAAATGTACCAATTCACTGGAGAATAGCAGGTTTTTATGAGCAGCAAACAGCCCAATTTACTTTAATTTAACAAATAAATTTAAATTTGCTTGCTGACTGACAAGGACAGACTTGTAAATCAACCTTATTTATGTTGCCTTTTTCCCCCCAAATAATGTCTCTGTTGCTTTACTGTGGATGAAGAAATGAAAATAAATTACATCTCAGAAAATCAGGACACATTTGACACACAAAAGACTGCTTTCATGTAACTCAGACTCAACCACATTAACAACTATGTATGCAGCAACATACAAAAGCAAATAAACTTTCACTGCTACCCACTCAGGACAATATTCATTAACTGAATGTGCTTTGGAAAATGAAAAAGGAAAAGATTCAACAGGAGAGGACAGTTGTTTAATAGCAATCCCCACCCCCAGGAGAGGATTGGAAATAGCTTTTTGATTGAACAGGTAATTCAATATCCTTGCCAGGAATTGGCAATTAATGAGTTATTCAGTTTAGACCATTGACTCCATTAATAAAGAGACAATATGGATCATAGTGACCAGCTGTCATGTCAATTTAGTAATAGAGCTCACCTCAACAGTGCATGTTGGCCAAAGTCCTGCATAGCAAATAGCATTTATACCACATAATACCACATAATACCAATAAAAATGCATAAAGTTAAGAATATTTTTCATTTTGAGACTTATAACAGGGACATTTGTGGGCTGCAAAGGAATGTCTAGCATATCCAATTAATGTGAAGGTGGAATAATGGCTGTAAATACATACTCCACATGTTAGAAACCTAACATAAAACTATTTTGTTTTAAAAGAAAGGAAGTAGAGTGTCTCAGTCTCTGAGGTTCTTGGCTCCACAAACAAACCAATCAAACTAAGTGAAGCTACAGAAAAAGATAATTAACTGGAAAGAGCAAAGTCTATTTATTAGTCACATTTTAATACAAAATACAGTGTGATAGCCTGTTTTGGTGTGTGTATGATCATTTGAGACTAAAACTTTTAAATGAATAACAAGGACCTAACATCATCATCCTCTGTGGTATACTTGTTAATTACCTGAGAAATTGGACATGAAGCATTTGAAGTCTTTACAAAAATCCTCTGCTCTCTCTTCACAAACAGCCTTATACAGCTTAAGTTTCAGCTTTCCAGCTCTTGTTTAGTGTGTCACAGACCATTTAAGGAAAGGGCCACTTTTACAGCAAGTTTAGCTTCACCTGCAGTGTTGTACTTGCATGGCCGTGTGGAGCTAGTTAGTCTAGGATTAGTTAGATTTTTAACTTTAACATTGCAAGTGTTTAGGCCAGAATAACCCAAAGCAACACTATCTCAGGTATCACTTGCTGGTAATGTAAGTTTATCCTAATCCCAAAAATGAATAAATAAATACAGAACAAAGGAGAGCCAGTTGTTGAGCGTATTTCTATCATCTCTATCAGCAGTCACAACCAGTTCCTGCATTGCCCTTTATGCCCCTTTATGCTGGTAAAATCCAGTTTTACAAGATGATTTCCTTGATCAGACCATCAGACTGAAGCGAGCGTATTACGACTGTGACGGACAATTTAATACATATGAGCTGAAATAAAGCAACGTGGAAATACACTTCTTTGTTCTTTCTCTGCAAAGGATTTTAAAACGTAGAAGTAAAAATCCTTTGTCGGATGTGGAGTTATAGTCTTAGTATAGCAGGGCTAACAAAGACTTTCAACCCAGTTAAAGTCTGTAGTTTGACATCAGTTGTATATCTTATATAACAACCTTCCTTCCATTCGGTGTCTGTCTTTTATCCCTTAGTTCTCATCAGTGTATTAGTATCTTACTGTAAAAGCTGTATGCCCTATGTTGTCTGACAATCAAGAGTAACACCGTATCTGTCAGTTCATTGTTATGTTTACTTCTAATAAATAAAAACTATTTGTTTCCAGTGTTTAGTTTCTCTGCAAGACAAATGTATATCATGTTTCCTTTTGTCTCATATTAGTAGTTTATGTGAAAACATTTCACTGTGACAAAGTAATGTCTGGCTCTATTTGTCAAGAAAATGCTTTGCACTAGGCAACAGGCAATCTTTATTGGATAGAGATGAGGGAAACAAAGCCTTTCCATCTAAACTATTGGACCGTTCTTTCGCATCTAATTTCCATCAGGTCTTACATCTTTCAGTTTTTCCTCTGCTATTGCTTATGACTTATTCTTTTCTTGTCTCATTCTGACAGTAATTGTTTTCCCAGTTGATGTAGTGGAAAAAGTGACATATTGCAGATCTGTTGCGATACAAATCTTTAAATGCAGTAATAAAAAGATTTCAAACACAAGCAATTTGTTTTTGAGTTTACAGAGACTTCTTTTATTTTTTAAAAGGTAGTCAAAAGCTTCAAGGACTCACTACTGAGTCCTTCTTGAATAATTACTGTTTTCTAATGGAGTGAGTAGCACTAAATTAAAATTAAGGCAGGTAAGGCTCAGCAATATGGGGATGTCTGGGAACATGCCAGAATATTTTGAATCATAAACCTTTAAATTGTGGCTTTGTAGCTATTTAACATTGTTCATAAATGGAAGTTAATTAATTACTTACAACAGGCTTAGTTCAGTTAAGATTTATATTTAGAGAAAGTACTGAAAACAGAAAAAAAATGTTTGCTTTTATGACATCATTATAAATTATTTAATGTTAATTTCTTTTATTATACATCTGTTATGTATACATTCATATGTTACATATCACACATCCTGCTTTATGAGAGCAAAGTTACAGTCTGGCAGAGGAGAAAAATAATTTAGCACTGAGAGGGACGACTCAGGAACTGTAGGCCTACATCAAATGACCTTCAAACATGGTGGCAAACTGAGACTGAGGTGAAGTGCATGGCAAGAACACAGTTTGAAACAGGCTCATATAGGCAGAGCAGAAGTCATGCAACACCAGAAAAAACTTTCATTAGTGAGAATAAAAGAGTCAAGCTGAAGCTTGAAAAAGACCACAGGTATTGGACTGTAGAAGACTGGAGGAACGTCCTCTTCTCCTGATGAGTCCAGCTTTCAGCTCTGTTCTACACCTAGATGCTGTAGATGGAGACCTGAGGAGATCTTCAACCCAGTCTCACACTGGGCAAATATGTCTATGTAAAAGATGCCTTTATAAAGTCCGCATACATAAAAAAAAATAAAGTCACGTACAAGGTTATACTTAAAAAGAAAAAAAATGCTTCCTTCTGTTAAGACTGTGTTCCTCAGTTCAGAGGGATGGTCTTTACGTAGGCCGTGCTCCATGCCACACAGTCAGGGCGATCAAGTTCTGGGTGAAAGATCACTGCATCAAGAATTTGTCATGGTCAGCCCAATTGTCAGGTTTCAACCCTACTGAAAACCTCTTGGATGAAAATTAAAGGAAGATGGATGGTCACAAACCTTCAAGCAAACCTTTTTTTTGTTTTTTGTTTTTTTTTTTTGTTTTTTAGAAAGTTATTCAAGAGAAATATGAAAAATTTGCTGAGACCATGCTAAATCACATGAAAGCTGTGATAAAAAATGGGATTGTTCCACCAAATGCTTATTTTTTAATGTTCTTTAGTCCAACCATTTTGTCTACAAATGAAAATGGAATTTGTTTTCTTTGTCTTCTTTCTTCATTTATCATGCAAACACTGCATCACTCTGTTGTTTGATTAGAATCAAATTTTCCTTAAAGTAACGCTCTATAGAACAATAGTTTTGTTTTAGAAATTGGGAGAAATCAGTTTAATCTGGGATGCATTGAGCACTCTCTGCTATGCCTGACCTTGTACATTTCCACTCAACATATGTTGTCATTGAGCAGATAAAGAAACACATTCACTTCTCACACTACATGCATGCAGCCACACATAAACACAAACATACACATGCATAAATATCTGCCACTGAGGAAGCTGACAGAGTTTGTAACGTGATTCCTCGATTTCAGCAGCATCAAACCGCCAGCCACTATCTGCCAACCTGCCACAGATAAACTATGCCTGACTCCCCGTGTCGTCACAGGTCAGCACTCAGAGAGGCAGTCCAGCATTCGTATTTAGTTACACCAACACTAATCTCCGTGAGCTTCTCCCACCCTACTTCACCTGAAGATGCTTTATGAGAGAGGTGCCTGCAGAATTTGTGACAGGGTTCTTAAAGAGTCATTACCACATAGACAACTAATTTGATTTCTAGCTGCAGAATTGAAATGAATTATTCATGTTCAGCACTGGTCATTATTTTTTCTTTTCTTAATGTCTTTGTCATCCTTTTCAAGTATTTTAAGGTCATACACAGACATAAGCACATATGGTAACAAAATCTTTGTCCCCTGAATACCACTTTTTGTTACTCTGTCTTGATACAAGGGGAAACGAATACACTTGTCAACTGCATACAAGACGAAAGACTGCAAACATTGCAATCTCAATCCCTAAGAAGTCATTAAACTAGCAGCCATACAAACGTTGTATGGCTGCTTGATCACATTACGGTTAGCATATTCCTGTTAAAGACTAATGAACTGTTATAAAACCCTGTCTGATCCCATTAGAATTACATTGTCTGTCGGTGGATGAAAACATCATGTTAATTACCTGATCACTGAGGACCAAGGGAGGCAGGACACAACGTAAAAATGAACATCGCTGACCTGTGAAAATATGATGTCATCCATGGTGGTCTTACTTGCAGTTAGCAACATTTGTAAAGTAGGTTACATTGGCTTGCTTTCAGATAGAATAACCTACAGACTATAAAGTTCTGTAAAAATTACTCTGATCTATGTAATAAATCTCTCTAAAATGAGTAAGCAGGATGCAGTATATCAACTCAGGTTTTTGACATGATAGTTGGTCTGTGTGGATCTTTAAACAGAAGTGCACACACGTTTCCCTGGATGGAATACAAGCACCCTACAAAGCATACAGCACATTGTTAAAACCTAACCTGTGTCTGTCCACAGCAGCAGTTCAGAACATTAACCAGTATTTGCTTTCTTGTCAACAACCCACCCCTGTACTGATGTAGGAGAAAATCTCTGAGCTCAAATAAATGTGATTGAGATTGCACAGCAACGTCTGCTGATGTCTGGATAATCTTAAGCCAACTTTAATTTTAGACTCAGATTGTAAGCATTTCTTTTTTAAACCATCAACTTTATTTATTCTTGAGCTTCCATACAAGCCTGGACACATACTGTTTGAAAGATTACTGAAGATTAGCATCATACTGTGTCTGTCCCAGTTTCTGGTATAATAATCTCATATTAAAGAAAATCTGTATTAATATGATTTCTATCACATGAAAGAATTATGATTAAATGCAAATTTCAAAGTTATTCAAATGCAAACTAATAGTACAACTGCATGATAAATAATTGTTTTGGTATGTCACAAAGTCAAGCATCAGGTTGACATAGAAGTCTAAGCCATTTAAAAATACTGCACTATTTCATACATTTACATTTGACTCTTCATCACAAGCATGGTAGTGATGAGACATGGTAAATGATCCTAAATCATTGGCTAAATGTCCATTAAAATGCAATTCTTCAACTTTTACTCAAGTTTCCTGTCAGAGAAAAAAAGACTGATGCTCTTTACAAGCCTTCAACAGCATATTAAGTGGGGGTGTAAGCTCTTATGCAAGGAAAACATTGACATCAACTGAATCATTTTGGCAGGAGCAAGGGTTAGCTTATTAGAAAGACCAGGGAGATTTTGGACTTTCATTTATTTGTCATTGAAAAAATCCATGGATTGAGACAAAAAGGACAGACAATGCTTCCTAAAGCAACCGAGGAATTAGTGTCCCAGTGCCAGGACGCAGTAACCTGTCGGGCAATTTATCGCTGTGGGCGGGCCCCATTTTTCATGTGAAATTTGAATTTATAAGAGGACAAATTCCAGTTCAATAAATCAATATTTGGCCCAGGGTGAAGCAGATTATAGAATACAATTTAAAAGAAGTATTTTCCTCTAGTGTTGGCCAACAACTTTTTAGGCCAGTTTAATGATCGTAACACAACAGATTTAACATAAAACAGAACATTTAATTTCTAAATAAAAACGTCAATATGGTAATTTCAACCAATAATACATTTTATAATTAAATGACAGACTGTCTGAGGTTGAGATCAGTTAATCAAAAACCGTAAACAGAGATATTAAAAGAGATACGTTCTGACCCATATGGATCAAATCTTACACAAAACAACACAAACGCTCAGCACAACGCAGAGAGTTTCATCACACTCAGGCCACTGAACAGACTTCTACATCCCAGTCAAGGAGGAACTGAGGTGGAACACTCAGTTACTAACCTGTACAAGCTTACTTAATTTATTTTAGAGAAAAGCTACTAGAGCTCAGCAAACCTGATCTTGGCCTATTTTTTGCAACTTAACTTGAACTCTTTATAACATCAGGTAACATCTGCAGCAGACAAAACTCAGACATACGAAACATGTAATTGTGATTTATTACACTTAGTATGGATGAGTCGGGACAAATGCACCTGTGGTTGCTGCAGCTGTTGCTATCTTGCTAAGTCTCATCATATTGCTGGAAACCTTCAAGCTGCAGAAGTGGGTGATTCTTGCAGCGTGACATCGCACACATGTTTCTTTCTTCATGTTATAATTGGACTGCTTTCTTATGTCCGTTGTCCTAAGATATCAGTCTGCTACTACTTTAGTGAAACTAGCCAATGACTTTGAACCAAATATCACAATAACAGAAAGAAAGCACTGTGTTCTTTCAGTTTACATATACACACCAACACACACAATTTACAAATAACTCAAGAGATTAAGTTTTCTCAATGACAAAAAAGCACATATAGGACCAGATTCTACTTATGATTATTCAGTACCACTATAAAAATAACTGCTAAATCATTATAAATTAAAATTATATTTAAAGGTAAATAAATTAAAATCAAAAGGCTGGATGGGAGGGCTGGACATCTGATTGAACGGGCCCGTAGTACTAGGTCTGCTGAGGATGACATGGAAGTGGACAGTGTTGTCCAGAAACCATCCAGAGCTTAATATAAAGTCCTTCTCATAGACTTGATTAATTTCTCATTCTTTTAAGTCTCCAGTTGTGTCCCTTTTTATTTGAAAAACATTAAAAAAACACCAAAATACTCACAAATGCCTTTATCATAATTGCAGCGACAGGTCAACAGGACCACATTTTAGAGTAATGAAACACATACAGTCTTGGTTAAAAAAGATGTACACTGTTTTTAATCAGCTGTTATTAATTAGATTAGTAGATGGATTTAAAAATGATCCAGCAGTGAAAAGACTGAATGACAGAGGGACTTAAGCTTTTTCTAAGAACATAGTAAAATAAAATGATTATTTGAGGCTAAAGACTAAGAACATGCCATGCATATAATCACTCAAGAAGCTTTCACATTATAGACATCATCGATTTACAACACACACTCAGTAGAGCTATATACAGTTTGGTCCATTCATTTTCCTCTACTGGTAAAACAGCTCTGTCCATCATCACCAAAGAAATCTCACAAAAAAAGAGACTGACTCAAACTGGACTGCACTAAGATAATAGCTTTTATGATAATGAATCATTGTGCTTCGTGGCTGCAGTTGCTGCTACATTTGTCACTGTCTCATTTTGACAAGGCAGAATTGTGTTTGGGGCGATTAACCTGAAGGAGATGACCTGTCTGACAGGAAGCGCCGTGTCATTTCTCTTGACAAGATGGCGGCTGACCCCACACCGCTTCAGGATAAAAATGCATGATGGTTGAGATCGTGCTTTTTTTGGAAGTCCTCTGGGATAAGGGCAAGCAGGACTAACCTTTTTAGATTTTCTGTTTCATAACAGAATTATGATGGAAGCATGCCATGTGGAATTTTCTCATTCCCATCACATCTGACCCGTCGCAAATCTTACAGATAGCAACAGTGCTGTCCCACATGAAGGCTTATAGTGAAAGACATGATATGCCAACATGGCAAATCAAGGACATAATGACTACACAAAGTAGAAAAAAAAAAAAAAAAAAAAAAAAAATTATTGGTTTCAGCTCCAAGCCTTCCACTGCAGCAATTGCAAACTCACTTGTGGGTTTGTCCTTTGTTAATGTTAAAATATGTTAACCTTTTTTAAAAATGTATTAATAAATATGATTTTTAAACTCTGAAATATTTCCTTCTTACTTAACTTTGCTTTAAAATACAAACAAGAGAAACAAGAGAATTGCAAACTATACTTTATCTATACTAAAAGAAAGACATCCTGATATATTTTCCCCTTTTTTCAGTAAAACAGATTCATCTCTTCTTTTTTGCAAAACTAAATTCCATCCATCCATCCATTTTCTGCCACTTATCTGGGATCGGGTCATGGGGGCAGCTGCCTAAGCAGGGAAACCCAGATTTCCTTCTCCCTGGCCACATTCACCAGCTTGTCCGAGGGGGTCCCAAGGCATTCCCAGGCCATCAGATATAGCCCTTCGCCTTCCGGGGGTTTTCCTCGCGTTGAGACATGCCCTGAATACCTCACCAGGGAGGTGTCCAGCAGGCATCCTGACCAGATGTCCGAGTCACCTCATCTGGCTCATCTCGATGTGGAGGAGCAGTGGCTCTACTCTGAGCCCCTCCCGGACCACCAAGCTCCTCATCCTTTCTCTAAGGGAGAGCCCGGCAACCCTGTCAAGAAAACTCATTTCGGCCATTTGTGTTCTTTTGGTCACTACCCACAGCTTGTGACCATAGTTGAAGGAAGGTACAAAGATCGATCAGTTAATCAAGAGCTTTGCCTTTTGGCTTAGCTCCTTCTTCACCACAACAGGTCGATGCAGCGTCCGCTTCACTTAAGACGCCGATCCACCTGTCGATCTCCCGCTCCACCCTTCCCTCGCTCATGAACAAGAACCTAAGAAACTTGAACTCTTCAAGTTGGGGCAGGACCTCATTCCCAACCCAGAGAAAGCACTCCACCCTTTTCCGGCTGAGGACCATGGTCTCGGATATGGAGGTGTTCATTCTTATCCCAGCTGCTTCACACTCAGCTGTGAACCGCTCCAGCGAGAGCTGAAGGTCGCAGCCTGATGAAGCCAGCAGAACCACATCATACACAAAGAGCAGAGACCAAATCCTGAGGCCACCAAACCAGATCCTATCAACACCTCGATTGCGGCTAAAAATTCTGTCCATGAAAGCTTTGAACAGAATTTGTGACAGAGGGCAGCCTTGGCAGAGTCCAACCCTCATTGGAAACAATTCTGATTTACTGCCAGCAATGTGGACCAAGCTCTGGCACCAGTCGTACAGGGACCGGACAATTTGTACAAGGGAGTCTGGCACTCCATACTCCCAGAGCACCCCTCACAGGAGCCCCCAGGGGACACAGTTGAACACATTCTCCAAGTCCACAAAGCACATGTAGACTGGTTGGGCAAACTCCCATGCCCCCTCCAAGACCCTGAAGAGAGTGTAGAGCTGGTCCGCTGTTCCAAAATCACGCTGAAAACCACAACACTCCTCCCCAACCCGAGGTTCAACTACCCAACTGACCCTCCTCTCCATGACCCCTGAATAGACCTTACCAGGGAAGCTGATATGATCCCCCTATAGTTGGAGCACACCCTCCAGTTTGAAGAGGGGGACACCACCCCTGTCTGCCAGTCCAGGGGAACTGTCCCCAACGTGTGTCAGCCAAGACAGTCCTACAGCATCCAGATCCTTAAGAAACTCTTGACAGATCTCATCCACCCACAGGGCCCTGCCACGAAGGAGCTTTTTAACCACTTCAGCAACTTCAGCCCCAGAGATGGGAGAGCCAACACCAGGGTCCCCAGACTCTGCTTCCTCATTGAAAGATGTGTCAGTGGGATTGATGAGGTCTTCGAAGTATTCCCTCATCCGACCCACAACGTCCCTGCAGCTCCCCACTGTACACAGTTTTGATGGAGCACTGCATCCCCCTCCTGAACCACCGGATGGTGGACCAGAATCTTCACGAAGCCATCTGGAAGTCATTCTCCATGTCTTCTCCAAAGTGCGCTCCGTTTAGTCTTCTGATACCCATCAGCTGTCTCTGGCCAAAACGGCCTGATAGGACTCTTTCTTCAGCTTGAAGGCATCCCTCACTACTGGTGTCTACTAACGTGTTCGGGGATTTCCGCCATGACAAGCACCGACAACCTTATGGCCACTGCTCCAGTTGGCCATCTCAACATTAGAGGCATGGAACACAACCCACTCGGACTCAGTGTCCCCTACCTCACCCGGGACATGGTTGAAGCTCTGCCAGAGATGGGAATTGAAACTCTTTCTGAAAGGGGACTCCACCAGACTTTCCCAGCAGACCCTCACAACACACTTGTTCTGCCAGGCCTGACCGGCATCCTCCCCCACCATCTGAGCCAACTCACCACCAGGTGATCAGTTGACAGCTCCGCCCCTCTCCTCACTCGAGTGTCAGAGACATGCGACTGAAGTCTGATGATAGGACTACAAAGTCGATCATTGAACTGTGGCCTAAAGTGTCCTGGTGCCAGGTGCACATGTGGACATTCTCATGCCTGAACATGGTGTGTTTGTTATAGACAACCCATGACGAGCACAGAAGTCCAATAACAAAACACCATTCAAATTCAGATCAGGGGGGCCGTTCCTCCCAATCCACATCCCTAGAGCTAGCTTCTGCAGCCAAGGATCAGACGACCCCTATGGCCCCTCCTGCAGGTGATGAGCCCATAGGAGGAGGCGGGTCCATGTCACCGATTCGGACTAAGCCTAGGCCCCATGGGCAAAGGCCCAGACATCAAGCACTCGGTCCCATGCCCCACCTCCAGGCCTGACTCCAGAGGGGGGTCCTGGTGACCCACATTCAGGCAAGGGAAACATGGATTCACTGATTTGACTCATCATAGGGGTCTATTGAGCCACCTTTTGTCTGGTCCCTCCCCTAGAGACCTGTTTGCCACGGGTGACCCTACCAGGGGTATAAAGGCCCCAAAAACTTAGCTCCTAGGATCATCAGGATGAGCAAACTACTCCGCCATGGTAAGGTGGCAGCTCAGGGAGGATGACCAAATTCTAAATTCAGTTTTTACATTTTTCCAAATGTGAAGAATTACTAAAAAAAAAAAATGAAAACGAGTATGCTTAATGCAACTTTCAAACATTCCATGCTTGAATCCAAGTCCACAGAACACATGTATTAATGTAATCAAATTAATGTACCTGAATGCATAATCATTGCAATAATTAGCTACATCTGAGATGGGTTTTCTCTTAATAACTAATTAGGCCGCTTGCTGCTTCTGGTCTTGCCATGTGACCTTTCTTTTTCTGCATTCTTCTCACAGAGCTTGTCTGGCTGATGCTTGATTATCTTCCTCAGTGCGGCTGAATCAACAAGCATAAGAATGACAGGGAATTGATTTAACAACCACTGGAGGTGCTTCACTGTATGACCTACAGCTCGTTATGCTACAGACTTGGTGCATGGTTGCCCTTTCTTCAGCAACCAGACCACATTTTATTACACATAGATATAGAAGCCAAGAGTGGTCATGCTCGTCTCGCATGTTTTCTCATGATAACTGGATATTTTCTCTCATTATTTTGAGAAAACAAACTTCGTTTTCTCAAGATAACAGATTATTTAAATGCATGGTCGTGAGGGGGCTGGAACTGCTCATGGTCCATCACTGAACCAACACAGAGAGACAAACATTCAATCAGGCTCACAGTCACTCCTAGCGAGAATTTAGAGACTCAAATCAGCCAAACATGCATGTCTTTGGACCATGGGAGGAAGCAGGGAAAGACCTCACTCATACACAAGTGGGAAGATGCAAACTCCACCCAGGTCCCTCCCAGAAACCTACTTGCTAATATATAAGAATTATAGTTATATAATCATAATGTTTCGCTTCGAGTTTCACTTTATGCACCGTGTCACATGCTCGCTAGAAGATATAAACACACTGTTCGGATTGAACGTGCACCATGGCTGATTCAGCAAATAAACGAAAGAGTGGAAAAGAGGAAAAGAAAGAGAGAAAGTGAAAGAACAAGAGACAAGGCCAGAGCCAACACGACTGTCTTTTACTGGCTGCAGCAAGGTCTCCTATTCTACTTCCTTGGAACCCTTCCGTTGGAGTCCCAAACTTATCTGACCGTAAAGGGTGGAGCTTAAACATTGCAAGTGGGAACAACATAATGTTTGAAAATACAGTAAATATTTTTTTGTTGTTTAAAACTTGTCAACCCACACGCCAAAAAGAAAGAACACAAACTGCTAGATGCCACCCATTCTTTTTTCTGTCAAATTCTTCTTCATTATAATTCAAGAAAGGCATGCTATTATATTACTGACGCGTCTATCACTATCCAACGTATATATCTTACATACTAGGTAAGGGCTGGGTGGGCTGAAGAAGTGCTACAGAGATCAGGGTTTATTGAGCCAAACTATCCTCAGATGGATGATCTATACCTCCTTTACCCTGTACAAAATCACTAAAAGCCATCCCAGCTGCCACAGGATGATAGGCTGCTGCACAGTCTAGCATAGGGTTAATATAGTGACAGAGATAGATGCATGCTCACACTCATACACACTATGGGAGGAAGCTAGAGAAAGACACACAGTTTAGTCATCAATATTGCACTTTGTAGAGAAACTCAATGACCAGTGATCCCACTTCCTCAAACTTAATCAGATGTGAGGAAAAAATAAAGGGAGTAAAATGTTTACAGTTAGAAACATTAATATTTTATAATATTTTATACATTTTATAGTGCATTTGTCTTCCTTTAGCCAAAATTGTAACCACATTGCAAAGTCTTAAAAATGTATGTGTTTTCAGAAAAGAAAGATGCTAAAAAAAGGTAACTTATTTTTCGAATCTTTCTGCATTAGGACATCTTTGAATAAGATAGAATCTCAATCAACAAATACTTAGCTCATTTGTATATTTGAACATTCTGTTTTACTAGGACAGAGGAATTGGTTCTGTTCACATGTGCACATTAACCGAGAGATAATATTCACAGTGGACCATTTGGCCTTTTGGGAAAACAGACACCAGTCTTTCTCTCCATTCAGGCTCACAGAAAGAAACTCAAAACCACAGCGTGCATCAGAGACAGGAAGCGGATGGGATGGCAGCAAGAGGTGGAGGAAGGAGTTTCAAAGAGCAAAACATCAGATCTTCAAAGTTGTTCTGTTGTATTAGAGAGATTCAACAGTGTCGTAGTGATTCTCCCTTAACAATGCAGATGAAAAGGAAGTTCCTTGCTCAGATGATTTTATATCTTGAGAATGAAATATGAAGTCATTAAAATGAACCTGGAGTTGAAAGTGTTACCACATAAGTGGAATCTGAAGGAGTAGTTGAGTGTTTGTTGGTGAGCTTCCACAACAAGTTATTATTGTTGAGATTAGCAAAATGCAAAACAGGCAGCGTCACTGTAGCATATAGAAGATCAATTTTACTTTAAGTGTTACCCTGCACTCAGACTAATCCAGAACTAAGGCCAGCATAACCATGGTAACAATCAGAAACCAGCCAGTTATTTATTTTAGAAGTATCATGTGCATACCAAAAAATACTTTTTTTTTTCTTTTGACAAAAAAATAATAATATTGTAGTCATAAAATTGTCCTTATTGTTCCTAGTTTCACCTGTCTTCCCCCCTGGTTGCACTCGCATGTTACTTTTGGCTTTGTGAATTTCTGTCACTGCACAGGCAAGCATGCAGCATCGATGGGAGAATTCCAGTAGAAACATCAATGTTGACTCATTTACTCCCTGAAACAGATGCATTCACCTCCTGCCATATTTCTTCAGCTCCATTTCCATAGTGTGTTTATGCATCGTTTGGATACTTTTGGAGGCAGAAATAGTATGCAAGAGTGGATCCAAGCTAATTCATGAGGATGCTATAAGCGCTGGGCTGTTGTAAAGAGTCAAAGCCTCAGTCATGCATGATTTTTATTTTTAGGTCTGAATACTATTGAGTTTGAGTTACTGAATATGGTTAAACATTGAGGTCTAAAGAGACTGAAGGAGTTTTAATGCCAGACTTAAGTGGCTATGTGTTTCACTGCAGTTTTTGTCAAGTTTGCTGAACCTAAATCTAAAAGAGAACCTACAGACATGGTTGGAAACATTCATCTCAAATAGCTACAACCAAAGCAAGGGTTTCCAGTGATTTTTGTTTTTTAAAAGAAAATCTTATGTGGATAATGTACCTATCATCATCTTAACTTAGAAGCTCTGCTTGATAATAAACATTGGGACACATATTTTCCTAATGAAGACATTACAGCTCACAAATCCTAAGTTTGTGTCTCCTCCTGGACAGATGAGATAATGGGATCAAACTACACTAACCACTTTGAATTGTCTTGTACATGAAATGTGCTATGCAAATAAATTTGCCTTGCCTTGCCTTACACCAATTCTCCAATTCTGTTCCAATCACATTTATTTGCCAAAAACCTGCTTCTCCAGCCTGTTTTTTATTATTTTTTTTTTTATATGTATTGTATTTTATGTGTTTGTTTTTTATTTTAAACTCAAATTCCAAACAAAAATTATGAACATTTAACACAAAAAAAAAATCCAAGCTTCCAAACTTAAAAAAAAATATATAAGTTGATCAAATAATTATCGAGTCCTAACCCTTTTTTTCATAATAACTAAACTATTCGAATGAAATCATATCAAATCAAATTTTATTTATAGAGCCCTTTTCATACACAAAGTAATATGAAGTGCTGTACATAATAAAAACAAATTATGCATATTAAAAACTAAATTTAAAAGCCTTCACACACCAAAGAATGAAAAGGCACAATCGTACAGAAACTCACACACATACAAACAAAGCGCATGCACACTCCCCCCCACCCATACCCCATTTTGTACAAACATGAGCTCCCATCACTAATAATTGTCTCTGAAAAAAGAACAATAAAACGAAAACATCTGGCTTGACGCTGCTGTGAGGAAATGATATCTTGGGGATCCAGTCACACTGGAAGCTAGTGAAATGTAGCACATCACAAACCATAATACACAATAATAATAATACCCAACCACAATAAATCATAATACACACTATATTGTGTTTTAATAGGCCTCATTGATAGTTTCATATCTTTTAATCATTTGTTCACTATGCAGCTGAACCGTTCTTGTAGTGCTACAGTTAAGTTTAGTTTTTCTTCTCACAGTTGCTTTATTTTAGAACATCTTGAACTGAATTTACTTTTGCTTAACTAGATTCTGTTTGGCAATTGAGTGTACATTATTAAAACCATTGTAAAATTTGATCAGTTCTTCAAATCTCAGTATTTTTAGTTTGATGAACAGGGAGTTTGTTGGTTGTGTTCAAGTATGTTAGTTATGATTCTTATGGCTTTAAAAAAAAATAAATAAATAAAAACTAAATTAGTTGTCCATTATGTTTTCCTCCACACTTTGATATAATTAGTCATGTATGGTCATATAAAGGAATGTGTACAATGATGACTGATTAAAAACATATCTGTTCATACATAAGAGCTGCAACTGACTTACCTATTTAATTTAACAGTTTATATGGTTCTTCCAACTCAAATGTTCATCTATTATTACTCCAAGCAATTTCAGCCACCGTTTTAGTTTCTATATATTAAACACTTTTTTAAATTTAAATTTAAAGTCAATTTATTAAATTTACATTTAAATTCTTAGTTCATTTATCTCATAAAGTGGACAGGTAATGCACACAAAATAATTTTGCAGTTTTTAGCATTTCGCATTGTATATTGAGAGGATGACAAACATCGCTGTGATTTAACATTAACCATTTGGTGTTTTAACAATGTAAAAAGACACACAAACAGCAGAAAATGAGCATAAATGACTAACTAAATGTGCCAAAAGAGGTTTGCTGTTTGTGTTGCTACGAATTTAAAAGTAAACTATGTTTTTATGACAAGGGATGCGCAGCAAGGCTAAATAAAATTGATAGTTTTTGCACTGCTGGCAAAACATAGTCAAATTTGTGAAAGTACCAATGGGCAAATGATGATGAATCAACAGCAGAGATTTCAACTCCGAAAAAAAAACAAGACCACAAAATATGAAGAGGCAGTTCTAGCCCTACGCATGACCAGGTAATGGTCAAGTAATGGTAATGGTCAGTGGTGGGTAATGAAGAGAGACCACAGTGTGTTGTATGTCTCAAAACATTAGCATCGGACAATGTGCAGTCAACAACTTATAACACTGTTTGGGGACCTTTAATCCAGAACACAAAGAAAATCATGTTGATTACTTTAGAAATAAACTATTAAACTGTCCTATAAAGCATAGTTGTTTTACTAAAGCAGCATCTGTCTCATAGAACGTTCCACTCACCTGTAGCAGAGGAACCGATGATTCCTTCTGCCGCTAATATGTTGCAACTACAATTAACAAAGTAGCAGCCAATTAACTAAAGAGTATTTCATGGCACCTTTCTTTGAGTGTTTCTTAGTAAGCATCAGGGTGCAGTTGATATTATTATTGTTAATGAAAAGGGGGTCCTGCAGAAAAAGTCTGGGAACCACTGGTTTAACCAGTTGCTGCAGTCACCTAATCTGGAGCCTCTGTATCTGTTGGCTTTAATTCAACTCATTGAACCTGTGTCGGGTTCGTCAGTGGGGGAGAACACTCTGACTGTTCAGCTCTTCAGCTGTTATACCCTAATATGATGTGACCTGCACTCTTTCCTTTGCATGAAACTAAAATGTGTAATGAAAACATATATGTAGAAAACAGTTAATCTCTATTCATATGTATTATCATATGTGTTTTTTTTTTTTTGTTGTTGTTGTTGTTGTTGGTTTTTGTGTGTGTGTGTGTGTGTGTTTGTTTTGTCTTTTTTTTTTTAACTGTTATCCTTCTGTCACCGCTATTTTGACATTGGACAAGTTAGGATCATTTACTGGGACTTTCTGGGACTGACCAGCTGAAAAAAAGCTAATTTAAAAAGCTTCTTTATGGGCTTCATATTCAGTCCTCATTGTTTGAAAAGGCCTGAAAAGCTCAAAGTTGTGTAAACTTAGTTGATTCAGTTACTTTGAAAGCTACAGGAAACAGGAAGTTTAACTGCTTTTCTCTTTTTCCTTTTTTTCAGGATGAAGGTGAACGGAAGCATGCTGAGAACAGAGAGCAGACAGTCAAGAGACAAAATGCTTTTTATGGGGTGTTTTTATTATTTTTTAACAGTAGCAGAGTAAATACACTGTGAAAGGAGAATCAAAGAAATCTCTCCAAACAATGGTGCAACTATTTATTTTAAATGTGTGTGCTTCTTGCTCCTGTGTGCACAGAAGAAAAGAGAGTGATTTTGATGAATGCGTCCTGACGGATGGTGTAACCCCCCCTAAGCCTGCCTCCTCATCCTCTCCAGCTCTCCTGTCATGGCTGAATATCGAGGTCAAACCACCTCTCATATCTGCTCTGCACTGCAAGGACACAACACAGAGAGCTTGTCAACAGCATGCCCATTGGCAAGGCTGCTGTTGTAGCATTTTTTTTACTTATTTAATCAATGATTTGTCATTAAAAAGGAAAAGGCTCAGAAAAATCTTTATATAGGACTTGGTCTTTGGTTTATCTTCACTGTTTCACTTGAAGTAAATTAGTATGTAAAATATGTTAGCCTTAGATATCAAAAATAACTCTCCTTTTAATCACACCAGCAAGATAAGCCAAGACGTGTTTTAAAAATGTAGAGTCAAAGTGCACCAGTTCTTCACCTGATCGAGAGTTTAATCAGAGCTGACGATTTGTTACTGAGATATTTTCGTTCTAACAAACTCCTCTCTGCTCTGCTGAACACTTCCCACCCATCCTCTCATGTCTTTCATCTCCTGGGATGAACACTGATCATTAGGAGAGAGGTGCAAACAGAACAGCAGCATCAGGGCTTCGGCTTGTCTCAATTATGGTCAATTTATGTGTTTTCGTTTAACTTCCAAGTTCCATTTCTGTCACTAAATTGCTATGTCTTAGTGACATGATGAGGTTTTAGAGATATTATCAGATTTTCTCAGATCTAGCTTAAAGAAAGAAAAGTACATCTACTGTATTTCTATTTCATGCCAAATGATGCTTGTTCTGTTCTCTTGTATTTTTTTCTCCAAAACATTAACTTTCAAAACTTGTGTTCAACTCAAAAGATTTGACTCAGTGTGTATATATGTATGTATATATATATATATATATATATATATATATATATATATATATATATATATATGTATATAGAGTCAAATCTTTTAATATTGTGATATCAAGCTTTATAGAATCTGATTTCATTCTAGGATTTATTTTATGCATGAATATGGATAATGAAGATTCAAATAACATAAAACATCATTTTAAAATATTTTACTATACTTTATCATTTCATGTTATTTTATACTTTTATTATAAAAATGTAAAAATTTGTGCAAATTGTGAAAAGGTTTTAGACCTAGAAATACATCATACAATCCTATTAATCCAATCCAAGAAAAGAGGGCAATCTTTGAAGCTAGAGATAAATTAGCTTTATAAAGATATTTTGTTGGAAATTTAAATATAGGGTTTTTTTTTGTTGTTGTTGTTGCTTTTGTAGCTTCAGGTCTATTTTGCTCAATGCATCTGTGTTTATGTTGGATTTTAACAGCAGCAATCAAACTGGGTTGCTTCCTTCAAGTTACATTAATATTTTTAATACACTCATTTATTATATTATATTATATTATATTATATTATATTATATTATATTATATTATATTATATTATATTATATTATATTACTACAGTGTTAATAAGAAAGGAGTATATGCCTCAAGCAGATTTTTCATAGTTCACTTCACAGATTAGTAAACAGTTTGAGGGGTTATAATCAGAAGCCCCCAGACTGCAGGAGTCTTAAAGTGTCACCAAACTCATGAGTGCACAGATTTAGAAAAGTTTATCTTGCCAAGTCTTAAGATAGAAAAGTTTACAGTTTTGTATTCATCTGCACCAGCTTACTACAAACCTCACAAGGCTTATCAACAGACTTTGATGTATTGGATTGATTAAGTTTCTCTTTGTTTAAAATCTTTCAGTAATTCATCCAACACCTGCATGTGGGGGTGGAAGTTGCTAAGAAGTCAGAGCAGGTGTTGAGGGTCAAGAAATTCCAGCTCTCTCCACATGTCAAGTGTTCATCTGACAGATACAGAAGCCTTATACTTTATTATTAGGATGAGTGTGTGAAAGGGTGAAAGTAACATTTGCTACTAAATGAGTGGTCAATAATTTTAAAAAATAAAAGAAAATTATTTTTGTTGAGAATTGCTTTTCTTGTTTTTGTCCTGAATATGAACATGTTGCAATAAATGCCTTCCTAGGAGTAAGCAGACTTAAATGAAACGAGTGCAGTGAGATAGTTGGCACAGGGTTTGTTTTTCCCTTTGCCTGGCAAAAGAGGTAGCCAGTGTTTTCAGCATCTTTTTTTCTTTCTGTCTGTCTTTTTCTAAGATCACACAAGAAATGTGAGGCCAAATTACATAAAGTTGTTGGGTAGGCGAAGCAGAACCCCAAGGGGATTGCTTTGTTTAACACTTCTAGACATTGCTTCAGCAAAGGGGCTTGCTCTCTCTTAGCACCCTTCTACATTTTCTTTGTTCTATATAGCTTTGAAATGTCTCTGAGGCAGGTATTGCTTTGTTAATCCAGCATTCTTCACATTAACTTGTCCACTTCCTGTCATCCATCCATGCCTTTATAAGTGCTTTAAACCTAGTGTTTAAATATCCAGAGTGTCAGTTTCCAACAAAGAGTGACATTGGAACCCATAATTTGAGATAAATGTATTCATATCCATTTACTTCCATGAGCTTTCACATTTCTTATTGTGTTTCGCTTGTGTGTTAAACACATGGTGGTGAAACAGTGATGGGATTTGTACACGATGATTTTTTCTGTGGAGACCGGCTGAAATAACAGATGCTGTTGTGGATATACAGATGCTACTTCATTTGCTCTGAGTATTGTTACATTTTTACATAAAGTTCTGACATTAATCCAAGGAAAATAAATAATAATGATCAACAATACAGGCCAACTGAGTGATGAATATTTTTCCGGTTCTGCTTTACTTCTAAATTTGCTCTTTTAATTACACAACTGTGCCACACGTACTTGCAGGATTCAGCTTTCTTTGCATGTGCCAGAGGAAAGATCAGATTTCTGAACCTGTGGAAAACGGGTCAGACTAATAAAGTGTCCTGAGGAGTAGCACACCAAAACCACAATGTCCGCTGAACCTGTAGCGGATCTCTGTTGCATGCCCTCCCCCTCACTGTCTGATTCTCTGCTGACATGTTCTGTCAGTATTTGCTGTTAAATAAAATCCAAAGAGAACAAAATACCAAAAGAAGAATTTTTTTTTTAATTAAAAATTCTTCAATCTGAAATGTTTGTCCAGTTTGAAACCAAATGACACAATAGTTTGGGACAACACAGATACACTGTGTTTCTCTCTGCATGACAGTATTTTATTAGACAAATGATGACACACTTCACCATTTAAAGGACAGTAGTACATTCAGATCAGGTCATCTGCACAGTATAAAGATCTGGGAGAGGTGACATATGACATCCAGTTGTGTTGGCCCATTGGCTTTCTATAGTGTGGGCTTTCTGTAGAAACATTTCCTCCAGCTGACAAAACACTGCACACCCAATGTGTCTGAGTTATTGATTCTCTTCAGTCATTTTCTGTAAGACAGTCTTGATCATTTCTTTATTTCTATGTTCAGTAGAAGATGAATATGGCTGAAAGGTTAAAACATTACATTAGTTTTGGCCTCAATAACAAATTAAGTAATAGAAAAGAGCAATAATAATTGTAACATGTTAAAATGTCTCTGCTGGTTTTATTGACAATTTCACTGTGGATTAAAGATGCCAGTACATGCAGGCTGATTCTATCCATTATTCACATTAGATTTTGTGCTTTTGCATCACACTTCACCTGTCAAAGCCTGCGGTTTTCTTTGTTTGTATCAAACTGTTTAATAGTCCAAATGGAACAGAGCAGGTGGAGTCACCGGAGTGGTTGCAGTGGCAAAACACTTCAATAATGCATTTTGGCATCATATAACTTAAACTCCCTAGAACACATTCCTTGCATGTCTCAAAACTTTTCTTTCACTGTAAGGCGCTGAAATGACTGCATTTGACTATCTTAGTTGCACCGTCTGTAAGGCTGCCCTCAATTTTCATACTTAGTGGAAAGGCGGGCACTAGATACACATGAGGTTATTAAGCAGCAAAGTTTCCTTTAAGAATCCTCTGTGAGTTTTTACAGTTCCCCTCCATAAGGATGGACATTAGACACTGATGCTCCAGATAAAGCCTTTGAGTAAACAACAGCTTCAGCAACATTGAATCTTAGAACAAAGTAACACAGACTTTACTTGTCATGTAAATTAACACCTACACATCACTTTTTTCAGAACAGGACAACACCACATCTCATACATGACGCAAAGCAGTGGCAGGGTGGCTTTGTGGCTACAGAGACATGTGTCCTGCTGAAGTGTCAATGACTAGGTCAGTTGAACCCATTTCCCTCCACCTCCCCTAACACTTGCAAGGCCCACTTCTCAGTAGCTCAGAGAACCCTGACCTATGGCTTCCTTGGAGCCTCTAGAACAAAGGAGTTGAATGAATGATTATATTGTCCATATATCCAGTCACGCACAGGGGAGACGCAAATTGTGGAGTCAGTGTAATCCGTTAGGTGTGAATGGCGACATCCTGTCAAGGCTGATGTCTGCCTCGCAGTCCTCCAAGTCACAAACGGAGTCGGTGGCGATTTCATTGTTGTGAGAAAACTGTGAAATCCTGTCAAAAGTTTCGTCATGCTCAATACATTCAACCACATTGGGGATCATGTTCACATAAGCGTTCACGATTTCCTTGTGGATGAGGGTATCTTGGTTATATGAGACCAGCTCGTTGCTGATGTTTACAGTTTCCACAGGTGTGTTAGAGCAGAAATAGCGACAGCCCAACAGACTGGCAAAGGCCTTCCTGAACTCAGCGTTGAAGGCGTAAATAATGGGATTCAGAGAGGAGTTGGTCCAGCCGAACCACACGAAGACGTCAAAAGTCGTCTCGCTTACGCACGGCAGACCTGCGTCCTGGTCTGTGGACGGCCTGTCACAGAACGGGACCATACAGTTCAGAATGAAGAAAGGTAACCAGCAACACACAAAGACGCCCATGATCACGGACAGAGTTTTAAACACTTTGGTTTCCCGTTTAATCGACGTTTTCAAGGTGTTGTGGTGTTGGCACTCTATTCTGTTGGTCCTGCAACTTTGCGCGTGCTCTGCTGCTCTCTCCAATGAGGCTATTCTTCTAATTTGTATTTGTGCAATCCGATAAATTCTGGTGTATGTTACAATCATAATTGCTACTGGAATATAGAAGCTTATCAGTGAGGAAGATATAGCGTACTCTCTGCTCAGGCTGGAGTCGCAGTTTTCCTCTATCTGCCGACTTGTGGAAGAGTTGTGCGCCCCAGCCACATCTTCAGCGGTGGCTTTGTGCCAATTTAGCTGAACCGGTATGAATGAAATGAGCACAGACAACGTCCAAGTGATGCTAATCATAACAAAGGCAACTCGCTGGGTCATTTTCCTCTCGTAGCGGAAGGGGCTCGAGATTGCCCAGTATCTATCCACGCTGATAATGCAGAGGTTGAGAATGGAGGCAGTAGAACACATTATATCAAAAGCCACCCAGATGTTACAAAAAGTGCCAAATGGCCAGTACCCCGCCACCTCTGCCACAGCTTTCCATGGCATCACCAGGACGGCCACGAATAAATCCGAAAGAGCCAAGGACACGATGAAAATGTTGGTGACTTTTGTCCGCAAGTGCCGAATGCGCAGCACTGCGGAACAGACCAGGATGTTCCCCAGCAGGGTCCATAGGATGAGCAGGGACAGGAGACAGCCCGTCACCGTACGCACCACCACATCCTTCCTCCCGTCGCTTGTTGCCTCCGTTTCAGTGCTGTTCCACATAACCTCACCGAGGGGTGCCGGCACAGAATCAATACCCTGCACCGAAGAGAGATACTTGGCTGGATTCTCCATTTCGCTGCTCAAGTAAAACTGCAGTCCATTGCTCCGTGTGCAGGGACGGGCTTAGTTATCAACCAGTCACCGAATTGTCCCCGATGGCCAGCTGGGCTGCCAGCTTGATGTTGAGTGTAAAACAGACTAGAAGAGAGGGTCGAGCGCGTTAAAACTGAACCGAGCAACGTGCCAGGTGCGCTAAGGGACTGAAACGCAGCACGAAGTGGCGAGCGCATATTGAAACCTTGCCGGTCCGGTCGTCTGACCTGGCTGCCTCTGTGGATCCCTCAGTCCAAGATATGTGCTGTAGATGAGGAGTGAGTCCCAACAACCTAATACGCACGAACCTAACCAGGCTTGAGCGCATGCACCATCACGTCTTCTATATGCGTGGTGTTACGCACAACAGCGCGCTGAGGAAACTTTATTAATTTGAAGATTTGAGCTTAATTGTAATATCCAAATAATTTATACAGCTTTTATTTAGTCAAAGAGTTTCAATGCTTTGTGTTATCATACTGCAGTGACCGGAAAGAGACTACATAGAGTGTAACAGTGCAGTGTTAACTAGTATGTGGACGGCACTAAGAGTGCACTTAAAATATGTTATCAAAGGGTCGATACGGAGCAAGGCAGTCCCCGTAATTAGTGGACAAATATAGAGCTTAATATCACCGTGACTGACATCCGGTTCACAGTAAAAGCGCTAGTGCGCTCATAGAGCTGTCCGTGGTTCTGAAATGCAGATGGCCTGCGGCACACCGCATTCATCCTTCAACAAGTAAAACTCTATCTATCTATCTATCTATCTATCTATCTATCTATCTATCTATCTATCTATCTATCTATCTATCTATCTATCTATCTATCTATCTATCTATCTATCTATCAGTTTCGAATAACAGAAACTGCAGAAATGTGCATGTCTTTGTTCTAGAAGGATTATAAAGCACAAAAGTCTAGTTTATAACAAACCCAAATAGAACTCTCTAAACAAATGTCCCGAGAGATATCCATTTAATCTGGTTTAATGGAGTCTTTCTCGGACGCAGGTAGTTCTTCTCTCCGCTAACTGGAGGTCAAAACTCATCCACTTTGCGGAGTTCTCTGAATAGGTGAGTCACATTCACACTTTCAGTGGGCACATAAAGCCAGTAGCTTCGCAGAGTCGTGTGTCAGGGCTGTGGCAGCAGCAGCAAAACCAGTGTGGTTTCCGTCTTTGAAACGTCATAGTTATTTTTAGACATGTCTGCGTGCCTGTCAAATCGTTCTGACACTACGTCTAAATAATCCCCTGACGCCCCCATACCAAATTCTCTGGAGTAGCTTGACCCATAATCTCAGGATCACATCACGTCACAAGGCAACCTGTGTCCGACACAGAATTTAGGCTAACTTCTTTACTTACAGATGTTGTCACAGATGTCATCAGAACCAGCGGATGTACAGGTTTAAAAGTACATCGTATATGGGCGTGTTTCCACGAGAAAAGGGTTGAAGAAGAATATTTCTAATTATTATTATTATTATTATTATTATTATTATTATTATTATTAATAATAATAATAATTATTAATTTATTGCTAGCTTTGTAGCTTTAACCGTATCCTTATTTTGGCAGGTATGTGGAAAGCAGATTTGTTCGAAGTATTTAAGACTTAAATAATTTAGTGGCGCAGCAGCTCTGCTTCACCAGCGTCTGAAAACAAATATCTGGCTCCATCCAGTGGTGTAATGGATGTAAAGCATGTATAAACCACATTTCGAGGCTAGTTTGGACTCAAAAATGCAACAAAACTTTAAATCGGTCATTTGCTCATATTCGTTTGGAACAGTGTTTAGTCTATTTTAGCAGATAGACAAATTTTTCTGTTTCTTTTCTGACCAATTAAATTAAATTTAAAGCTTGAAAATAATGTTTGGGACAAACTGGAGAAGGGTGGTTGAAAGAGGAGCGTGTTTGCCATCTTGTTAACTATACTCATCACTTTAAACCCACAGTTTTATCGGTTTTAAACTGAGGGTATTCATTCCTCGAGCCCTGCTAGATTGATCTGTCCGTATGCAAGATTTCAGTTGTCTGACTGCGTGGCTGCTGTTGTCTGACTTTCTTCTTCATGTTGTGCTTAGGTGGGTGAGAGATCTTGACTGCAGGCAGACCAGAAAAGCACACACTCTGAGTGAAGATATTCTTGGGGCACATGAAAACACCACGTTGCCTTCAAGGTAGCGTTTCTCCATGACTCAACAGAAGTGACAAATGCCATGGGTAAAAAACAAAAGCTGTACTAGACAACCCTAATTATATAACACTAGCTTCACTAATTACAAAGCAAATCTTTGTCCACTTTGATTCCCGTCTTTTTCACAGCAAGGCTAAAGTATCACCAGCGGCATCCAAATTTATAAGAAGCCCACAGCTCAGATTATTCCACATATTTCTTGAAGGTGTTGGCCCAAGAGGCTGCTCAACACCATGACATGTAAACATTTGCTGCACGCCCCAAACTTAGCCAGTGACAATGAAGATCATTTCCCTGGCTGTTGTGTCTGTCAAATAAAGGCTCAAATTGACAAATTACAGATTTAAGTTTTTGTTGAATCCCATCAAATTTTCCAACTTTTCTAGAAACGGGGGTTTTAACAAATAAAAAACAGTGAAGATGTGACAGGTGTTGTGTTAAAAAGAAAACTTTTTATTTTAATAGACACATAACATACTTTCATACCTAATATGCACCTAATTTTTTGTCAGCACAATATAATTGAATACCCACAAAATCATCAGTATCTGAGTGATTTTCATCAGAATAGTATACAAATATGACAATGAACTAATATTTTTGGCTATCTGCATTAAAGAGGGAAAACATAAAAAAAAAAAAATATTAATAATAATAAACAGGATTTTTTTTTGTTTCCCACAACTTGGCACATACAAAGAACCCAGAGGGAAGATAGCACCAGGCTGAGAACTTGCTGAACACCTGACTGAAATTCTATGTAGATCTCAGATGAGTTTGTACAGTGCAAAGTCTTGTTAAAGACTGTGATGGTTTTGTTTTAATCTCTGGTCTCTCAGGGTTAAACATTAGCC